>NW_023144622.1:1186074-1291418 GCF_012932325.1 Thrips palmi
ACACACACACACACACACACACACACAAACACACACACACACACACACACACACACACACACACACACTGAATACGCGGCGAACCCCTCGCAAATTTGATTTACGCTGCTGCGGGCCACGGGCCGCGCGGCTCGCCGACCCCGCCGGGACAAGTGTTGGCCATCATGGTAATCTGCCGGCGGCCCACGGCGGCCCGGGGTCAACCGTGTGCCTTACCGTCCACGTGTCGGACACCACCCGGAGGGAGAGGAGAGGGAGAGGGAGAGGGAGAGAGAGAGAGAGAGAGAGAGAGAGAGAGAGAGAGAGAGAGAGAGAGAGAGAGAGAGAGAAGGGGGGGTGAGAGTAGTGTCCAGTAGTGTCCGTCTGAGTGTGTGTTTGTGAGAGAGGTCTGACTGTGTGTGGGAGAGAGAAAGGGGTGTGTCTGAGAGAATGTCTGTGTGTGAGTGAGAAAGAAAGATAGAGAGAGGCGCAGCGACCCGATCACCGGATAAGCCCCGCTGCAGGTGTCTTCATCGGTAAGCAGGCCCATGCCGCCATGCGGCCGATTCACAGTGGGCCGGCCGACGCGGCCACGCATCTAGGTGCGCCGGTCGGTCGGCCGGCCAGTCGGTGCATCGCGCAGCAGACCCATTCCGAGAGTCGTTTACGTCGCTCTGTCTCTCTCGCACCCGTGGAAAACGCCCAACGAGTCCGATAGAGACAGAGCGACGAAAGCGACTCTCGGAATGAGTCTGCTGGCCGCGCGCCATGACTCATGACGACGGGCTGCGTCCATGCAGTGGTGCACCGAGACGAACACGGATCGATAAAGATCAAAGCGATGACCATCAAGGCCAAAAAAAGAAAAAGAAACAAAGGAAAAAACGCGCCTCAAACGTTATCATCATTATTATACTATCCCGCAGCAGCATCCTTGGCCGCGGAGGAGGGGGCGCCAACACCGTGGCGGTGCAGTGCCGTGCCGTGCCGCCGTGCCGTACCGCGACGCGCCTCGACGGCCACCTGCAGACTCATTCCGAGAGCCGTTTTCGTCGCTCTGCCTCCCTCGCACTCATGGGGGCGTCCCGGAGAGGTGCGAGAGAGGCAGAGCGAAATCAGTCTGCCGACCGACGGACACGAACACCTGCATAGCCGCGAACGCCACGGCAAATATCGCGACCCTCAACTCCACTATTCCTTTGCGTGAGACTGCTCTGCCGCGAATCAATTCCGATGAAATACGCACACACAAACACGAACACACACACACACACACGCACACAGAGGAAGTTTTCATTGACTAGAACAATCGCGGCCCCGGCTCCACATGCAAAACAGCGAGATAATACCCACTAAATAAGAATAAACAAGAAATCCGGCGCCGAAAAAGGAGAGGGATTTCGGTCGGCGGGGCGAAATTGGCGGAGCAGCGCGGCAAGCGGCGAGGTTTGCTCGCGAAACGTCACATGAATTTGCCCCGCCATGTGGAAATATCCATTAGGCTTTTGCTCACAGCGGGGCCGACTGGCTGGCACATAATTCGATAGTACCATACCATACCACCCGCCGCAGCACCGTTGTCCCCAAATTACAAAAAAGAAATCAAATTAAATCAACAGTGTGTGTACCCCATTTTATTTTTATTCCCCCCCTTAACTAGATTCCAATTTTCATAAACGCGCTCCGTTTCCTCGTCGTCCGCGCCACTGGCAACAAGCGACATGGACGCGTGCTGCTTTCTACGGCGCTAATGCGGCAGGCCGATCGCCCCGTCTCTCTCTCTCTCTCGCACCTGCAAGGAACGCCCCGCGAGTGCGAGAGAGACAGCGTCACGGAGTGCCTGCCTTTCATCACGATAATGCGGCCGATAAAGTGACTGTATCGGCTACACCTCCGCGACCCTCTTTAACGCCCCGCCCCGCCTCGCCCCACTGCAACCCGCCCACCGCACCCCGCCCCGCCCCGCCCTCCGCGGCTAGTTACCCGTACCATATGGTCAAGGGGTTCAACCATCGCTTGGGGGAAGTCAGGCCGGCGGGGGCGGCGGCGGGGGCGGCGCGGGGGGGGCGGCGCGGGGGCGGGGCGGGGGCGGCGCGGGGGCGGTGGGGGAGGCGGGGGCGGTGTGTCCGTGTGGAGCCGAGCCGCAATCGCCGCCTCAACCTGTTCAACCGCGGAGCTCATAGTGTAGTAATGCCCGCGGACTTGGAGCACCGCCGAGTATCCCTGCTGCCGATGCTGTTGTTGTTATTGTTGCTTTTCAACTGTTGTTGTTGTTGTTCCTTTTGCCTTGGAAAGCACCCGCATACGTTCAACTCATAACATTGTCTTGTCCGCGCCGTCCTCGTGCGTGTCGTGCTCTCGAGCTCTCGAAGCGCCCGCGGAAAAAACTCGACTCCGTTTTCGACGGAGAAGAAATAAGAGATCGTCGTACCGCGACGATCAAAAAGGGAAAGACACGCCAATGAAGGCGAAAATAGATAAACATCTGCGAACGACTGAAAACACAAACTCTGAAAACTTCGCCCTTAAAATTTGAAACTTAAAAAAAGCAGCGAGTTGGCCTTACCTTGAGCAGCAAGTGCAGTGGCGGGCTGATAGTGGGCTTCTTGCGGGCGGGCTGCGGCGACAGGCACGACTTGAGCCACGGCATCCTCGATGTCCTGGGGGTCCTGGTAGTCCTGCAGCAACAACACGAAACGTTCAAGTTGGTTCGGCCCGAAGAGACAGTCAACCGAGTGTCCCCCATAAGGCATAAAGACCGGAGGTGCGGATCCAGGGGGCGTTGGGGGTGTTGTTACCCCACCCCGAGGGCGGCGCACAGTGGACCAGAGGCCGGTGGAGAAGGGCAAAACTCTAGACGCGTTTTGAGCTCCAGAGACACTGAACAGGCCTCGAACCGAACGTGTGACCCCACCAATGGGTTCTTCGTTCGGTGAGCAATCCATTGGTGGGGCCTCACGTTCGGTTCGAGTCCCATTTAGCGACTCTGGAGCTCAAAACGCGTCTAGAGTTTTGGCCGCCTCCACCGGTCTTCTGGTCCACTGTGCGGCGAAGCCACGCCTGAAAGGCAGGCAACAAGTCCCACTTTGCCCCTGTAGTCAACCGCCCTATTCCCCCTGAGCCCGTCTCTGGATCCGCCCTTGCTAGTACACACAGTCAACACAACAGCCATTGCCTGGCTTGTACACCTTTCCGGGGACTTACTGCCCTGGCCGTCGGACCGTCGGGTCGGACCGGTCAAAATATTGTTTCCTTGTCCGGGGGCACGCTGACGTTGCAGCTGCCGGCAGACGGGGAGAACGAGGAGGGCGGCGTCTGGTCAGTCCCTCTTCTCTCTCTCTCTCTCTCTCTCTCTCTCTCTCTCTCTCTCTCTCTCTCTCTCTCTCTCTCTCTCTCTCTCTCTCTCTCTCTCTCTCTCTCTCTCTCTCTCTCCTGGCCGGCACGCCGTGAAATGGGATGCTGCCGACCCATTGAGGCGTGGTGGAGATCCTCCCGGCCTCACGTCGTGCATCCCTGCGCCGCGAAGGAAATTACGAATTTGACAGAAACCTTTGCCGCACTTCTGTCACCGCATGGTGAGGCTCAGTCTCTCTCACACACACACACACACACACACCTCTTTTCCCAATCGCCACACGGTGCGGCGGCGGCGTGTAGCGTCCTCACCAAACGTTTTGACGGCGGCACACGCGCGTGACCCACCGGTGTGGCCGTACCGTGCCGTGCCTTGCCGCGCCGCTCAGCACGTCCTTTGCCCACACATCTGCCGCCGGCTGCACCAAGAATAGGGGGATGCATGTGGCCAAAGGTGTGCGCCTGCCGCCGCGCGCCACGGATCGAAACCCAAACCCCACGATGTGGGGTTCTGCTTTTACTACTCTGGCCGTGTGTCTGTGTGTGTATGTGTGTGCGTGTGTGTGTGTGACGAAATGCTCCTTACCGGCAGGGTGCGACATCCCGTCACTGAAGTGACTTCTGCGCCACTCTTGCAAGCTGCCGTGTGCACACACTCACACACTAACACTGACACACTGTGCGCGATGCGCCGATGCACTCGGATGCACCGCCCCCCGAAACTTTCTCCTCCAGTAATTAAAGCCCCGGTGGCCTGGCACTCATCGGCCGGCCCTGCCCCGCAGACTGATCCGCCCTGTCTCTCTCGCACTCATGGGGCGTCCCGTGTGGGTGCGAGAGAGACAGACTCTCAGTCTGCTGCCCGGCGCTGCCCGCTGCAGCTCGCTGTCGAGTGGATATGGATGGAGACATTAGGATAGGAAGCCGGCTAGGTTATGGAAGGCTGGAACGCAGAGCGCGCAGCGGTGGCGGCAAGGTTTTTATAGCGTGTGCCGGACCGTCGCCAGCCGACCAGAATGGATAGATAGGGGTGTAGAGCACCAAGCGGGCCTGACTACCTCCCCGGTGTTACTGCCCATCTGTTCCCGCGGTGGGAAAAGGGGGGGATTAAAACTCGATGACCGGAGTCGAACCCGCGACCTCCGCGCGTGACCGAAGTGCATGGCGCCTTGGGGTGCTCGGTGCGGGTTCGACCCCCGGCGGTGGCGGCAGCCTCGAAGGTGGGCAGGGCAACATTGCCTTTTTCCCGCTCGCCTGACGACCGGCCCGCGTCCGAACAGTGAATGGGTCTCTCTCGCTCTCACGGGGTTCGCCCAGGCCGTGGTGGTGCGAGAGAGACGGAGCGACGGCATCTGCGCAGCGCGGGCTTTGCAACACGCGTGCGTGCTCGCCAAGTGATGCATTATTCCGATGCGCACCCAAAGCCATCATCATGGTGTCGCTGTACCACGTGCACCACATCGTGTGCCGCATGTGGAGCGAGGCGCGCTGTCACGCTCCGCGAAGACTCCAAGAGCACCGTCATCATCGCGCCTTCGCGCCTTCGCGGCCGCGTTCGCAGCCATTTCATTTGGGCCTCGCACCTCCCCCGTGCACTCACTGATGCACTCGAACACTTCAGGGATTTTTGCGGTGCGGTTTCGGGGCAATTTCATTTCGGCATTGCATCTGCCCCTGCACTGATGGCAGCATTCTTCGCGCGTCAAGATTTCTTTTTGTGGTAGCACGGGAATTTTCATTTGGGCCTCGCGCACCTCCCGCAAGGAACTTAGTTTTTTGTCGTTTTATTGTTTTTTGTTTCTGGTTCCCGAAGCGAAACTATTTCTCACACTTGAGTGTCTCGGAAGTGCAGGAATTTCTTTTCCTTGTTCACCTCCACCAACACTATCACCACCACCGGCGCCACCACCACTCTGACTCCAAACAGCGCCGCGCTCCCTTGCGTCGCTCCGTCTCTCTCGCACCTCCACGGGACGCCCCGCGAGTGCGAGAGAGACGGAAGCAGCCCGCACAGTGGCCCAGAAGACCGGTGGAGGCGGCCAAAACTCTACTCGCGTTTTGAGCTCCAGAGTCGCTAAATGGGACTCGAGCCGAACGTGTGACCCCACCAATGGATTCCTCGTTCGAAGAGCAATCCATTGGTGGGGTCACACGATCGGTTCGAGTCGTATTCAGCGACTCTGGAGCTCAAAACGCGTCTAGAGTTTTGGCCGCCTCGCCCACTGTGGCCCGCCAGCCTCTCGGGGCGCGATAAGGACCGACCGCGGCACGCCACGCGGCATTCAATTGCCGAGCGGAGCGCAGCCAGCGCAAATCCACCTTGATGGGCCTCGCCTGGCTTTTGCCTTCTTCCACTGTCGTGACTTTACTGCCCCGCGTAATCCGGCGACACAAGGACACACACACACACAGACAGACAGACAGACAGACAGACAGACAGACAGACAGACAGACAGACAGACACACACACACACACACACACACAGTGTCCTTGGGACGAATTAGCGGGCTGCACCGGGGCTGCGCTCCACCTGGCATGCAGGCCGTCGTCGTCGCCGTCGTCGTCCAAGTCCGGACTAGTGCAGCCGTTTGGCTCTGTCTCTCTCACTCGTTCCGTAGGAGAGAGAGAGAGAGAGAGAGAGAGAGAGAGAGAGAGAGAGAGAGAGAGAGAGAGAGAGAGAGAGAGAGAGAGAGCGCCGCGCCAATCGCAGTACTATACACACAGCGACGCGGGCCGCGAGGCGATTCCATCTCGCCGGCGCCGCCACCACACAGCGCTACCCGCCGAAGCGAACGCCATTGAGTGTGTCCGGACCGGAGCCAGCAGACTGATTCCGAGAGTCGTTTTCGTCGCCCTGTCTCTCTCGCACTCATTGTCGCTAAAGGTGCCATGGAGAGACAGAGCGACGAAAACGACTCTCGGAATCAGTTTGCAGGGCAGTATAGCACTTTTTGCCTTCTTACAGGGGCAGTGTCGCTTCTCGCCGGCTATACCTTTCAGGGGGCCATCTCAGCGTCTTGTCCATTCCGACATCCGCTCCACGGATCCGCGCTTATGGTGACTTCAGATTTATTGTTTCATTAACCAAGTTGCTGACGGAGAGGGGAAGGGGAGGGGGGAGCGGACAGGGTGCGGCCGTCCAGGGAAGGCCAGGGGCCGACGCTAACTGCTCGCCAGACGCGGCTAAAAATATGAAGGGCGGGTAGAGAGAGGCGCATCTGCGTCGCCGAGTAGCCCTGCCTGCCCCGCCAGTGCCCTGGCCGCCCCGGACGGCGGCACTCCCAGCGTGGTATACGCGAGGAACTCGGTTAATTATGAATGGTCGCGTGCCAGGAGGGGAGGGGGCGGAGGGGAGGGTGGAGGCAACATCACAAGAAGCAACCAGTGTCACGCAGCAGACTGAGAGTCGTTTTCGCCGCTCTGTCTCCCTCGCACTCAAGGGGCGTCCCCTGTGCTAGGTGCGAGAGAGACAGAGCGACGAGAACGACTCTCGGCAGCAGTCTGCAGGCGGCGGAGCGCGGCAGAAGATGTGGATCTCGCGGCGTCGTGCGTGAGGCGGAGCGGCGGTGCCGGCGGCGCTCTCGATCAGAGACACACGGTGCGGTGCCACCGGCGCCACTTATAAACACATCATTTGGGGTTTTTGTACGCGGGAGTCCGCCGGCCGCCACGGCAGCGCGCACTTAAAAACCGTTTAAAAACGTTTCTTTTCTGCGAGACTGTGCTAAGAGGGATGATGGTGCGAGGCCTGGGCCTTGTCCCACGGCACGGCCAACACGGCGGCGGCGCTGTCGAAGGGAAGGGAAGGCAGGCAGCTGGGGCTGGCGGGCTGGCGGGGCTGGCAGGGCTGGCAGCGTGTTAACACGCACATTAATTAGGTACTAACTAGAGGTGGACAGGGCAGATGGCTCCTCTCCTCCGCCGGGGCCGAGGCCGGGGCTCCCCACCGGCCCACCGGCGGCCCATTCCGAACAGCGCTGCCGTCGCCCCGTCTCTCTCGCACCCCCGCGAGGCTAGCGAGGCGCCCCACGAGTGCGAGAGAGACGGAGCGACGACGGCGCGCACCGTTCGGAATGGGCCGGCTGGCCACTGCCCCCGCGATGCGTCACCTCGTTCACGTGTTCACACCGCCAGGTTCGAGGTTCGAATCCCCGCTGAACCGATGCGATTTCGAGTGTCCACTTTGCTGCTGGACCTAGCCTGCAAGGTCGGATCCGGGGAGGGGGAAGAACGACGGATTCCCTTGTAGGAAGGTAAGAAGAAGAAGTGCCACTTTGTGCCCCCCTCCCCCCCACAGTGGGCCAGAAGACCAGTGGAGGCGGAACTCTAGACGTGTTTAGAGCTCCAGCGTCGCTAAATGGGACTCGAATCGAACGTGTGACCCCACCAATGGATTGCTCTCCGAACGAGGAATCCATTGGTGGGGTCACACGTTCGGTTCGAGCCCAGATTAGCGACTCTGGAGCTCAAAACGCGTCCAGAGTTTTGGCCGCCTCCACCGGTCTTCTGGCCCACTGTGCCCCCTGGGAATCGAATCTGGATCCGCCACTGGCCTTAGGGACGGGCCCTCCTGTCCTATCCCATCCTGAGGCCCGGCTGAGGCTGGTCCGGCTGGTCCGAGCCGCAATGGGCCCCCATGGCGTGAACTACGAACCCATCACTTTCTCATTAAATTACTGCTATCAGACGTCAATAATGATTGAGCGGATCTGCCAGAGTCGGATCGGAGGGCCGAGCCGAGGAAGGGAAGAAATGGGTTTTCGGTGCGCACTCCGAGGTTCGTGACCAGCCGACTACGTGCGAATATCCGGTGGCGCAGTTGGTTCCGAGGCCGCTCCCCCCGTCGGGGGTCGCGGGTTCGACTCCCTCACGCGGCAGTGCAAACACGCGTGTTTATTTTGTCGCTCTTTTTTTCGCCGGGTAGCCCAAACGTGTGACTCATCCTGACTGATCGATCCGAAGCAGCCCATCTGCAGCGAAGCAGCGAAAAGGGTTTTTAAAAAGTCTCGGCTTCCCGCGGAGAAGGATGGAAATTAATGTGCCGACGTCTCGACAGCTTGTCCCACGTGGCCGGACCGTGACAAGCGTTATTAATGACTTTCTTTATTCCATTTATTTATTTATATTTAAAAAGATGAAATTTTTAATTCGGTGTGCCGCACTTGCGGCCCTCATGCCGCGGCTCATGACTGCTCGTGACGCATTGAGACAAATGAATGGCAATCGAAGCGCGCGAGCCGCGCCATGGGGCGGGCAGACGGACAGGCAGACGGACAGGACTTCTTTGTCCGCCGAAGGTGCATTCTCGTCGATTCCGCTTGCACCCATTCAGCGAATCGCACCGGAAAGGGGGGGGGGCAGCACGTGCCCCGCCGCCACCTTTGCCGCTTTCCGGTCCCCGTTTGACTCTGTTTTCCCCGCTGCACAGTGGGCCAGAAGACCGGTGGAGGCGGTCAAAATCCCGGACGCGTTTCGAGCTCCCGAGTCGCCAAATGGGACTCGAACAGAACGTGTGACCCCACCAATGAATTGCTCTCCGAACGAGGAATCCATAGGTGGGGTCACACACTCGGTTCGAGTCCTGTTTGACTCTGGTGACCAAACGTGTCTTGGGACCAGCAACGTCACAAAGTTGGTCAAAGAGTCCTAGTATATATAGGAAGAAAGTAGCCGTTTTCGCTGATTTTGGGCGGCCACTGCGTCCGATCAAATTGCGGCCAACGGCCTCCCTCGACGCCCTCGTATTGTTAAGACCCTACTCTTTCATGCCCTGTATCGGGAAGACGTTGACCACAGCGATTTTGGCTTTGACCGCAACGATTTTCTGACCATGTTGGACAAAAAGTGGTCGAATCTCGGGACTTTGCTGATTTTACTGACTTTGGGTGGCCACTGTGTCCAATCTAGTCGCCGTAAAAGGCCTCCCTCGACGCCCTCGTATTGTTAAGACCCTACTCTTTCATGCCCTGTATCGGGAAGACGTTGACCACAGCGATTTTGGCTTTGACCGCAACGATTTTCTGACCATGTTGGACAAAAAGTGGTCGAATCTCGGGACTTTGCTGATTTTACTGACTTTGGGTGGCCACTGTGTCCAATCTAGTCGCCGTAAAAGGCCTCCCTCGACGTCCTAGTATTCTTAAGACCCTACTCTTTCATGCCCTGTATCGGGAAGACGTTGACCACAGCGATTTTGGATTTGACCGCAACGATTTTCCGACCAAGTTGGACAAAAAGTGGTCGAATCTCGGGAATTTGCTGATTTTACTGACTTTGGGCGGCCACTGTGTCCAATCTAGTCGCCGTAAAAGGCCTCCCTCGACGTCCTAGTATTCTTAAGACCCTACTCTTTCATGCCCTGTATCGGGAAGACGTTGACCACAACGATTTTGGCTTTGACCGCAACGATTTTCCGACCAAGTTGGACAAAAAGTGGTCGAATCTCGGGAATTTGCTGACTTTGGGCGGCCACTGTGTCCAATCTAGTCGCCGTAAAAGGCTTCCCTCGACGCCCTAGTATTCTTAAGACCCTACTCTTTCATGCCCTGTATCGGGAAGGCTATTGACCGCAACTAGTTTGGGAGCGGTAGCCTCACAAAGTTGGTCATGAAGGGTAAAAACATAATGATGATCGGGGGCCTTTTGCGGTCTGATCTGCTGGGGCCTTTTGGGGGCCAGTCCGAGCCTGGTCATGTCACAGGAGTCCTTACGCCGGTGACACGCCACCGTAAACAACAACATGCGACACATGACAAACCGGCAAACGAGTTGATGCTCGGAGAAACGCCGAGAAACACTCACACTGGTCACTGGGAGGCAGGGTTATCCTAAATCCGCTGATATGGGCCGTCCATGCCGACACACACGCGCGCACACACACACACACACACACACACACCTTGAGTTGACCACTATCCGCGATGTCGCGGCATTCACGCGGGCCGCTGCCGGCACGACGCGGCGCGGCGTCCGCTCTCGACCACGGCCAGACCGGCACTGATGCCGGCAGCGAGGCGAGGCGCGCGCCGTTTGACTGTGGGAGAGGGAGAACCGGGGGGGCGCGCGGCGCAGTCAAAAGGGCCCGAAACGCCGGCCGGCGCGGCGTGGAGCGACTTGAAGGGGTTGCTTACTCACCCAAAGACTAATCAGCGGCACATCGCGTGCGTAGTTTGGGTTGTTTGCGTGATCGGATGAACTTCAATCAGTAGCGCAGCGCGCCACCCAGCGGCCGGTACTGTGAACTGTCAAAAGCTGAACTCGCAGCGGCGGATCCAGAGCCGGCTTGATGGGGGTACAAAATAGCCAAAGTACAGCTGTATTGAAATCAGAAGACCATGCCGGTGAAATTGGCGCAGCTTACGAGCTTGCTGCTTTCCAGGGTCAACCACAAAGACTGAATGCTGTGGACGGGAGTGAAAATGTTGACGTCGACGAGGAAGATGATGTTGACGACGAGGAAGGCGGTGGTGGGGATGAGAACGAGGATGATGAAGACGAGTAAAGTGCTGATAAGATCGCTGTAATTCCATTCATTAATTTTTTTTAGGAGATTTTTATGTTACACCTTTCTTTTTCTGCTTATTTGACGTTGCCCTTCGACCATCAACTTACTGTTCGAATCAGGCAGGTACCGTGCTGGAAAGTAAAGTTTCAAGCCTGTCATCAAATTTAACTGTGAACATGTTCGCTGTGCAGCTGTTGCATTTTATAAAAGAAAATAATAAAATCAGTTACAATTTTGGAACGTCTGTTTATCATACTGGCCCAGCAAATTTTATTTTGCATTCAACTCATCTGTCACCTGACGGTATCAACATAAAGGTGGCCTTACAATGCAAGTCCGCCCACGTCCGACTTCCCGATGTTGGCGTTTTTCTTGAGAATAGTTCGCATGCGATGGTTTAAAATGGTCAAGAATAGTAATTTACGTCATATTCCTGTTACATTGGGTTCAAATAGTGCGAATAATCGGATGACGGACATGGCATGGCCGGCCGGACACTCATTGTAAGGCCACCTTAAAGGGGAATACCCCATGCGCCGACGCCTCTCCTCTGGCGATACCCCGCGCCGATACTCCGTACCAGTACGTACCAGCAGCGCTGCCGAGCGTGCGAGTCACTGCAGTTAAACGAGTTCAGCTGTGGCAATCACATGACACTTTGTCCGGGAATAAGCTAGAGCTGAACCACGCTTTTCTTCATTTCACTTTTCACGTTATCTCTACTTTCCATTTCAGAAAGGTGGCGCCTGCTTGAGTCCCGCGCGACTTTGGGCGACTGCAGCGCGCTCTCGCCGCAACTTGGCGAACTACGCACTGCACATTTGTCCGCCCGCCGTCTCGTCTGTTTGCTGTTTATGTTGGAATCAAAATGGCGAGCTCCTCGAGGTACGTCTAGTCCTTTGGCGTTCGCTTTTTTGTGGATTATTTGACTTTCAATGAAGTTTGATGTACCTTGTGAGGGCGCTGCATCGTTCTTGACATGAATGTTCATTTTTCTGTGACTTTCTTTGTTCTGAGTTTGGCCAATCTTTTGATGGCAATCAATGTAGGCTATTCAACAGTTTCTGTTTTTGTATTGTGGTCCAGTGCGTTCTTTATCCAAACCCCTTACATTATTTGTATTTGAATTTTATATGAAAGTCTCTTTTAAATTTATTTCTTTATATTGTCTTGTGGATGTTGGTGGCTTTGTTTTTATCACAATATGGGACTGACAATTGGCCTAACCTGTCTTTTCTTGTCATTTGTATCAAACATCTGGCAGAAGACAGTCAGTATTGATTCTAAAACTACAGACTGTTAAACGTAAATTGCACTCTCATAGCGTTTGTTCTTTTCTTTGAATTTTAAAGAAAGCAGAACGATAGGTCCTGGCTACTGTTTCTCATATCTGTCACACATTTTTGCTGATTTTAGTAGTTTCCCTTATTTATTTAGTCGCTATAGCAATTATGTTTTCTTCTTGCCTTTCCAGGTTTGATGCTAACACAGTGTGCTGCTATGCGCACCCAGATGCTCCTCTTATTGAGGACTATAGAGCAGGTGACCAAATATGCTCGGAATGTGGTCTTGTGGTTGGGGACCGGTGAGTCACTTCCTCTTTAATGTCGCAATTGAATTATCTTGAGTCGAATTTTACCTATAGTTTTGTTGCCCTTTTAGGGTTATCGATGTCGGATCTGAGTGGAGAACATTTAGCAATGAAAAGTCTGGAGTGGACCCATCTCGTGTTGGTGGGCCCGAAAACCCACTTCTTGGCGGTGGGGACCTATCCACAATGATTGGGCCTGGCCGAGGAGATGCATCATTTGATAGCTTTGGTGTTTCCAAGTATCAAAACAGAAGAACAGTCAGTTTCATCAAACCTAATCAACATTATGATAGAGTGTTTCAGAATGGTAATGATGATGTTTCTCTTTGCAGATGAGCAGTTCAGATCGGACACTTATCAATGCATTTAGAGAAATCAACAACATGGCAGACCGCATCAACTTACCTAAAACTATCGTTGACCGTGCCAATAATCTTTTTAAACAAGTCCATGATGGTAAAAACCTGAAGGGTAGAGCTAATGATGCAATTGCTTCAGCATGTCTGTACATTGCATGTCGTCAAGAAGGTGTTCCTCGTACATTTAAGGTAATAAATGAACTTTGTTTGTTGAGCTTATAATTATTTTTGTATGCCTCAATTTGTTTATTTATTTACTCTTTAATTTCTGTTCTCAGGAAATTTGTGCTGTCAGTAAAATTAGCAAAAAAGAGATTGGTAGATGCTTCAAACTTATTTTGAAGGCACTGGAGACCAGTGTTGATCTCATCACCACGGGAGATTTCATGTCACGTTTCTGCTCCAATCTTGGTATGCATGGTTTTCAAACAACTTATTTTAAGTATTTAACTTCAGCGCTAAATCTTCATGATGTCTGTTATATCTTGAGTTGTAACTTTTGTTATGATTTCCACTTCAAGGCCTACCAAACTTGGTTCAAAGAGCAGCTACTCACATTGCTCGTAAAGCTGTCGAGCTAGATATCGTTCCAGGTCGATCTCCAATTTCTGTAGCAGCAGCAGCCATTTATATGGCATCTCAGGTAAGCTGTTTTCAATCACTCCTCAGTCATTTCTTTCTTTATGTGTAATAACTTTATTATTGATGGCTTATTCTTACTGTGTAGGCATCTGAGGACAAACGAACTCAGAAGGACATTGGAGATATTGCAGGAGTTGCTGATGTCACTATTCGGCAATCATACAAACTGATGTATCCTCATGCTGCCAAATTGTTCCCTGATGACTTCAACTTTGCAACTCCTATTGATCAGCTACCTATGATGTAACTTAGTTATTTTATTTAGTCTTATGGATTTTTTCCTAAATTGGTCCTTTTTGTTATGTAAGAGGCTAGCTAAGTATTTGTTACCTAATGTGTATCAAAAAAACATAACTCTAGTTTGGCTATGTATGTTACATACACTTTTACATGTACTGAATTACTTTTTTGTTAAGATGCACGCAGTGCTTCCCGTCTGTATGTTTCCTATCTAGATCTCTCTGAGTCCATCATGTTTAGTCTCTTGTTACTCTATTTGACATGACCAATGTTTCTTTTTTGTTGACCAATTACTTTCAATCTTTTGATGAGAATTTCTCCACATGATTTGGGCAGAAATTTCATCTGTTACCTTAAAATAAAATGATAAAAAATATAAACAGAATGATAATTCAAAAATTTGCCTTGGAGTTTCCAATATATCTGTGTTAGTTCTAGCTGTGAAATGTTTGGTACCTTTAATGTGATTGGTTGAAGTCTTTTTTTTGACTTGAACATCTTCATTTTTAGTCCATTTCTACTTCACATGATTATTTGCCTTCAATATGTAGTTTGGAAGTGTAATTAAAGCACCATTGATCATAAATCAAACTAAAAATATTTAATGAAGTAGCACAGTGATCAACATCACAGACAATATAGATAAAGCTAGCGCAAATGAAAGTTACTTTTTGTTTCGGTTTTTGCTCATGGAGTAAGCTGCAGCCAAGGTCACGCCCACTGCCCCTACCCCAGCTGCTACAGTAGCAACTGTTTGCCACCAGCCGGAACCGTTTTGGACTTGGCCCAAACCTCCTTGCTCTGCAGGGCCTCTCTGTGATGCTTCCTGGAGGCAGCTACCCTTCTGTGTATGTCTCCGACAGGAGAGGTGGGACTACTCTGTGGTTGACCCCTGGATGAAGCAGTCCTCCTCTGTGGTTGCTCTGCAGAAGAGGAAGTCCTGCTCAGTGGTTGTTCCGCAGAAGAAGAAATGGTCCTTGGTAGTTGTTCCTCAGAAGAGGAAATTGTCCTTTGCTGTTGTTCCCCAGAAGAGGAAGGCATGCTCTCTGGTTGTTCCCCTGATTCAGGGAGTGGAGCAGATAGAGTAGATGTGTTTTCAAAGGATTGAAAAGTCGGTGTGCTGGATTCAGAAAGTGGAGCTTCAGACGTTCTGGATGTTGGAGCAGTACTGTAGGTTTCCAATCTGGAAAATAATTGACCGCCATGTAAATTCAAAATTTGACATAACCAACATCACCAAGTTCTCTCCTGTTAGATTATATAAGGGTAGGTACCTGAAGAAACTACAGTAATTATCGGAAAGCTTTTGAAGGCTGTCTCTCCTTTTTGTTACTGCGCGTGCTAATCCACTTTTTTGATGTCCATTGAGTCCACTTAGTAGATTATAATTCATGTCCCAAAGACAGGGTAAGCCCTCTCGGCTAACTAATTTGTCACGAAGCAGAAGCAAAAGCTGCAAATAAATTATAGGGTTTGTGTTTGAACATCGAGCCACAATAAGAGTGGAGCAGTTGAAGTAGATGTGTTTTCAAAGGATTGAAAAGTCGGTGTGCTGGATTCAGAAAGTGGAGCTTCAGACCTTCAGCAACAATCAACCCCAATAAGAAATATTTTCAATGTCTTACTTGTAAGAGAAGCTCTGCCAAACTGAAGATATCGAACATCATACGATCCTGCAAGAATGCTTGAAGCACAAGGGTCCGGATGTGGTAGTTTGTCAAAATGTTCCATTCACATCCATCACGAAGGGACTGTGAAAAAATTCAAATCATACTAATTAGAACTGGGTGTTCTCTGTCCTTAGTACTAAGAAAACTGGGGCTATTTCTTTACTTACTTTCAGGATGTGTATCACAGATTTCAAATTGGTATGCTGTCTGATAATGAATTTTTCATGTTGCCACATTGAAATTCCCCAGAACTGATCATTACAGATCTCATTAGAACGACACTCTACACTCCATGTCTGTGGCCACAAAAAAATCAAATAGAAAATTTCAAAAATTCAAAGAAAATAAAAATCTTTCTCTTTTCTCTCCTCCGAAAAAAAAAAAATTAAAATTAACAGATGCTAATACAATTGTAGAATTCAACATACATCACAAGATGGAATTTGAGACACAAGTGGGTTGTCAGCTAACTGTTGTGGTAACTGAGATGAAGTCAATTCTAAAACAGGTAACAATTCTATATTGAATTTCATATTTTTGGCTTTGTCTTCCAGTTGGATGACAACTTTATTTCTTATGTGCTGACGTTGTATCTGAAAAAAAAAAAAAAAAAAAATTGTATAGTTGTAATATAATTCTTTTTTTGGTTAACATTTATTTAACTGTCTGCAGCCAAGTATTATTGACTGAAATAAGAGTACTACTTCACTCCTCAAGCATTCCAAAAAAAAGTCCACTGTCCACTCTGTTACATGAAGGAAAAAATTGTAAACAAAATCGATTGATTATATTTATGTACATACCAGATAATTGGGTATTGTTCCAACCAAAGCCAAGCTCTTATCTACAGCACCAGCCAGCCATCCCAGAACTGCAGTCTGTTTCAGATAATTCGAGTCATCTTTCCACTGATTTATGTGCCTAAGAAGAGTATATCAGTTTAATAATTTAAAGAATAATCAACATATGAAATAAAATTAAGCTTAGCTTTCTCACCTTGTCAAACTTTTCTGAATGCCTCTGTGACAAGCCTCTGTCCAGACTTTGCTCCTCATCAGACCTTCTTCAACATTTGGAAGCTTCAGCTTCACAAACCCAGGCTCTCCCCTCTCAACCTGAAAATATTGCAGGAGTGTAATTAAGGGGGGGCAAGGAGGGCGAGGGGGCCATCCCCCCACCCCCCTACACACACACACACACACAGACACACAAAAAAAAAAAACAATATAGGAACGTTTGTTTTTAAAATGCAGCTTGATTTGTGCAATGGCATATGCTTACTTGAATATCGGAATGAAGGAAAGGAAGGTCCATTAAAATTTTGAACTGTAGTTGAAATGGAGATGTTGTTTTCAGGTTGTAGTGATATTGTGAGCGCTTACTCAACAAACTGAAAATTGGATCTTCCTCCTCCATGACACTCAGGACATAGACGTCCAGCACCTGAAATAAACAGAGGTTTCTTAGAATTCTTGCTGCAAGAAGCGCAACGAATACAGCTTTATATTTGACACTCACATCTCTCACTGTTGACAAATATTCCCTTCGCTTTTCCTTGAGGTGCACAACATTCTGATCGACAATTAATAAGTCGTTGTTTAATTCTTCCATTGCTTCCATTTTGGAGATACGGAGATACTCTACAAGAGAAAAAATTGAGCAAATTCAAACAAGTGCATAACACTTTGCAAACAACCACAAAGGTACAGTACACCTCTGAGACAAAGTACTTTGAAACAACATCTCTGAAAGAGAACTCTAGATCAAAGAATTCAGCAGTGAGCATTTTCAACCATTTTGGTGAAATTAAGCTAAGTTGATGGCATGATATTGACACTTCATCCTCCTGGTGGGGTGGACGGTGGGTATTCCCCTTTTGTCACCCAAGTGCGGCTGCAGTACTGCGCAATTGAGGCAACGTTAGATTCACATGCCTCCATAACCTACTTAACGATTCTTCATTTTCAACCCAAATTACGCGACTGGTACAGTGGAACCACTGCATCAGAGCTAAACTTGAATCAACACGTACCTTTCTAGGATCAACTCTCGCAACCAAAGCCTACGGGCCGCTAACCCTCCTCCTTGTGGCCCGTCTGTCTCCTGTCTGGCTGTGGGTGTGTGTGTGTGTTTGTGAACCATTCCCCGTACGGTGGCGCTGCCTGGCGGCGAAACATAGAATCCGCAACAGGCTGCACGAAGGGTGGCCTACTCCCCGGGCGGAAACGTCTCCAACTGGTTGCCTACCCAGCCATTACCATTACGGGCTAGACCAAGGCGTTTTGAACGATTTGAGCCACGTGGGTGGACGTCCCAGTGTGGATGTCAATTTTGTGTGAATCGATTAAGTTTTCTGAGGGATGGGTTATCCAGAATAAGGATTCACTTGCATTCGTATTTGAAATACTTATTATTCAACAAATATTCACAAGAAATGCTTTTCTTTCACAAGAAATGATGGACATGGATGCACACTGTTAGATACTATAACAAACTTGAGGAGCTAATAAAAGACTAAATCCACAGAGAGGGAGACGGGACACGTAACATTTTTTTTAATGATGCGAAGCAACAACTTTAAGTGTTGTATACTGATGTCTAAAAGAAAATGTAGATGCTTCCACTTCAGATGGATTCTAAACAAAAAAAGTCCATTCTTATAGGGCCTGTACAAAAATTCAGGCAGGAGGGAATCTTTTACTTGTAAGCAATAATTTGTATCACATATGTTGAGAAATTTATGAATGGGAGTACTAGGGGTAGTTGGAGGTAAAGATTCTTAATCTAACTTCTGGACAAAATATGTAATTCAAATTCCTAATAGAAAACACCGTTCTTCAGAAACCAACATGCACAGTTATAATAAATAAACCAAATTTAATAACTGCCTAATTAAATGATGATTTGAAGCCCTAATTATTTTGTTGCCTTTCACTCACTACTCAAATATTTTTAAATATTCATTGTGGTTTTCATTCCAATTATTTTTGGGAGAAATCATAGAAAGCTTACATTAAGAAAGTTGCAGAATATGACTTTAATCCACCACAACATAGACAACATGTCATAAAGGAACAACACAATTTTAAAACAAATTGAGATCTCATTCTGTCCAGTTGAACACAATAAATAAGTTACACGCAGGCAGGTATGTCTAATTCTTAATTATTTATGTTCTAAGTTGTGTGACACCTAACTGACACATTTGGTCCAACAATTGTGCGTCTGTAGATCTGTATGGCCATGTAAACTATAGGATGTAAATGCAGTACAAAAGACACAGCCTCTTTTCTGTAAAATTATTCTCACTCAGATTTTTTTTTGTTTGAAGATGTGCTTAAGTGCACATTAAGAAAAACTATGGCACAAGCTCATTCAAGAGTGCTTGGTTCTATAAAAATACAACATTGCTGCTGAGTCAGAGCACGTGAGATTAATGCACTTTCACAGAAATGCAATGAACTCTTGCTGGATTCAAATAGCGTTTCCTTATAAAATTTGGTTATCATAGTCACTTACAAGAGGAATGTAGAGACAATGAAACATTGGATTAAAAAAAACAATCTGTGTTGTGTAAATGAAAACACAAAACAAATATGATGGGCAGGTGTCTTGCTGTCTTAATAAACTGTTACAATAATCAGGATTGCAACCACGTGATGTGTTCCTATGTTTTACCTCAAATGTTCTCAGTTAACATTTCTGACCTTTTTCAATGTCTGATATCACAAATGAGAAACAGTCACGGATAAAATCTGGATTTGATATTGAATGAAGTTTCTATCACAGATTTTTCAAAAGTTGGCAATATATAAAATAGGCCAAAACTGAGTTTAAATTAAATTCATACACTAAACCATACAGGTCAAGATTAGCACATACATATCTTGTTTCAGATCACACACACTAGTCCACACACTGACTTTGAGACAGCAACAACAATTACCAAGTTAACGAGATGCTTGTTGATTGAATTTTGACAATGGGGCGAAAGTGTACTTCACATCGAAGTAAGAGATGCTAATACATTTCAAAGTTTGGTTTCACTCGAAAGAGACATGCAACAAGGGACAAGAACAAGGAATGGTGGTCGACAAAACATCATCGTTCTTGACACTACAAAATTGAACACAGCTCATTTCACATTACCTACATTGTGTGTGTGTGCGTGTGTGAGTATGGCAATCATTGGCTTTCGATAATAAATACTCTTCATTGTTCCAACCACTTATAAAATAAAAATAATTTCTGCCGGCTAAGGCAGCTTGGCGGGGACTTGCTGCACTTCCACTGTCGTGCAGAGCTCTGCCGAGCCGCAGCCAGACGGCCGGGCGGCCGGGCCGCGGCGGCGAGCAGGTGGAGGACACCGAGGTCGTCGCCATCATCGGGGAGGCGATAACAGGTGGTGAGTAGGCCTCGGCCTGGGCCTCGGCCTACATCACGTCCGGCACGAGTTGGTCGCTGGCCGAGTCGGCGTGGTGGTGGTGGTGGTGATGGAGGTCGCCGCCGGCGTCGTCGCCGAGGCCGTCGCGGTCCTGCTGCAGCCAGGGGTGCCGCAGCACGTCCTCGGCCGTCAGCCTCTCCGAGGGGTCGCGCCGCAGCAGCGAGCGGATCAGGCAGCGCGCCTTGTGGCCCAGCCACTCCGGCATGACGTAGTGGCCGCGGCTGATCTTGGCGAACAGCGAGGCGTGCTCCGTGTCGTTGAACGGGTACCTGCAACCAGAGCGAGAGAGAGGGCGTTAGCGTCGGCAACGAAGTGCGCAAACATTGCCAACAGGGTGGAATACAGAGCAGGTCTCGGGGGCATTCCCCGCCACGCCGCCGCCGCCGCACAGTGGGCCGCACGACCGGTGGAGGCGGCCAAACTCCAGAAGCATTTTGAGCTCCAGAGTCGCTAGAGGGCTCGAACCGAACATGTGACCCCATCAATGGATTGCTCTCCGAACGAGGAATCCATTCGTGAGGTCACACGTTCGGTTCGAGTCCTGGTTAGCGACTCTGGAGCTCAAAACGCGTCCTGAATTTTGGCGGCCTCCACCGGTCTTCTGGCCCGCCGCCACTGGCCCAGTCCGCAAGGCAGACTCACCTCCCCACCAGCGTGGTGTACAGGATGACGCCCAGGCTCCACATGTCCGCCGCCCTGCCCGAGTACTGGGTGTGGCTCCGCAGGATCTCCGGGCTCACGTACGCCGGGCAGCCCCGCTTGTCCTGCAGCAGGTCGTCCTCCGGCGAGTCCAGCACCACGGCGTCCTCCAGTGACTCCAGTTTCAGTGTCGTCCTGCAACAGAGATCGAATCACGTTAGAGACGTCGGCAGCGGCAGTCTGACGATTCAGAGTCGTTTTCGTCGCTCTGTCTCTCTCGCACCCGTATGGTACGCCCCACGAGTGCCAGAGAATCAGTCTGCGGGCAGCGAGAGCGGCTAGGTGGCTCTCGGAGGCGCAGCGCGCAGCCCCATTGCGACAATGCGGAGAGTGCAGTAGGGCCCGTTGGCCGTTTCAAAATTTCTATCCGCGCGGCGCTCTGTGAAAAATCGCATTGCATCACCTGTGTGTGTGTGTGTGTGTGTGTGTGTGTGTGTGTGTGTGTGTGTGTGTGTGTGTGTGTCAAAGCGCTCAGACCTGCCCTTGAAAAGCACGCCCTGTCCCCCTCCCGGCCGCACGCACTCACACACTCACACACAGACAAGCGCGACGTGGGTGTGAAGCAACACACTCGGCCCAAAGTCTGGCCAGGGCTGCCGGGCCTCCCGGGGCAGGGGGCAACGTCACAGCCAGCACAGCCAGTCTGTCTGTCCTTGTCGCAGCAGACTGATTCCGAGAGACGTTTTCGTCGCTCTGTCTCTCTCGCACCCAAACGGGACGCCCTGTGAGTGCGAGAGAGACAGAGTCTGCTGGCGGGCCGGGCCGAGGGCAGCCCAACGTCGAGGGCCGCGGGTGGCGGCGCCGCGGCGGAGCGAGAGAGACAGCGAGACCAACGAAACGCCCTCGCGCTCCACATCGGCCAGCCCGGGCCTGGCCATCGCCGCGCTGTACAGTGTAGTGTACCCCGTGGCGTTGCACGTGGCGTTGTGAGCACCGCGTTGGACGACCCGGTTCCGGGGAATGCAGTGACACTGGGGTGGCCATCCCCCGCAGACCGCTCCTATCTCTCTCTCTCTCTCTCTCTCTCTCTCTCTCTCTCTCTCTCTCTCTCTCTCTCTCTCTCTCTCTCGCTCACAGGGAGCCCCGTGGGAGTGCGAGAGAGACGGAGCGACGTCGGCGCTGTTCAGGCCAAGGCAGGGTCGAGCGGGTCGAGCATAGGGAAGAGGCGCCGCCGCACCTCGCCGACAACGCAGACGCAGGGGGTCCTCCGGCGGCCTAAATTAAAAGTCTGCCCCCTCCCCCTCCATCACCGCCGACAAAGAAATACGCAACCGGCCGCAATAACAACAAGCAGTGCCGTTTACCGAAGCCGCGGCCACGCCGCCACGCCGCCCCCGCGACACCGCGGCCGTTTTTAAAGCCACCGGCCACCGGCACGATGCCGACACGCGTCCTGCCCTTTAGCGGCGACCAGTGGGGGCGGGGCGGGGCGGGGCGGGGCGGGGCGGGGCGGGGCGGGGCGGGCGGCCCTTGGCTGGGTAGGCCTGCTTTGGTGTTGATGTCGTGGACGGGCGCGGCGGCGGGGCGGGGCGCAGCGCAGCGTATGAGTTGTGAAACGCGTTGTGCCCCATACTGATTACGCGCTTATCGGTCTGTACCGCCCCGCCCCGCCCCGCCCGCGCCGCGCCTTGGGCACACGGCAGTGCGGCAGGCGGCGTGGCGGCGGGGTGGTGCCCACTGTCTGTACACGCGTCTCGCTCTTTCGGGTCGCCGGGAGCACTGGGGGCACACTGGGGGCACTCCGCGGGCCGGCAGGCCTTCCTCGCTCCCAATCACGCAAAACAACAAAAACAAAAACAAGAGAGACGCGTGGGGATTCGAACCCGGCCGCCGATACCGCTTGGCTGTGTATTCCCACCCACCCGATTGCCGTGCCCCAAAGCAACACTCACGCCGGTCCGTCGGTCCGTCGGTCGCAAGCAAGATCATTGAGTAAGCCCCAGCAGCGGGATCACACCACCCCTCCCTCCTCCCGACCGCTACACCGTCAAAAAAGGATTTCTCAGGGGCCCGGTGGTGGCGATGCGGATCGTCGGATTGTCATCGGCGATCGGTTCGCACCGATACACTGTCCACGAGGACCGTTTACAGTGCCTTACACCGGCCGCCGGGCCAAGGCGACCAGCAGACTGATTCCGAGAGTCACTTTCGTCGCTCTGTCTCTCTCGCGCCCGTACGGGACGCCCCATGAGTGCGAGAGGGACAGAGCGACGAAAACGACTCTCGGAATCAGTCTGCAGGGACGGCCACCCCGCTGAGGCAACGCCATTTACAGTGACGTGCCGTCCAGCGACGCGGCCGCGCAGGCCATGCTGGCCATGCAGCGAGGCACCGACCAGCACCAGCCGGGCACCGCCATGCAACGCCGATAAAACTCGTGTTGAAACATGGAACATTTACGAAACGAACACAAGTGAGTCCTTTGCCGGGCGGCTACCCCTGCCCCCCCCCCTTTTCTCTCACCGCCTCCGCGAGCGTTCTGTCGCTTTCTGACACAACCGAGCCCAGCTCGGCTCAGCCCCGCTCAGCCCCGCTCAGCCACGGCGTCTCATTCTTGGATGTGAAAGAAACCTGTTTCTCGGCACGGGCCTGCGCCGAGCGATTCCGAAGAATGGTCTCATCTCTCTCGCACCCCCTGTGGGACGCCCCTCGGGTGCGCGACGGAGACAGAGCGACGAAAACTGCTCTTCGGAGCGAGTGTGGCGGTGCGCCGCAGGCCGAATGAATCATTGTGTCACACGGAGCGCTCTCATCATCCCGATCCACGCGATTGCCTCAAACAAATTGACCGGGCCCACTCCCACCTGCAGACCTCAGCGTGCACGCCGATCTCGGCCAAATGCGGCCGAATTCGGCGCCCATCTCAGCGACAGCCAAAGCCGAGCAAGTCAGATGACCAGTTCGTCGATCTGTCTCTCACCCACTCTTACGGAGGGCACCCCGAGTGCGGCAGAGACTGCAGACTGATTCCGAGAGTCGTTTTCGTCGCTCTGTCTCTCTCGCACTCATAGGGCACCCCGCATAGGTGTGAGAGAGACAGAGCGACGAAAACGACTCTCGGAATCAGTCCGCAGAAAGGCGAGCCGGCTCCTCCGAATCGCTGCCCCTGCAGGCCCTGCACCTGCCCTGCACCAGGGACCTCGCATCGACTCGATGCGTGGACTTTCCGCGACCGCCGCGTCTCCAACGCAGCCGTTACGAAGTGTAGAAATGCCGCCTCCCGGTCAAATGATTATTCAGTGATTTATTGTCTAGGGATAGGCAGCCGGCCCAGCCTCGGCCCGGCAGACAGCCTGGCAGTGCGTGAGGCGGTGTAGGCGACACGGCGCCGTGCGACTGGTGCGACACGGCCGGGTTGGTCAACTGGATCGTAAAAATATTCACCAACAAAGCGCGCGAGGTTACGCCAGGCCACGCCAGGCCAGACGGACGCGTTGCGCCAGGCCACGCACAGTGGGCCAGAAGACCGGTGGAGGCGGACAAAACTCTAGACGCGTTTCGAGCTCCAGAGTTGCTAAAAGGGACTTGAACCGACTGTGTGACCCCACCAATGGATTTCTCTCCGAACGAGGAATCCATTGGTGAGGTCACACGTCCGGTTCGAGTCCCATTTAGCGACTCTGGAGCTCAAAACGCGTCAACAGTTCTGTCCGCCTCCACCGGTCTTCTGGCCCACTGTGCCACGCCGCGCCGCGCCACGCCACGCCTCGCCTCGCCCGCCGCGGCCCATGCCCGGCAAATGTCAAGTATCAATCAGCCAGGCAGTTAACGGACTCTGATTGGTCGCCATGTGTCTCCGCGTCCCGGCGGCCCGGCCAATCAGGGCATCGGATTCCATTTGCGATTGATCCACCTGATGGTTTCGCCGCCACGCGTTGCAACGCACGCGCCGCCGTAATGCAGTGTAGTGTTGCGGTGCGCGGCCCACGACTTGCCCGCCGCCCTCGCCGAGTGGCCGACGGCGCCGACGGCCCGGGGGGGAGAGGAGTTCAACGGCCCTGGAGAAAGCAGTGCGGGGCGCCTCTCCGCCAAGACGCCGCCGCCCTGCCTCCGGCTCCGGTAGCCAGGCCGACCAGGGGGCCTTATGTCACCCGGGGCAACGGCCGACGGCTACGTCCAGCGGCCTGCAGGCAAGACGGCCGGGCCGCGTTGGATAAGCAGCAAAGCAGCCGGCCGGCTGGTACCTCTGTCTCTCTCGCGCCCTTGCGGCCCGCCCCACGAGTGCGAGAGAGACAGAGCGACGAAAGCGATGTGCGGAGTCGGCGGCCGGAGCGCCTGCGCGGTAGGCATCCGGCTGCGTTGCGCGCGCGTGTGTGCTGCAGGGATGCCTACCCCTCCGTTCGCAGGCGCTACGGCCGGCGGAGGCGGTCAAAACTCGAAATGCGTTTGGAACCCCAGAGTCGCTCAACAGGACTCGAACCGAACGTGTGACCCCACCAATGGATTCCTCGTTCGGAGAGCAATCCATTGGTGGGGTCACACGTTCGGTTCGAGTCCCATTCAGCGACTCTGGAGCTCAAAACGCGTTTAGAGTTTTGTCCGCCGGCGCCGGACTGCTGGCGCACTGTGCGGCGCGGCTAAAACAACGCGTGTGGGGCGCGAGCGCGGACTTGGCGGACTCCAAGGACTTGGAGGACTTGGTGGACTTGGCGATACGGGACTTGGTTTTGTTTCTGAGCGCAGCTGGGCGAGCGGCGAGGCGGCAACCGTATTTAGAAATGGGGTCGCCTTACGCAGGACACCAGTAACTTGACCCGGGCCGTGTGACGAAGTCGGTGACGACGTCGCTGTCGAGACGAACCGCGGACAGAAGGACGGACGGACGGACAGGGAGATGGAGCAGGAAGAAAGTGTGCGTTCGCCATTGTGTGGGGACACGCGCGTGCCGTGCAACAACAAGGAGAAGGAGGAGGAGGAGGAAGAGGCGATGCGAGCTGAAATCCCAGACCGCTATTTCATTATTATTACCAACCAGGTGACTGTCTGACTCGACTCGCCAAAGCGGCGTGGCGGCGCGGCGGCGTGGTGGGGCAATGGCAAGGCAACGGCAACGCGGCGCAGCCATTGGCGCAGCCATTGGCGCAGCCCGACCGATCTCCTTCGCCTCCTCCGCAAGCGCACGGTGGGCCAGAAGACCATTGGAGGCGGCGAAATTTCTGGCCGCGTTTTGAGAGTTTTGAGCTTTAGAGTCGCTAAATGGGACTCGAACCGCGCGTGTGACCCCACCAATGGATTCCTCGTTCGGAGAGCAATCCATTAGCAGGGTCACACGTTCTGATCGAGTCCCATTCACTCTGGAGCTCAAAACGCGTCTAGAATTTTGGCCTCCACCACCGGTCTTCTGGCCCACTGTGCCGCGGCCGGCCGGCCGGGCCGACATTTGAAAACCGCGCGCCGAACGGCCGAACCACCGCTGCACTGTCGGCAGTGCCTCGTCGCTCTCTCTCTCTCTCTCTCTCTTTCTCTCTCTCTCGCCCCCGCACGCCCCGTGAGTGCGAGAGAGACATCGGCCTATTGGCAGGTGCCTCCCGCGAGTCTAATCTGTCGCAGCCGCTCGCGCGCTCGCCGCGGTGCCCCGCTGTGTGTGTACCAACGCGGCGTTGCGTGGCCCGCGGGGTCAGCGGCGAGGTGCACGCGGCGCGGGCGGGGTGGGGTGGGCGGGGCGGGGCGGGGCGGGGCGGGGCGGGGCGTGGCCGCTACTGGGGCAGGCGCCTAATTAATTACATCTTTTCTTCGATGGCAACATGCAAAACGTGTGCGGGGCGTGGCGCAAGGCGCGGGGCGCGTCACGCGCGCCGCCAATCGCATCATCGGCCACCCCTAAGCGCCGCGGACCGCGGACCGCGCCAGCCGCCAAGCCCCGCAGCCCTCACCCCCGCGCCCCTCCCGGTTACATCACTAGATGCTGCTCGATGCCCCGTCCAACGACCCCTATGCATCCCACGCGTTCGCGCGGCAGCGCCGACGGGTACCGAGGCGAGGGGTACCGCCACGTTACCTCAGCACGGCCGCCCTGCCGCCCTGCCGCCTGACTCCGAGGGCTCGTCTCGACGCTCTGTCTCTCTCGCACTCGTGGGCCGCCCGGTGAGTGCGAGAGAGACAGAGCGACGAAAAGAGGATGCCGGCGCCCACGCAACGCCGCGTCATCCCAGAATACGCGTCACACGCATCAATCCCGCGAGCCCCCGCGGGGAGGACGCCGTCAGACCCCGGGGGCGAGGCGAGGCGAGGCGAGGCGGCACCAGGTGCTCGCCGCGCGCCCCGCCACCCGAAATAGCTCGCTCCACCTACCCCGTGCCGACCAAGTGGCGCCTGGGCGCGCCGCGGCGTGCCTCGGCCGATTCAGAGTGCATCGGTTGCAGGCCGTGCAGGCCGTGCAGTGCAGGCCGCCCCCGCGGCGGGGCGCCGCACCACGCCGTCGTGGTGCCGCCAACGAGAGCGGCGCCCTCTACGACACACACACACGCACACACTCACGCACACACCGGCGTCTTGGCGCACGCATGCACGCCGCGACCGCGCGCCCTGCCACGCCGGAATCCACCCAGACAGATTGGTGGCGGTGGCGCAAGACAATCAGGGGCAGCATGGCGCGGGGCGGCGCGGGGCGGCGTGGTGCGGGGCTTGCCCGCCACTTCACACTCTGTCACCGAGTCAAGCAGGCAAGTCTGGCCGTAGCCTGGCCGCAGGCCGTTGGGCAACGGTTTGTCCGGAATAGGTTAGCGTCCACGTCTCGCATGGTACTACATTGACCCCACATAAGGGTCGATATAGTCATCGCGATACATATCGAGAAATATCGTGTTATCGAGGGTATTGAGATCGATAGTCGTCGCGATATCTCGACAGCGCCCGGCGGCCGTCAACAACTTGCTGGCCCGCGCGTTGTGAGAGTCCGCCTGGCAGTGGCGGTGCCTTGCAGTGCCGTGGCATGACTCGCAATGAGCGCACCGCCGCGCTATTCGGAGCCGTTTAGCGACGAGGCGCATTGTGGCACGGCGACAACGCCCAGCAGGCCGTCTCTCTCGCACTCGCGGCAAGTGCCGTCGGCCCGTGAGGGTGCGAGGGAGACAGAGCACAGTGGGCCAGAAGACCGGTGGAGGCGGCCAAAACTCTAGACGCGTTTTGAGCTCCAGAGTCGCTAAATGGGACTCGAACCGAACGCATGACCCCACCAATGGATTGCTCTCCGAACGAGGAATCCATTGATGGGGTCACAAGCTCGGTTCGAGGCCTGTTTAGCGACTCTGGAGCTCAAAACGCGTCTAAAGTTTTGGCCGCCTCCACCGGTCTTCTGGCCCACTGTGCGGAGGGAGCCGCGGCGGCGCCACCACGCAGCGCCACGCAGACAGCGCGTGTCGCAAACAGCGCGTCCGAGACAGTCCGCGTCGCGCGCTGGTTGCATGTCGCGGCGACCCGGGTCCCGATCGGGACGCGTCTGTCGCTCTCGCACCCACGGGGCGTTCCGTAGGGGTGCGAGAGAGACAGGGCGACGACGAAGCCCGAGCTGGGCGTGTTGACGTGCGCGCCGCGCACCTGGAAATCGTGCTGTCACTCTGGTGCTCTGGTCCATGCGGGGATCCAGGGTGCAGAGTTCGACGCTGAGACGCACTGCGTCGCCTCGACGAGGTGAACGGCCGAACAGACGGCCGCCCCGCCCCGCCCCGCCCCGCCCGGCGTTGCAACAGCGAAGCAGCGACCGGCCGTGCCGTTCCTGGTGTCCCTCCCTCCCCGGCACTCCCTGGCGCGGCCAGAAGAAAGTCCTGGAGGAGGAGGAGGGTCTTGGCGGGGCGGGGCGGGGCGGGGCGGGGCGGTCGGAGCGCCCCCAGCGAGCCACAGGCGCCGCGAGTTGCCTTTCTCCAAGTTGAACGCCCTCGCCGCCTTCCGCCCGCCGGTCAGTGCACTTGGGAAGTAGAGTAGTACCTGCCTCTGCCTGGCGCAGCAGCCTACCGGACCAGCGCAAACGGCCCGGGTTCGAATCCCCGCCCTGGCCGGATTCGGCTGATTTTTATCCGATAGGTGTCCGGCAAAACGGCGCGAGCCCGGCGCGACGACTGCGGACATCGGCCTCGTTTCGCTACCCCAGGCATCACTCACGTCATCGGAAACTGCCGTTTGGCAGTGGCGTGTCCCCCGCGATACGAGGCCCGGCCGGAGAAAGCTCGGCCGCCATGTCACCGCCCTCCAGACGCTGCGTCCCTTCGCCTCGCAACGCGCGGGGCTGCGGGGCCCTGAGACTGTGGCGGCGGTGGGATGCGGTAATGCTGTTGCACGGCAAGCGGCGCGCCAAGCTCCGCGATATTGCCCCGCTTCCGGCAGCCGGCGGGGAGAGGACGACGGCGACCTGGAGGCCTGGAGGGGCCTGGAGGGGCCTGGAGGGGGCGGCGCGCAGGTTAGTTTGGCCGTGTCGTTCACCTTTCCGCCGCGCTGCCGGGCTGGCCCTCGGGGTGCATTGACTTCTGCCGGGCGGTTACGTGGCGGGGACCACTTTCTCCGTGGCGGAGCCCTCCGCCCGGCCCGGCGGACCACCAGGACGGCGTCGACGGACGCGAGGCGACTCAGCCACCGAGGGTGGTTGTGGGGGCTCTCGAACCAGCAGCAGCGCTCAGTGGGCCAGAAGACCGGAGGGGTAGCCAAAGTTCTAGGGGCGTTTTGAGCTCCAGGGACTCGAACTGAACGTGTGACCCCACCAATGGATTGCTCTCCGGACGAGGAATCCATTGGTGGGGTCACACGTTCAGTTCGAGTGCCATTTAGCGACTCTGGAGCTCTGGAGAGTTTTGGCCGCCTCCACCGGTCTTCTCGCTGGCCCACTGTGCGGCCGCGGGGTGAGCCGGTGGCGGTTTCGCAACGCGCGCTATCGTCTGGAAATTTCACGGGGCGGCGCGGTCGATGCCGTTACTGTCGGTTACTGTCCCCGGCCGAGGCCCCGTCCACCGCGGTTAGGCCCTGGCCGGCCGCGCCGCGCAAGCCGTGCCGGTCCAGGCGGGTCGCTGACCGCGCGGGCAGAATGCAGGAAGTGCAGTGCTGCCCCGCCATGGCTCCGCGCAGCTGCACTGCAACCGCGTTGCGCGATGCAACTGCAACGGCGTGCAAGCGGCCACGCTTCCTGGCAGCGCTCATGTCGCGGCGTCGCGGCTCATGGCGGGGCGGCCTGGACAGTGCCCAACTCGTAAACAGGCGCGAAACCGCAGTGACGTCACGGAGCGCATGTCGTCAACGACAGCATCAGCACTTGTCTCTCTGTCTCTCTCGCACCCCTGCGGCACGCACCGTGAGTGCGAGAGAGACAGAGAGCGGGCTGTGGAATCGCTCGACAGAACAGCGGCGGCGGATCCTTGGGACGCGGTGGCGCGGCGCCGACGAGCAGGTGCAGCGACGACGGCCTGCCCCCGTCCACATCAATGTGGGGTAAGGTGCGGCCCTCGGCCCGCGACGCCGCGACCCAGCCAGGAAGACCCGCGGCCCCACGGCGGCCAACGCGCCCAAAATAACTCATCCGGTGCCACTCCCCGCCCCGCCCCGCCCCGCCCCGCCCCGCCACAGGTATGCGCCCCAAGCAAAGCATTCCTGGTGTCTCGCTGGCCGATGCCACACAGTGGGCCAGAAGACCGGTGGAGGCGGCCAAAACTCTGGACGCGTTTTGAGCTCCAGAGTCGCTAAATGGGGCTCGAACCGAACGTGTGACCCCACCAATGGATTGCTCTCCGAACGAGGAATCCATTGGTGGGGTCACACGTCCGGTTCGAGGCCTGTTTAGCGACTCTGGAGCTCAAAACGCGTCTAGAGTTTTGGCCGCCTCCACCGGTCTTCTGGCCCACTGTGTGCCACGTCCTGCTGCATTCCCGCGCCGCGTTGCAGAGTTGCAGCGCTGCAGCCGAACGGGGGGCTGTCTCCGCCTGCCTCGGTTTCACAGTTGAAATCTCGAAATCTCGAAATCTCGCGCCACGCCACTGTGAGTCAGCCCAACGGACCACGTTCCTCGCCAATTAGATTCCATTATTTTCCTCTTGACAATTTGCAAAGAAAAGCGGCGTGGAAAAACGGAGCGCGGCCACGGCCACAGTACGGTCTTTCCACCTGCCAGAGTCCCCCAGCGCGCACGTGGCGCGGAGAAAAAGCCGCTCTCTCATTGTATTTTATGGCGTTTTCTTTGGCTTTGGCTCGTGCGCGACACACCGCGAAGGCGACGTCACCGCCCACAAGAACACAAGGGGGACACAAGCGCGCGCGGCTGGACTCGCAAAATGCAAAAGTCGCGCCAAGGCAGCCTTTTTGCTGAATCCGTCCCGTCCCACGCTCCCGGTGCACAGTGGGCCAGAAGACCGGTGGAGGCGGCCAAAACTCGAAACGCGTTTTGAGCTCCAGAGTCGCTGAATGGGACTCGAATCGAGCGTGTGACCCCACCAATAGATTCCTCCTTCGGAGAGCAATCCATTGGTGGGGTCACACGTTTGGTTCGAGTCCCATTTAGTGACTCTGGAGCTCAAAACGCGTCTCGAATTTTGGCCGCTCTACTGGTCTTCTGGCCCACTGTGCGGTGGACTCCCAAACGGGTCCGTGACGTCAGCCGAGGCATGCGCGCCGAACGCCGCATTGTCTTAATCGGCATTTTCTTTTCAAAGCGTTTTTTAATATGCGAGTCAAGGTGTGTGGCACACTGTGCGCGTGGCCCGTAAGCCTGCAGCGCCTGCAGCCCGAAGGCGGCGATATGTTGACGCAAACAGGCAAGACGAAGAGAGTGTTGCAACCGCCTTAGCAGCGAGCTGCCTGGCCTAGGCTGGCCTAGGAGCCAACCTAGTCTAGCCTTGCTCTGCCCAGATGCTAAGCTTGTCTAGCCTTCACAGCGTTAACCTATGCCAAACTTTACCGCACACATTCGTTCATCTCTTTACTGGACATTTTACAAGTCACGAGTCCTATGCTAATCTCGTCCCGGGCATCCATCCATCTAGCCGTCCATCCAACAGTGTGGCGCACACACAGGACAAACTTTGACCGCGGCCGCGGCCAGGCCTGCCAGGCACAGTGTCGACATGCTTTTGTAACCACACCAAAACTGCTGATACTTTGCTGCAACCCAGACAAAGCAGCGAAAGGAGAAAGGTTAGCCTAGCAGTTGTGAAAGTGTAGCGGCGGGGGCGAGGCGTGGTGGGGCGGGGAGTGGTGGGGCGGGGCGGGGTGGGGCGGGGTGGGGTGCAAGACGCAGTGCAGTGGGGGCATTGGCACTAAGGCCGCCCAGGCCGCCCTGGCCGCCGTGCACTACTGACGACAACGACCACAACGACGACGCTCGAACTGCAACAAGCGTGCAAGTGTTTTCGCGCGCTTCCCGCCGCGATCTTGCGTCACCCTTGCTCCTTGCCTTAATCCAAGGTCGAGCCGCGCACCAACAACAAACTCCAGATGACGGACGGAGAGGGCGCGGCGACGAGAGGAAGTTTCCGAGCGACAGTGGACTCTTGCACAACGCGGCATCAACGGTCGAGAATTTGGAGAGATAAGCCCCGTTATTGGCGGCCTAAGTTGGTAGAGAGGCAGCGTAGCGCCGCACGCCGCGCGTTGTGGACGGCCCTGGCCGGCCCTGGCACTCCGCGGCGCGGCGCGGCGAGCTGGACAGCGGCGCGGCGCGGCGTGGAGGCCAGCGTCATTCTCGGCCGTTCACTGTGTGTGCCCCACGCCGGCCCCTCCGCGCGCGCCGCGCCGCACCGCACCGCGTAGTCGGGGGTCTCCAGAGGTGTCCTCAAACGGGATCACCATGGCTCACCACGGGCTCTTCATGGGATCACCATGGCTCGCCACGGCCTGTTCATGGGATCACCATGGCTCACCACGGGCTGTTCATGGGATCACCATGGGCTCGCCAATACTGGGGCGTTCATGGGATCACCACACCACGGGCTGTTCATGGGATCACCATGGGATCACCACGGGGGCGTTCATGGGATCACCATGGCTCACCACGGGAGCGTTCATGGGATCACCATGGGCCCCTTGATGGGCTCACCACGGGCTGTTCAATGGATTACCAACAGCTCACCGGTATCCACTTAATGCATCGCCATGTTTCCATGTGTCCACAATGGGGGATCACCACGGGGAGGTCGGGTCTCGGAGCGAGATGGCCGCCCCCCTCACCTCACGGCCGCCGCGGCCGCCGTGCATGCGCGCATTGATGAAACGCTCGCGCCACATTTTGACACAATTGGGCGGGTCCGCTGACGCCGAGGCTGACGGCGAGGCTGACGCCGCGGTGCGGCGCGTGGTGGGGATGCCCCTCGCCATGCCCCTCGCGGCCACGTGACTCACGTTCCAAGAGCACGGCGCCGGCTGGGTGGCGCGGCGGGGTGAGGCGGGGCGGGGCGCGGCGGGGCTAGAGGATGAGGCTCATGGTGGGGACGCGCCGGCTCGGCCACTTCCCCAAAGGCTCATCCTCTCCACGGCAGAACCTTGAATCCGGTCCCGAACCTTGGGGCCCCGCCGCCCGCAGTATCACCCGCATTTTCTCCCCCCCCCCTCTCTCTCTCCAGTACGTTGCCTGGCTATGCCGAACAACACGGCGTCACGGCTCGCGGAAACGAGAAAGACCACACCCAGTGAATCTGCCGGCAGCCCGGCCGGCCGAGCCTCATGGGATGGGTCATCTTGTCCGGCCCGACCGCCCGACCGCACCCACAGCCCAGCCGACTGATTCCGAGAGTCGCCCTCGTCGCTCTGTCTCTCTCGCACTCATGGGGCGTCCCGTGTAGATGCGAGAGAGACAGAGCGACGACTCGGCATCAGTCTGCAGGGCGCAGGGCCCGGCCCAACGACCGCCGCGTCCGGCTAATTTAATGGAGCGCCCACACAGCGCCCCGCCGAGGGCCGCGCCGAGGGCCCCGAGAGGGCCCCGCCCTTTCCTTGCGTTTTCTGCCTTGTAAAAGAAGAGCAAGACCGATATGCGCAGCCTTTTTCCCGGCCGGCCTTGTGGCTGGCGCAGCCATGGCGCGGCTCTGGCGCGGCTTGCACCAGACCTTTGGGCTCCCGGCCGCTCCCGGCCGCTCCTGGCTGGCAACGAGTTCGGCCCCTCGATCGGGATGCACTCAGCTTGCACTGAGCTTGCACAGCGAGCTTGCGCAGAGCGCGCTGGCACTGCGGGCCTTCACACACTACCCGCTTGCACAGCGAGCTTGCACACAGAGCTTTGCTTGCACAGAGCGCGCAGCGTGCGAGCAAGGCCTCGCGCCGCAGGGCCGTCCCGGTGGTCGCCGCAGCCGCACTGGAAGGTCAGGTGCAACCGGCCGGGCCGCCGAAATGAACCGCCGAACGGCAACGGCGTGGCGATGAAGCAAAGGTCGAGGGCGAGACAGAAACGAGCTGGAAGCGTCTCAGGACGTGGGCGGTTCCACGTCCAGGACGACGGCGTCCTGGTGGACAGCATCCCGGTGGGCAGTGTCCAGGAGACCGCGTCCATGGGAACTGCGTCCGCCAGGAGGAGCGCGTCCACCAGGAGGACCGCGTCCAACAGGAGGACCGCGTCCAGGAGGACCGCGTCCACGAGGAGGACCGCGTCCACCAGGAGGACCGCGTCCACCAGGAGGACCGCGTCCACCAGGAGGACCGCGTCCACCAGGAGGACCGCGTCCACCAGGAGGACCGCGTCCACCAGGAGGACCGCGTCCACCAGGTGTACCGCGTCCACCAGGAGGACCGCGTTCACGAGGACCCCGTCTACAAGGACTCTGTCGTAGAGGACCGCGTCCAGGAGGACCGCGAGCTGCCGCTTAGCCGCACCGATCCAATGTCTGCAGTCCTGCTACGATGCAATGCCTGGGGCCCACTGGGGCCCACTGGGGCCATGCAATCCCGTTGCAACACGCTGCCCTGCCTGGCCGCCGCGCCGCAGCCCGCCCCAGCCACTCCCGCTCCCGTCTCTGTCACGCTCCAGGATTAAATAATCCTTAACCTTTCTAATCAAAAATAAACAAAGCCGGCCGACCACGGTAGCACCCCGCAAAAAATATAAATTTGGCTAAAATGCGCCAAAGAGGCTTGAGAGGTCCACGTTGGCGGCAGATAAGCTTTTCAAGCAATAGGAGGTACTACAGAATAAACGATAAATTGTTAGATATAGGACACGAAGAGACAGGACGCCCGGCGTTCGTCGGCAGCGTGCTTGGCGGTGCACCCGGTACGGCACCGCGACGACGACCTGCTTGACGGCGCGCGGGTCGGCGCGGCACGGCAAGGTCAGCCCGTCACCAATCTCCAGGCCCCGGAGGCCGCGGCACCGACATGGCATACAATTATGGTTTCCAGTGGCGTGCCCCGCAGAGGGGCCCGGGGCCTGGACGGGGGCCTCTAAGGTCAGCAACTGGGCCGGCCGAGTGCAGCAGCGGCAGCGCGCCGACCACCGGCCCAGTCACGGCCACGGGGTCAGCCAGCCGGACCATGCCGCGGTGTGGTGCACAGGTGCAGCGCTGCTGCGCCGCGGCTGGTGTCGGGGTCGAGCGGACGGACCTCGATGTTGTCCGGCCGTCTCCCCGCCGCCGCCGCCAGGCAGGCCGACTTCCCCGCGGTGGCAATATCCGGCGGCGCCCGGCCCGGCGAGGATGCTGCCGCCTTGAGGTCCCCGCCGTCCCCACCGTCGAGGATCATCACAATGAGGCGGTGTGGCCTAGGCCTTGTTGCGACACCCGCGCCCTTGTGGGCCTGTGCCGCGAACGCCGCGAACGCCGCGAATGGAAGGGATACACCGCCAAAAAGGAGCCGCGACGAGCAGTGAGCAGTGGCGGTGACTGACAGGAGGCGGCGTCATGCGCGCGTTGACGAAACCGCAAACGCGAATCCCCTCCGAGATAAAGGTCCCCGCTAATTACGCAAGGTGCCGCCCGGGCAGGCAGCGCGAGGGCAGGGCAGCGCTAGGGCCTCGGCAAGGGCAGCGCTGGGGCAGATTCCGAGAGTCGTTTTCGTCGCTCTGTCTCTCTCGCACCCATAGCGGACGCCCCGTGAGAGCGAGGCAGACAGAGAGACGACAACGACCGGGAGTCAGTCAGCAGGACGGCACTTGGGCAGTGCTAGGGCAGCGCGCCTGCGAACTGCCGGGTAGGCAAGCCCGCCACGCAGCGCTGTGTAACGGAGCGGCCCGCCTCGCCGGGCGCTCCGCGCTCCGCCGCGCAAAATAAAAACACCGTCCACGGGGTGTTTGAACCCGCAACCCGCGCGAACCCTGACACGCTTGCGACAGAGACACACTGACGCGTCGCGTCGCCACGAAAGGAAACCATAGGGCAGGCGCAGCGCGCAGCGTCCTTCGGTGACGTCACCGAGAGAGAGGGAGAGAGGGAGACATGACGAAACGACAGCCACAGTGTCGCGGGGTAGAGGCCGACCCGACCCGCATGGCGAATCCGATCAGACAAATGCCACGCATGTGCCACGTGCCCGCAGCGCGCCGCAGCGAGTTACACGTGTCTTCCGAGCCTTTGGGCCGCGGCGGCCACACGTGAGCGCCGCGCACGTACTTACAGTGTACAAAGTACCACCGGACTGATAAGCTGCCCCTTCTTAATCGACACGTCAGCTCGCGTCAGCGAGCTGTTTTTTTTTTAAAGAATTCGCAACCCGAAAAAAAGGCACTTGAATTTATTCCGATAGTTTTTTCTCCCTCTCCCTATGCCGCTCCGCTAGCGGGCCGTTGCGGCGCGCGCAGTGAGTGGGAGAGGGAGAGAGGAGAAATGCCACCATTTCGCTCACCTTGGCGCGCCTTGGCGGCACCGAGCTTCGAGCCACTAGCTTCGCCGCGACGACTTTCTTGCCTCAACGCAGCCTGCAGGCTGGCTCCAAACAGTGCTTTCGACACGCGGTCTCTCTCGCACTCACGGGGCGGCTCGCAAGGGGTGCGAGAGAGACAGAGCAGTGTTCGGGATGTAGCCTCGCACTGAGGCGAGGGAAGCGACGGCCGCGGTGTCTCGATGACGGTGGCCACACTTAAGCAAAGCCACACGAAATGTGTTTGCCGACGTTCATATTGTCGAGTTCATTTGGCGGTGAACGAAAAGCAGATAAACTGATGAACCGGCCGTGCAATGGCCAGCTGCGACGCCACTGGCTGCTGGGGACATACAGTAGAGGCGGACGATAGCCGATTTTGGCGTATCTTTGCTGCAGTCCTCGCACTAGTGGGGAAAGTGGATGCACCCCGGCGCCTACTCGGCACAATGATGCCCGTGGGCCTTCACAGCGGCCTGGGCGTGGCGACGCGGGCTGGGGCGGGGCGGGGTGCTCCCAGGCAGTCACTTGGCCATGATTGTCAGCCCCGCCCTTGCGGTTCGGTCCTGGTGGCGCGACGCCCTCGCCGTCTCCCTCGCACCCGCCGTGCATCGCCGCAGTGCGAGAGAGACGGGCGACAGCGCCACCACGCCTCGCCACGCCCAAGCCAGCAATGCGTCGGCCACGCCTAGCGCATGCCGCGCCCCGCTCCAGCCGGAACGGCAACAACAACATCACCAACAACAACAAGAAGCAGGATATTCACCTTTGCCGGTCCGTGAAGACGAACTTGCGCAGCTTGAGGTCGCGCAGCACGATGCCCGCTTCGTGGCAGTGCCGCACGCACTCGGCCATCTGCCGGAACAGGCGGCGCGCCTCCGATTCGCGCAGCCGCCTCCGCGTGCGCACGTGCGTGTGCAGGTCGCCGTGCGCGGCGGGGAAGATGAGGTACATGTGGCGCGAGCCGTGCGCGCCGTGCGGGCCCAGCATCACCTCGCGGAGCGGGTTCAGGCCCGGGTGGCCGTCGACGCGGAAGTGTGCCGACAGCAGCGACCCTGCCTCGCGGCCCACGACCTGCAACAGGAACACACAATTCAGTGAGCGCTTCAGTTTGCGCCGGACACAACCTGCGCGAGGGCGCAACAACATATCTTCGTACACAGGATTCTTCTTAGGCAGAAATTTCAGGATTTCACACCAAAATTTTGTGATATTTTGGTGGAATTTCACTCGATTTCACCAGATTTTGATGAGATTTCGTGGGATTTGAACATAGTTTGCAGGGATTTCACGAGATTTCGTCCGGTTTCACCCAAGATTTTGGTGTACACAGGATTTCGCTGGTGGTTGCGTCCCCTCGTACCTGCGGCACCGCAGGCTAGCGTAGCGTCCTCGAGTTCCAAGCTCGGGGCATGCCTCATGTTCGCACAAGCTTTGCGTCCTCGAGTTCCAAGCTCGGGGCATGCCTCATGTTCACACAAGCGTTCGGTTCGCGCGCCATGTTGTTGACTCCGCGGCGGGATTCGGGCCGTGACGCACGCGGCCGCCCATCGCCTCGTCGACGAGGAGCATCACTCACTCGGTACTTCCCCTGCGGCCGGCATACGGACCGCCAGCGCCACCGGCATGCCGCGGCACGAGGTGCAGTGGTGTTATCGGCGTGCCCGAATCACGGCCCCAATCGGCATCCCGGACTCAACGCCACACCGTGGCAAGCCGCACGGGAAACGCAAACCGGTGCGAACCCAACTCGTCTGAACGACGCTACGCTGCTACGCGGCCAGAAGGTCAGCCCGAGGCTCGCGGCCGGCCGCTCTATCCTGCTCTATCTCGGTCCGGTCTACCTTCTATCCGCGGTGATTCCCCCTTCTATCCGCGGGGCCAGGGAAGCCAGAGCGGTGGTTAGAGGTGGTTCCCCTTCACGTCCTGTACAGGGGATCCCCGTCGGATCGACTTGGACACCGCCGGTGATTCCCCGCCCTCCGCCCCGCGGCGCGCTGCAAAATTGCTTTCTTGCGTCGCCACCTTCGGCTGCCGTAGCCGAGAGCGCTGGCGTATTGGGTCACGACAGCGGGGGCCTTGGTTCAACACCGGCACGAACCACTTCCAGTTCGTGTCGCTTCGAACTCGACCAACAAAAGGTCAAGATCAACCCTCTACATCCAGCAGATCATCCGGACACAGTCTGAGCGGGCTGTCACTCTGTCACATCGTCACTCGGTGTCGCACTCCTGCGGGACGACTTACAAGAGTACGAGAGAGACGGAGTCACGAAAGACAGTTCGGAATCGGAATTCCGTCTTGATGATGCTTGGCAGGCAGCGGACGCGTGGGCGTGCGGGCTACCCTCGCGGGCCACCCTATCCGCGCCCCCCACGGCGCCCCACCTCACTCTGCCGAAGACGGCGCTGACGCCGCGGCACGGCGCCGTGCAAGGCGCCCGGCCCGGCCGCCGCTGGCTCGCCGTTGGCGCAACGGGTGACGTGTCGTGTGACGCGGCGGCGTGACGCGCCCAGCCGCCTGGCGCGAGCGCCGCACGCCGCACACGGAAGGGGTGGGGCCGCGCACTTGCAGCGCACACTTTGACACGCGCGGGCGGGTCGGCGTCTCATCGCCGAGGTGCTCCGGCGTTACGCAATAAATGGACGGCCGCATATTTGTAATTTTCCTCGGCCGGCCGCCGAGCTCGGGCCGCGGCCTGGCGGCCTGGCCGTCGAGGGTGTAAGGTGCAACACGGTCGGCGCGCCGCGCTGCGCCGAGCACAAGCCGCGCGGCAACGGCGGCAACGGCAAGGTCCCCGAGACGGGCGTGCCACTCCGCGGCGTGCCGGCCGGCCGGTTCCATCGCCTCACAATGCGTTGCCCAACGCGGTGCGCGGCGCGGCGCGGTGCGGCCCCTACACCGCCTCGAGGCGGTGCAGGCAGTGCCTCCCGCAGCACAGGGCCACCCCGGGCTGCCACCGGATGGACCATGTTTGCATATCTGATGCTTGCGTGCGTATTATTTCCTGGGCGCCCCGCCACGCCCCGCCCCGCCCCGCCACGCCACGCTAGGGTTGACGCGGTGGAAGGGGAACCCCCTGCAGACTGGCCGGCTGGCCCTGCCTGGCCCCTGCCTGCCGCCGCCCGGCCGCGCTGTCAATGGGATGAACTTGACACACTTGCGGCAGAAAGTGGTTCAGGCGCCGCCATCCACGCCGCCGTCGTGCCGCCATGGTGCCGCGGCGCGGCGTGACCCCCAGCAGGCCCAGCAGACTCAGCAGCCCGAGGAGCGCCAAGCGCCACCCTGGCCGCGGGGGCCGCGGGCGGACGGGGACACCGCGATAACTGGGGCACGGTCAGTGTCAAAGGGTGGCGGCGTAGCCTTGGCGCGGGGCCGTCTGGGACTTGGTCTGGGAGCTCGGCGACGCGAGGACGTCCTAAGGCTTCACCACCTCCACGACGGCGAGGACTGCCAGGACGACAATGACGTGCGCCCCTCGGTGTGCCATATGGCGCCCGTCGCCACGCCCGAGGACCGCGCCATTTGCATACGCCACCGCAAGGGCCGAATTTCGCGCCAGCACCTGTCCGCCGTCGGCAGCACCTGCCCGTCGCGCGTCGTCCGCGGCGGCCCCTTGCACCTGCGCGTCGTCGACCGCCGCACGCGCGCACGCCGCCATTCAAGGTGGCGTGAATGACGGTGGCGCCCTGGCGTACGCGCGGCGCCGCGAGCACGCCGCCAGTGGACGTTGGACTCGCTGGAGGCACCCCGCCCCGCCCCGCCTCACGCCATTCACGGTCACGAGCTACACCGCCAGCAACGCGGCCCGAAACGCGCCGTCACGCGCATGGCCCTACGCGAAACGAAGCAAAAAGCTGACATCCAAAAAACACGCAGCATTTCTACCGTAATTGCCTCCCGGGCGCTGGATTAGCCCCAGCAGTAAATACTGCCGGACTGCAGACCCCTCCTGCAGCCTCAGCCCAGCGGCCGCCAGCGGCCCAGCAGACGCGGCGAGGTGCGGTTACATAAGCCTCTGGAGCCAAGGTCCCGGGGCCGGCCTGCCTGCCTGCAGCGAGTGCAATGTGCCGCCGAAACGTGACCTTGAGCCGAGCCGCGCCGCGCCACGCCGCCGCGCCGTGGGCCATGGGCCCGCCGTGGGCCCGCCGTGAGCCCGGTGGGCTCGACCTCCAATGCCCTGCCCGGTCCGTTGCAAAACCATTCAAGCAACCTGTGTGAACGTCCCCCAAGCGCGCGGCGTGGCGTGGCGGCACGGCGCCGCAATGTTTGGCACACACCGATTTGAGGGAAGCGGAGGAGATAGCGAATAGCGACGAACAATGCCTCGGGGGCGTTCAATTAACCGGCACCGGCGCGCCGTCTCTCTCGCACCCCTACGGGACGCCCCATGAGTGCGAGAGGGACAGACGGCGAAAGCACCGTTCGGAAGCGTACCCTGCAGCGCCCACGTCCATTCCTACGTCGTCGTCGTCATCCCCTCCCTGGCGTCTGGCGGCAACTTGCGCGGCCAAAAGGCTTAGGCACGTTGCGAACTCGGTCCTCAAATAGGACGCGACGAGGGTGCGAATCGCCCGAATCGCCCCACCAGAGGGTTCCTCGTTCGAAGGGAACGCTGTGTCGTCCATTTCGGTCCCATTGGAGTGAGATGGTTCTGAAAACGCGTTCAAAGAGCCGTGACCGCCTGAACCCGTCTCTCCGAGAGTCGCCTTTACGTTGCTCTGTCTCTCTCGCACCTACGCGGGACGCCCCATGAGTGCGAGAGAGACAGAGCGAGTCCGCTGGCCCACTGCGTGAGTGAGTTTGGCGCGTCCTGCGCGTCCTGCGTCCTGCCAGGGCGAAACAAGGGCGGCGCGGGGGCGGCGCATGACGCGTCATGGCGGGGTCCCTGCCAACAACGCCGACCTGGCCACCTCATTTGCGGCCGACGAGTTCATCTTCCCCCAAATTTGACGCTGGCTCGACGCTAAATGGGTGGCGCCGCGGTCCGGACTACGCTACAGTGGGCCAGAAGACCGGCGGAGGTGGCCAAACTTCTAAACGCGTTGTGAGCTCCAGAGTCGCTAAGCAGGCCCCGAACCGAACGTGTGACCCCACCAATGGATTCCTCGTTTGAAGAGCTCTTCAAAGACTTCTGGTCGCACCGCCGCCACGTGGCGCGGCACAGGATGTACAGGACGTCCAGGACGTCCAGGACGTCAAGGACTTCCAGGGCGTGGGGCTGCGGTCCTGGAGGCTTTCTACTCTTTCTACTCGATGCAGACTGACTCCAAGAGTCGTTTTTCTTCGCTCTGTCTCTCTCGCACTCATGCGGCGTCCCGCATAGGTGCGAGAAGGACAGCGACGAAGACGACTGCCGTGTCGTGCGCTGTGCGCTGCGCGCTTTCACCGACGCGGTGCAGCGCATCCGGATGCAGCATGCACCTCGACGTGCTCGGCGTAGCCAGGCGTAGCTCCGTGAGTCCGACACGACAAACTTCCCGACACACAAAACGAAACAGCGAGCAATCGGCGTGTTTCCGAGCCCCGAAAGATGATAAATATCGTGACGCAGGGCCCAGTCGTTTTCGTTGGTTAGCGCGTGGGTGTCAGCTGGCCACGTGACCGCACGTGTGTGTGTGTGTCCCCGGCTCGACCCTGGTGGGCCGCGCTGCAAGGTAGCGGCAGCGCCACACCTCTCTTTTTATCGTTCTCTATTTTTTTCGTTCTTAAGGCGGCGTGAAGGGCGCTTGGCGGGGCGTTGGGCGGGGCGTTCGGCGGGGCGTTCGGCGGGGCGTTCGGCGGGGCGTTCGGCGGGGCGTTCGGCGGGGCGTTCGGCGGGGCGCTTGGCGGGGCGCTTGGCGGGGCGTTCGGCGGGGCGTTGGGCGGGGCGCTTGGGGCAGGGCGTTCGGTGGGGCGCTTGGCGGGGCATTTCGCGCTGCGCGTAGCTGCGCGCTGCAAAGGGGAGCAGACTGCCGCACCATGTGGGCCAAGGTTCACCGGTGCGCGCCAAGCCGCCGAGCCTTTAGCCGCCTTCAGCACTTTGCGGTGCAGGCCGCGGCCCTCGCTGCTCCTGCTGCTCCCGTGTCGCTTTGCTTTACATTATTGTTTTCTCGGGGATGTTGTTGTTGTTGTTGCCTCGGTCCAAACGTGTACCCATCCCATCCCGGCGTGCCGGGCAGGCCGGGCAGGCACCGCGTTGGGCCACTCCTTGTCTCTTGCCAGTGCAGAGCCGGCTCTGGGCGGAGGTCACACACACAGACGCGCTCACTCACACGCTCACACACGCACGTACACGCACGCACACACGCCCGGGCGTATTTAGACGGTGCCGTCCTGAGGCAACGCTTACGAATAAAACAAGAACGGACGACGCGTTGCAAAAACAAAACATAAATAAACAAGCTCGTAAGCGTCGCGGGGGGTAAAAATACAATCGCCGGCGCGGGTGTTTGAACCCGCGCGCCCCGCCGGCCGCGCTCGACTTTCGCCTCGAGGAAGAGCCGAGCGGGGTTTCGTGCGGATGCGCGTTGCCCAATAACGAGGGACTCCATTGACACGGCGGCAGGGCGGCTAAAGTGACCCAACGTCCGGTTGGGCTGACTCTGCGGGGGAAAGGGCACCTTAGGGCCGCCAGGCCCCGCCGGGCCGGCACACCACTGTGTAGGCTGAGGGCCGGCCTTGGCGGACGAGCACCGCCACGGCCGGCACACCACTGTGTAGGCCACGGCACGGATGACTGTCTGCATCGATTACAGGCATGGCGGGGTTCAAGGCCTGGGAATCCCCCTCCCCCGCCACCATCACCGTCCCAAAGCCCTCTGCCGAGATACCCGCCGTGCAAGGCGGCAAGACTTGCACTGCCCTTCGTGCCTCCGCCATCCGACTGCATCCGACACGCCCGGCTCGGGGAGCTGATTACTCCACTACAGTGAAGGCTTCCAAAACAGAGGCAGCGTTGAGTCACTGGGAAGCCGTGCCGAGCGCCGCTGCCGATGGACTTCGACAGACAGGCCGTCGGCGGGGCCCTGGGGTCCTTGATCCGGGGCGCTAGTTTCCACTCCCCCTGCTGGTTCCGCCCTGCCCCAGACCGAGTCGCACATCCTCCCGTGGCGTCCACGCATCCGGCTCGGACTGAGTGGGGGTAGGTGGGGGCACCTTGGAGTGCCGCGAATAAACCGCATCGAACCACTCCCGGCCGAGGCAAAACTCGGCACACGAGAAAAAGCCGCCGGCGGCGGTATTCGAACTACTCACCTTGCAGACAAGCTGCTCTCGCGTGTTGATGTCGATGCAGTTGAAGAACGAGCTGCCGTCCACCTTGTCCAGAAGGACGTACTTGTTGGCGACGAAGGTGACGGGGGCGATGCGGGGCGAGGGGTCTGCGATGGCGTTGAGGGGGGACTGGGCGGGCATGGACAGGCCGGGGGGTTCCCCGGCCGACGGACATGGCCCGCTGGCCGAGGTCGTGACCGGGGTGAGCGGGGCCCCGAACGCCGGCAACAAGTTCTTGAACATGCCCAGGGCAGAGCCATGGCCACCGGAAGTCGGGGGAGCCCCGTCGGGGACGTCCGACCCTTCGGGCCCGTCGGGGCCTTCCGACCCGTCAGACCCCTCCGGCCCCTCGGCCGGCTCGTCGGGGACGACCCCAGAGGGGCCCTGGTCCTTGGTCCTGAACAGCAGCTCCGACACTTCATGACTACTGCTGCTCGTATCCTCTTGCATTGAAACTACACCTCACTTTCACAGCACTCGCGAATCAGATCAGGTTCACAAACGGGGAAACCAACGCGCGGACGACACTTTCACAAGATCATGACGCACTCTCTTGAGGAATCACTGGTTTGCACTTTGACACTCGCGGCACGGTAATCCAAATCCAGAGGGAGCGCTGCGGCGCCACGGAGATGTATCCAGAGTAGGGGACACCGGTCGTCTGCTCGACCTGCAGACAGACGGACAGCGTGAGGCGTCTCCCACAACAACGGCCACTTAATGCATCCGGTGCAAAGACAGGTGACGCAACAGTTTCAAAAGTGGCGCTCTTTTCAAAGCGGCCGGAACAGCTGTTGCTCCCCCTTCCCCACTCCCCCCCTTCCCCCACCCCCCGCGTCACTAACGGCCGCCGCGGTGCCGGACCTACCGGACCTATCGGACGGGGAGTCCGTCAACCGGCCGGCGCCGCCGCCTCCAACGACGCCCTGCGTCCAAACGCACGACGCACCGCGACGCTACGCGAAGCGACGCCCCCCGCGCCGGCGGACATTTAAAACTTGTGACAGCGTGGCCGCGTGGCGCAATGCAACTGTCACTTGCTTGGCTTCGGCAGGCTTCGCGAGCTCCACACGGGTCGCGGCACCCTGCCGCCACCCTGGCCGCCGCCACGACCCCCGTGACGGCCAACCGCCGCGACGACTCGCCGACGGCCACCCCTCCACCCCCCTCGCCTCAACGGCAGCCACGGAGCGCGCATCCCCGAAATGCCAAAATCGCGGCGAAGACACGCACGGCGGGCCGGGCCGGCGGCCGGGGGTCGCTCGACGGCTGCGCGGGTTGCACGGCTGCGCGGGTTGCCTCACGGTTGCACGGGATGCACACCTGCAAGGGTTGCGCGGTTGCACCACGCGGCGACAGCGCGCCGCAGCACGGCCACGACGGCGACGGCCACCGCCAGGCACAACGGCCAACACAGACACTGCACTGCACAAGACACCCACCCGTTGCTATGGCTTTCGGTCCGATGCACTTGTTCACGATGAGGTCGGAGTTCGGCTCGGAAGTCAGTCCAACGGCTCGCTACGGTTTGGCCGGCGTCCCCTACAAGCGGCAAGGACGACGTTCTCCGGCCCGCGCCATTGTGCGACTGAGGCTTGCCAGTGGAGGGGATTGCGAGAGCGCCGCGGGTCTGCCTCCACTCCCCGCCTTCCCTCTACTTCCCTCCCGCTCCCGCGAGCTTCGGCCAGTCGCCGCCGCTCGCCGCGGCGCTAGTGTGCGGCGGACTGACGACATGGGTACCAACCGGTCAAGCGGATTCGGCCGGACGCGGGTTCGTCTCCCAGAGGACCCCGACCGCCGCGGTGTTCCCCCGGAACCCTGGATAAACTGGCAACTCGGTCCGAGTATGTTTCCGTTCTCGTCGCCCTCGTCTCGCGAAGGCGCGGCCCGTCGCGTCCGCGGCGCGATCGCATTTCGAATCTCCCGCCGTTGGCAGCAGTGCGGCGCGCAACGCCACGCGCACGCGCGCCAACGGTCCTCTGTGTGTCACTGTGTGTGTGCGTGAGCGAGAGAGTGTGAGTAGCACGCGCAAGCGGCCGCCACTATTGCTACAGTTCATTGATAAGTAACTGCATACAGCTAGGCCACGCGTTCGGCCTGCGCGCAGACACGTCAGCTTAGCGCGGCGACCTGGCGGCCTCAGTCGGTTGACCTGTCAAAAGGGGTCCAGCCTCATGGCAGCACACTGACTCCGCGCCGAGCTTTCATCACCCTGTCTCCCTCGCACTCGTGGGGGGTCCCCTTGGAGTGCGAGAGAGACAGAGCGACGAAGCAATGTGCGGGATCGTTAACGACTGGTTTATGCTCCAAGTCAGCACCAGCGCATCATCCATATGGCCACCAACGCACAGCGGGCCAGAAGACCGGTGGGGGCGGCCGAAATTCTAGACGCGTTTTGAGCTGCACAGTCGCTAAATGGAACTCGAACCGAACGTGTGACCCCACCAAAGGATTGCTCTCCGAACGAGGAATCTGTTGATAGGGTCACAGTCACACGTTCGGTTTGAGTCTTGTAGCGACACTGAAGCTCAAAACGCGTCTAGACTTTTGGCCGCTACACCGGTCTTCTGGCCCACTGCGCAGCGCGCGCTCAAAAATATAGTGTGGAGCCCCGTGCTCTTTATTTTGTAGTGCGCGCACACACATACAGCCGTGCGCGCGCATGCACACACACACACATGAGTGCGAATGTCAAGCCGTTGCGCCATGGTCCACTGAACTCTGCAATAACGCGTTGCTAACGCCGTGCTAACGCTGCGCCGTGTGTGTCCACGCCACGCCTCGCCAACGGGCTGGCTACTTGTGAGTCGGTCAGTGCTTTATAGTCTACACCACAACCAAACCGGCCGCCACCGCCGACCGATTCACGCAGCGACTTTAACTCTGGGACGACAAAAAATAAACGACGAGACGGACCGAACGACGGATTGGAAACCGTTTTCGTTTTCGCAGTGTGCAATAACGCACAGACGCGGCTCCAAAGTTTCACTAAGGGTAGGGTACGAAGTAGTACATTTTGCCTATTTGCGGGGACGAAGTTGTACATTTTACCTATTATTAACAGGGACAAAGTAGTACATTTTGCCTATTTACAGGGACGAAGTAAAACATTTTGCCTATTTACAGGGGCGAAGAAGTACATTTTGCCGATTTACAGGGACGAAGTAGTACATTTTGCCTATTTACAGGGACGAAGTAGTACATTTTGCCTATTTACAGGGACGAAGTAGTACATTTTGCCTACCCTCCAGGCGGCCTCTCTGGCACCTAAGGGAGAGGTAATTACCCCTCTTACCCCAAGGGCGGATCCACGGACGGGTTCAGGGGGCGGGGGGGCGATGTCACGAAAGTTGCCTACCTACAGGGGCAAAGTGGGCCTTGTTGCCTACCTTCCAGGCGGCTTCGCCCCCTTCAGGGGGGAGCGACCCCCCCCCCCCCCCCCCGGATCCGCGCCTGTGTTACCCTCCCGTTGGACCCGCGCCTGATCACGCATCACGCTGGCTTCACACAGTTCAAAGTCGTGCGGCGTCACATGTGTTGGCCAAGTGCGAGAGTGCGGAGTGCGGCGAGACAAGCGGGACAAGCGGCGCGGCTCGCAGCACGCGTCCCCCACGATTCGTGAATCGTTGCGTTTCGAAACATCACTCATTCGCGCACACGTATGTGCTACTGTCTGCGGGCTCTGCGGTGGGCGGGCCGAGGCGGCCGGCGGTCTCTCTCGCACTCGCAGGGCGTTGCCGTGTGGGTGCGAGAGAGACAGAGCGACGAAAGCGCTGTTCGGAATCAGTCTGCCGGGGCCGGGACGGGCCGGGATCGCACGGCGGGGTCAACGTTGTCAAAGCAGAGCGCGCGGGGCCGTGCCGTGCCGCACAGTGGGCCAGAAGACCGGTGGAGGCGGCCAAAACTCTAGACGCGTTTTGAGCTCCAGAGTCGCTAAACAGGCCTCAAACCGAACGTGTGACCCCACCTATGGATTGCTCTCCGAGCGAGGAATCCATTGGTGGGGTCACACGCTCGGTTCGAGGCCTGTTTAGCGACTCTGGAGCTCAAAACGCGTCTAGAGTTTTGGCCGCCTCCACCGGTCTTCTGGCCCACTGTGTGCCGGGCCGCCGGGCCGTGCGGTGTGGGGATCGTGCTCGTGCTCGTGGCGAAGAGCACCGTGCTGGCGGTGAGGTGGCGCCCCGCCTCCGAGGCGCCGCCGTGCGCCGCGAAGCAGCGACGCAGCCAGGTAATTGCAGTCATCACCGCGAGCTCGCGGTTCGGCTTAGGGACGTTTGGCGCGGCACCACAATCCCAGCCGTTTAACTTAGTTTGTATGAGGTGGCTGGCACCTCGTCGCCACCTCATCAGCAGACTGATTCCGAGGGTCGTTTTCGTCACCGTCTCTCTCGCACACTCCAGGGACGACCTGAGTGCGAGAGAGACAGAGCGACGAAAACGAGTCTTGGAATCAGTCTGCATGCCATGCAGCCTCCCCGTCGTGCTGTCTCTCTCGCTCTCGCGGCGCGGCCCGCAGGGGTGCGACAGAAACAGCGAGACTGCCGCACAGTGGGCCAGAAGACCGGTGGAGGCGGCCAAAACTCCAGACGCGTTTTGAGCTTCAGAGTCGCCACACAGGACTCAAACCGAACTGTGACCCCATCAATGGATTCCTCGCTCGGAGAGCAATCCATTGGTGGGGTCACACGTTCGGTTCGAGTCTCATTCAGCAACTGCGCAGCACAAAACGCGTTTAGAGTTTTGGCCGCCTCCACCGGTCTTCTGGCCCACTGTGCGCCGGCCTGATAAAGGGAGGGGCGGTAATTGAGAGTCGCGCGATATCGGACAAAGTATGAAGCGCCTGGCAACATTGTTGGCATCGCATGCCGCGGCCGGTCGCTGAACCGAAAGCCCAAGGCGGAGCCCAAGGCGGACAAATATTGGACGGAAAGGCTTCTGTCGCGCCCTTCGCCCGTCGCGGGCCTCTGCAATGTGAACGTGAACTTGCGCCATGTCGCGTCCAATGACCCAACTCCAATCCAAGTGTGTGGACATCAGAGAAATTCCTCAGAATCAAGACTCAGGAACAGGAGGTTGCCGACGTACTGTTTACAGATCCAGAAGAGGGCAAAAGGACAATAGCCCCCCCCCCCCACGCCCCTGGATAGCCGCCGGAAAGGTAGGCAAGAGCATGTAGTCACACAATCTCCGCCACTGTGTGGCCGCCGATTGCCGAATTACCTTGCGGTAGGTCCCGTGCACTAAGTTGCAACTGCGCTGGCGGCCTCGGTCTCCGTCTCTGTCTGCAATCCCGTGACCTCTACACTCTTCCAGCAAGCCGTCGACTGGGACCCCGGCGGCCCGCATCTAGATTTTCCCCCGGGCCAGGGACTCCCCGCGCCACCCTGCGCCACTCCGCCAGGGAAAATCATTCAATCGCCTTATCGGCGGTAATTTTCCTCGCGAGATAGCCGCGCGGTGCGTTGCACAAGGTGGCGGTGTGATGACACACCGATCCGCACGGCACGGCACTGGTAGCGCGCTGCCGCTGGGCCGGCCGGCACGGGCCACGCCGGAAGCGAAGAGAGCCCCCGTCTCAGTGCGCAATTGAGTGCAATCGACGAAAACACCACAGATAAAGAGAAAGTATCTCGGTCGCATGGTGTGCGCTGCGCGGCGCTGCGCGTCGGCACGGCACGTCGGCACAGGGCGGAGTTAGTTATTTGTCTCAGCTCGGGATGTTTACAGCCAGACGAAGACGGCCTCTTTGTCGTCAGGATGGCGCCTGGGCACAGTGGCCCAGAAGGCCGGTGGAGGCGGCCAAAACCCTAGACGCGTTTTGAGCTCCAGGGCCGCTAAATGGGACTCGAACCGAACGTGTGACCCCACCCATGGATTCCTCGTTCGAAGAGCTATCCATTGGTGGGGTCACACGTTTGGTTTGAGTCCCATTTAGCGACTCTGGAGCTCAAAACGCGTCTAGAGTTTTGGCCGCCTACACCGGTCATCTGGCCCACTGTGTTGGCGGGGTTGCAGGCCGCAGGGCCGTGTCGCCCAAGGGACAAGGGGCCGCCGCACGCCGCCGACGGGGACGCGACCTCTGTCCCGTGATTACCCCAGCGGGCCCACTCCGAACAGTCGCTCTGTCTCTCTCGCACCCAGGGGGCGTCCGGTGTGGGTGCGAGAGAGACAGAGCGACGCACTGCTCGCGGCATGCGGCCCCCCGACATCGCCGGCAGACATCCGGCGGAGGAGCCGATGCATTGTTAGGGCTCGAGCGACGACGTGCTGCCTGCCACGGGCCCACCACGCCGCGGCCGCCGCGGCCACCGACCAGCATCACCACCGCGACGTCGACGGCGGCGAGGGCATGGCGAGGGCTCGGACTTCCCCCGCCAATCAGATTCGTGCATGACGACAGCGCACAGCGCGTTTCAGCATAGAAGCGCGTGTGTTGCCGTGCGGTTGCACTCCATTGCACGTCGAGATACTAATCGAGTCAACGCCCCGCACGCTGTACGCGTGTCCTACATGCCAACAATGGGGGCGTGGTGCACGTGGTGCACTTGGTGCGCCGGACCGGCGCAGCCGAGGCCGAGCAGGACTCGATCAAGGCCGTGAACGCCGAGGGAAGGCCCCGCCTCACAGTGGGCCAAAAGACCGGTGGAGGTGGTCGAAACCCCGGGCGCGTTTTGAGCTCCAGAGTCGCTAAACGGGACTCGAACCGAACGTGTGACGCCAGTGCCCCCGAGCCGAATTCCATGCCCGGTCACACGGTAGGTTCAATTCCTGTTTAGCGACTCTGGAGCTCAAAACGCGTCTAGAGTTTTGGCCGCCTTCACCGGCTGGCCCACTGTGCGCCTCGACTACAGCCTGCTCGCTCTCTCTCTCTCTCCCTCTCTCTCTCTCTCTCTCTCTCTCTCTCTCTCTCTCTCTCTCTCTCTCTCTCTCGCACTCACGGGGACATGTGGCTTCTCGAACTCGTATCGGTGCGAATAGGAATGTAAGACACGCTTCGTAACACTTTGTGCCTCGTGCCGTTTTCCTCGGGCGGTGTGCTGCCCCATTTTCCTCCCCGTCGGGACTTCCCCGATGGGACTTCCCCGATAAAGGTGACACGAGCCACCAGCGACCGTCGAAAACACGCACACTGCCAGAGCCTCTACACCCTAGATCCTCTTTTTCAACGAAGTGTGTCTGTCTGTCTGTCGGGGAGTTTTTAAGCATGAAAAAGACACTGTATTCAAATGAAGCTGTTAAAACAAGTAAAAAGAAATATTTTATTACGTTAGCGTATACGTCTTGCGAGGTACATACCTAATGCTTTGTTTTTCAAGAGAAACTCACATGTCTGCACATTTGGCAATGATTTTACGGCAAGATGTAGAAAGAAATGGGGCTTCGTTTTGTTGTACTCCCACTTTTCATCGAAATTTTGACAAAAAGTATGTATTTCTCCAACGAGAAACCAATCACAACACATTTACACAATTAAATTAACAATATTGTGTATAATACATTCGTTGTGGCGACTCTAATTCATGAAAACATTACAAACAAAAGAAACTTTTATTTTCCACAAATAAGGACAGTCCTATCACACATTTGATATGCCCGAGCTGACTTCCCACCCCGCCCCTCCCACTTAAAAACTACCACTGCGACTTAGTTTTATGGCATGAGGACTATCCCACACTCAGCGCAAACATTTTGTGAACAATCTTCATGTCAGTATCACATACGACTCCCTCCTCAAACAGGCGTCTCTCTCTTGACAGTCTTCTCTAAAAAGTGGGTTCTTTAGGAAAAGTAGTTGTATCACAGGCGAATCTGTCCGGTCTGAAGACTTTGGAATTCCTGGGCAGTGAAAGGAATGTAAGTTTTGCCGCTCCTGATGTAAAGCGGGTCCTTCACTACATTCAGATCATAAGCCTGAAAAAGAAACAAATTTTTTAAAACAAAAAAGTTTTTGATCAATTTTAGGTGTTGCTTTTAAAAAAATATATTTATTTGACACTCGAAAAATAGGTGGCCAGCGGACATAACAGCGCATATGCTATGGGGGAACGAATGGAACATACTCTAGAGAAACTGAAGAGAGTGCATGGCATGCTCCTACAGGGAGTCAACCACAAAGCACACTCAAAGCATGCTTGGCAAGCACGCTCCTGTGCTGCGTCACTATTATATGGACTCATATCAACGAAAAGGCACGCTTTCATCATAGAGAGTGCTTGCAAGCATGCTCCTAGGAAGAGCGTGCTTTGTGGTTGACTCCTTGGGGGAGCATGCCATGCACTCTCTTCAGTTTCTAGAGTGCGCTGTTGTGTGCGGTGGCCGGTCAAAAGTGATTCGTGTTGACGTACCTCCTTCTGCAGGACGTACTTCTTGATCTTGTACGTGCCCGTCATCTCCAGGGCGGCCACCTTCCTGAGGAACACGGGCCGGGCGTAGGAGGGCAGCATCTTGTCGACGCCCTGGGCGAGCCCCTCGATGCTCACGGTGTCGTCGGGGTCGGCGAAGGCGGCCATGCCCACTCGACCCTCGGCATTGGGCACCTGCGATAGCGCAAACAACGACACACTGTCACCACCACGGGCACAATTTTCCTTTTGGCGGAGGTTATGCTTCGTCACGCCGTTCCTGGCAGGGCCTGGCACTCATGGCAGATTAGGGAGCAGGTGCCCCGCGAAGATAGTGGACGCCAAACAAGCTGTTGCAAAAGTTCGACAGACGCGCGACAGCGTGACGATGCGATTTCACGTTAGTAACTTATACGGTGAGTATTTCAAATTTTTGTCACCAACTGGAAACAGTTTTGTGCATTACCAAATCTGGTGTCAAAAAAGTAACCAGACTGGATACAAAAAAATTTCCAAAAATTTTGGTGTATTTATGTTAATTTAGATTTTTTTGTTTGTTTATTTGAGGGTATTTTTTTTTGTCTGCTTGTCGCTACTAACCTCCACGCCGTACACGGTGACGTCGCGCAGCCCCAGGACGGCGCCGACGGCCGCCTCCACCTCGGCGGTCGCGATGTTCTCGCCCTTCCACCTGACAAACAAAAAACAGAGAGCGTCACGTCACGTGTGGACTTCCTGGCAGGTGCAGCAGGCGCGGGCCCCCAGGAGGGGGCGGGAGTAATAGGGGTAATCATCCCCTCTTTGGGTTCTACCCCGCCTGGTAAGTATGCAAAAAGCATACTGCTTTGCCCCTGCACACCAAAAAAAAGCCGGTTCTGGAACCAAGACAATTAAATCTAACGATTTTACTTGAATGTTTCACGGAAATTCACTCATTGGAGGTCAATAATTTTTATTTAAATGTTTCAAGGAAATTCACTCATTGGAAGTCAATAATTTTGTAGGTTCTGGAAACGGCTTTTAAGGGTGTGTCGGCACAACGCAATTCTTTACGCCCCTCCTGACGCAAACCCTGGATCCGCCCCTGAGGGCCCCGAGGGGGCCTCGAGGGCCATCGTCCCACCTGTACGTCTCCCCCGTCCGGTCCTTGAAGTACATGTAGCCCAGCTCGTCCATCACCAGGATATCGCCTGCAACGCCAACGGTGCGTAATTAGAGCATGACTCACTCTCGAGGTGCTCGACCCATTGGTCAGCAAAAACGCACCGGTGAGGAAATACTTGTCCCCCTTGACGAAGACGTCCTCGATGACCTTCTTCTTGGAGGCTTCCTTGTCGACGTAGCCGTGGAACTCCCGCGTCGGGTCCCTGTTGCTGATCAGTCCGATGAACATGCCCGGCTCATCTGAGCAACAAAAATAAAAAGAGATAATTGATTTTAACAGACAGTGTCGGTTGTTATTGATGTTAGATAGTGCTTGAGGTTAGGCAATAGTATCGAGTGCGGATCCAGGGCGAAAATGGGGAAGGAGAAAGGACCATTGCCTCCCAGTGACCCTCAGAAAACTGTCTGCAAGGTATTATAGGCAAAACGAAACGCTTTGCACCTGTGGCAGGCGAACTCTTTGCCCCCCCCCCCCCCCGGGGGCCGGCTCTGGATCCGCCACTGCACCCCTCAGTGACTCACCAACGCCGCACCGGTCGCAGAGTCCCCGCTCGTTACGGATGATCTCGCCGGTCTCCAGGTTGGTCTTGATGATGGCGACGGGGTAGATGGACTGCGGCAGCGACTGGGGCAGGAAGCCCACCGCGCCGACGGTGTTGTCCAAGTTCACTGCGGAGCGCCACGAAACGGAGAAGTAAGTAAACAAACCATACCGCACAGTGGGCCAGAAGACCGGCGGAGCCGGTCAAAATCCCGGGCGCGCTTTGAGCACCAGAGTCGGGACTCGAACCGAACGTGTGACCCCACCAATGGATTGCTCTCCGAACGAGGAATCCATTGGTGGGGTCGCACGTTCGATCCGAGTCCCCCGAAGCGACTCTGGAGCTCAAAACGCGTCTTTGGCCGCCGCCGATGATGACTGACCGATGTTGGCGTTGCCCTCCGTGGCGCCGTACAGCTCCACCACGTTGGGGATGTTGAAGCGCTCCATGAAGGTCCTCCAGATGGTGGGGCGCATGCCGTTGCCCAGCATCAGGCGGACGCCGTGCTCGCGGTCCGACGGCCGCGGGGGCACCGCCAGCACGTAGCGGCACATCTCGCCGATGTACTGCGCCACCTGTCGAGGGTTCGAATCCCGTCAGAGTCCTGCTCATTTTGACTTTTTGTTGCGTTTTTGCACTGTTTTGTGTATTTGAGAAGATGAAGGGTGCTCTGCGGGGGAAGCTATGAACCGATTTAGTGCTCCAAAATGCGTTCCATTGCGCTGTAGTACGCAACGACACAAGTCCCATCACGCGTGCAAATATCGAAATTCGTGGTGAAATGAGCCTCCCTAGAGTTCCGAAAATTTCAGCCACTGCCAGTGCACTGCGTTCGAGTGCTTCGGATCGGACTTCTCAGTGGCAGTGTGGCAGTCAGCACTTTTCCCCGCTTTGCGGACTCGCGCGGCGCGCGGCCCCCCGCGGCCCCGGTTCCCCGAAATTGGCGGGCCTTTGCCTGCCTTCGTCTTTGCCAGGGAGATAAGGGCCTCGGAGTTGCGCAGGGACCCGCAGGGACCCGCAGGGTGTAGGCGCGGGGCATCTACACTAGCGGGAAGGCAAATTACCCGGATCAGCAGCATGGCAGCGCCATGGCAGCACCAGGCAGCACCACAGCGCGCTTTGCGCAACCCGCCCAGATGACGCGTCGCCCTGTCCCTCGCGCACTCACTCTGTCAGTCTGGTTCTGTCTTTTTTAGAAGCATTTTCTGTAAGCAAACATGATATTTCGTATTTTCCCCGAGTATTATTTTGGCGATTGCTCGTATCTTTCAATTCATTATTTTAAGGAAATACCAAGTATTTTGTTTGCTGACAGCATCTGCTCAGCCAAAAAAGACACTTCGACTCTGTGACTAGGCAACACGAGCTGAGCCCACCCCCTCAGGCCCGGCCGGCCTGAGTCCGCCACTGGGCGTCCCGCACAGGTGCGAGAGGGACAGAGCAGCGGTTCGCGGTGGGCCAGAAGACCGGTCAAGGCGGTCAAAATCCCGGACGCTAAATGGGACTCGGACCGAACGTGTGACCCCACCAATGGATTGCCGTCCCGAACGTGGATCCTTTGGTGGGGTCACACGTTCGGTTCAAGTCCTGTTTAGCGACTCTGGAGCTCAAAACGCGTCTGGAGTTTTGGCCGCCAGCGCTGGTCTCCTGGCCCACCGTGCGCGGAGCCCGCTGCCTGCCCCCAACACCATACTCACCGTGCACTTGTACTTGGCGCAGTCGGGGAAGTAGGCGGAGGCCGAGAACTTGGCGCGGATGACCACCGTCAGCCCCGCGACCAGCGCGCACCCGATGCCCACGTTGCCGCCCGTCGTGTGGTACAGCGGCAGCGGGTTGTAGATGACGTCGCTCTCCTTCAGCTGCAGCGAGTGCACCGCCGCCAGCGTCGCGAACAGGTACCTGCCGATTCAGAGGGGCCGTTTCAGTTGGCTATGCCGACTCACAGTGGGCCAGAAGACCGGCGGAGGCGGCCAAAACTCTACACGCGTTTTGAGCTCCAGAGTCGCTGAATGGGACTCAAACCGAACGTGTGACCCCACCAACGGATTCCTCGTTCCTCCTTTGGAGAGCAATCTATTTGTAGAGTCTCGCGGTAGGTTTGAGTCCCATTTCGCGACTATGATACTAAAAATGCGTCTGGAGTTTTGGCGCTCGTCGCGTCCCTCACCTGGAGTGAGGCAGGATGGCCGCCTTGGGCAGCCCCGTGGTGCCCGACGTGTAGATGTACAGCAGCTTGTCGCGGTAGCCCGGCGGCGTGCAGTCGGGCGCGCTGGCGGCCGCGCCGTCCAGGAGGGGCTGCAGAAGCTCGACGGGGCCGCCCTTGGGGCCCTCGCCGCCCAGCTGGAACAGCCTCAGGGGGGTCTCGAAGTCGCCGCGGACCTCCAGCATGGCTGCAACGGACGGCCAAAGACACGTTGGTCACGAACGGAACAAGTGCGCTCAAGAAAATGAAAAGACTTTGTTGCGGTGATCAACTCTGTTCGATAGCCAGCTGAATTCGATGGGTAGCCACGATCGGACACTTGTACGACATCACCTACACTCTAAACTTGGCACGCCCTGAAACTGGGCGCCTTTGTCGCCCGCTCCACAAGGTGCCCAGAAACTGGGCGACATTTGGCGTCCTAAAACGTAAAGCGGGCGACAAAGGCGCCCAGTTTCTTTTCTAGGCATGCCAATTTGGGGTGTAGCACAGTGGGCCAGAAGACCGGTGGAGGCGGCCAAAACTCTAGACGCGTTTTGATCTCCAGAGTCGCTAAATGGGACTCGAACCGAACGTGTGACCCCACCAATGGATTCCTCGTTCGGAGAGCAATCCATTGGTGGGGTCACACGTTCGGTCCGAGTCCCATTTAGCGACTCTGGAGCTCAAAACGCGTCTAGAGTTTTGGCCGCCTGCGCCGGTCTTCTGGCCCACTGTGTGTAGGCTGGGGTTTGTCGGCATCGTCGTACAAATGGCCGGGAGCCATGAGCAAGGTTTTAGCTGTGGGTATCGCTTTCAGCCTTTCGATCGGAAATGTCAATAAAACTTCGAGTGGACGCACCGTCGGCGAGCTCCGGACTGAAGACCGCGGCGCAGCAGTCGGCCACCTTGACGCTGTGCACGAGCGGCATGCTGCGCAGGTTGTGGTTGACGAAGGCGATGACCACGCCGATCTTGGACAGGCCCAGCCACACGCACACGTACTGCGGGCAGTTGCCCATGAACAGCGCCACCGTGTCGCCCTTCTTGAAGCCCTGCGCGAGGAACGCGTTGGCCACGCGGTTGCTCAGCTCGTCGATCTGCAACAACGCGGACAACACGGTGAGCACTCGGAAAAGAAAAACACGAAAAAAGCGCTGCCGTCGCACAGTGGGCCAGAGGAGGCGGACAAAACCCGAGACGCGTTTTGAGCGCCAGAGTCGCTAAGCAGGCCTCGAACCGAACATGTGGTCCCACCAATGGATTTCTCGTTCGGAGAGCAATCCAATTGGTGGGGTCACACGTTCGGTTAGAGTCCCTTTTACCGACTCTGGAGTTCAAAACGCGTCGAGAGTTTTGTCCGCCTCCACCGGCCTTCTGGCCCACTGTGCGTCGCCTCTGTCTCTCTCGCATGCGTGGAACGACGGGAGCGAGAGAGACAGAGGCGAAGCACTGTTCCGAACCAGGAGGCTGATTCCGACAGTCGTCTTCGTCGCTCTGTCTCTCTCGCACTCGTAGGGCGTGTCGTATGACTGCGAGAGAGACAGAGCGACGAGAACGACTCTCGGAATCAGTCTGCTGCAGCCCGCTACTGGAATAATAAGACACGTTAGTGCACTCACGTCCTTGTAGGTCCACTGCTCGTCGTTGAAGCGCAGCAGCACCCTGTCGGGGTGGCGGCGCGCGCCCTTGCCGAAGATGACGGGCACGGAGTCATTGTTGCGCCGGTACCTGCTAGCCGCCCACTTGATGCACAGGTAGCGGTGCACGAACCTGCAACACGGACGGAACAGCTCACACACTGTGGGGCCGGGCCAACCGATCCCCATTCCCTTTGTACGGACAGTCTGTCCACGCAATGCCAGGCGATCCATTGAGGTCCAGCCTCTCGAGTTCAAGCTCTGGCGGCGCCCGCCGGGTAGGCAGTACTCCGCGCGCCATGTGTAGTGGGGTGCCTACCCGCACGGCGCTCCCGTCGGCGGCCTGGCGCTGGCGGGGCGGGGCGGGGCGGCGCGGGGCGGGGTTCCAGGCGCTCCGGACTCCGGGCACGAAGGCGGGAGTACAGTATCGATTCGCGGAGGCGCCGGCGCACGCGAACCCCCCGAACGGGGAAACGGGTTGCCGCCATTTACATCCCCGGCCATTTCTTGACCTGCGCCCAGCAGGCCTATGTGAGGCGCCCCGTGAGTGCGAGAGAGACAGAGCGACGAAAGCACTGATCGGAATCAGCCTGCTGGAATGGGGGCGACTTCGCCCCCGCCCGAAAGCAACACAGAGGGGAAGGTCTGATGAGTTCTAGAAAGGGAACGACACAGTAAATACTTGGGTTCCTCCCCGTGCCGCTGGCACCCTCTCACCACACGCCGCCTACTTGATGATGCTGTGCATGGACACGGGAAGGCAGAGGATAGAGCCTGGAGGTCGCGCCAAGGACGAACGTGGCGGGGCGTGGCCGGGCGGGGCCGGGCGGGGCGGGGCGGGGCGCGGAGAACAGCTGGACGTATGCGGGGGCGTGCGAAAGGTGTGTGGCGTTGTTCCTGATGGGACTGCCGACTGCCAGGCGATTCAGAAGAGACGCCTCGTCGCTCTGTCTCTGTCGCACTCATAGGGCTCTCCGTGAGGGTGCGGGAGAGACAGAGCGACAAAACCACGTGCTCCGCCCGCTCCGCCACGAGCCCAAATTTGACCGCAGCATGTTGCGGCGTGAGGCGCGACGCGCGAACAGCCTTGGCTAGAACGCTTACAGCGTACCAGCGTCCACGCGAACGCGAGGCCTCTCCATCTCTCGCTTGCTCTCGCTCTCGATCCCTGCCTGCCTGCCATAGGCCATTGGGCAGAAATAGAGGCCTGGACGGGGCGACGCGGCGATGCACTGCCGAGCGAGCCGACCTGACGTCATGGTCATGGCAATGGCAAGGACTCCATGGTCATACTCCATGGTCACGGTCAGGGCCTTACCGCCTTGCCTTCCTGCCTCGGCATCGCCTTCCGTCGCTCTGTCTCTCTCGCATCTATACGGGACGCCCCATGAGTGCGAGAGAGAAGGACCGTCGAGAACGCCTGCTGCCGGCACCGCCACGGCGCGCGACGAGAGGCTCCACGTCCACCTTGAAGCCCTCCGGACCCTTCGCCACCACACTGGGCGGTTTCAATTGGAAGATTGACCGGCCGGCCAGCCGCACTCTTGCTCTATCTCTCTCCCACTCAAGCGGCGTCCCGTGTGGGTGCGAGAGAGACGGAGCGAAGGATCAGCACGCGGCGTGCCATGCAGCCGCGATGGCCGCTCCAGCACGCTCCAGCCTCACGGCCTACAGGGGGCTGACGGGGCTGACACAGCACAGGCGCGGATCAAGGGGGGGAGGACAATTAAGGCACTACTCCCCCCCCCCTATGTGCCTCCTGAAAGGCAGGCAAAAAGCCACACTTTGCCCTTCCCTCGGACCGGCTCTGGATCCGCCACTGGGAGGAGCGGGGCGCAGTGTGCCGGAAGACCGGCGCAGCGGCCAAAACTCTCGACGCGTTTTGAGCTCCAGTCGCTAAATGGGACTCGAACTGAACGTGTGACCCCACCAATGGATTCCTCGTTCGAAGAGCAATCCATTGATTGGTGGGGCCACACGTTCGGTTCGAGACCCATTTAGCGACTCTGGAGCTCAAAACGCGTCTAGAGTTTTGGCCGCCTCCACCGGTCTTCCGGCACACTGTGCGCCGCGGCTCGCTGCACTGTAGAGTCCTACACTGGGGGGCTCTACCTACACTGCAGGACTCTACTGCACTCGTGCAGGAAGTACACCTGGAACCGAGGACCGAGGGGTGGGCGATATTAATCTGGAGATAAACGAAAACCAAAACAAACAGGGCGACGTGGGAGACAAGCCAAGCCGGGAAGGACCAAAGGCGCGCGGTCTGGCAACGCCGCGCGCCCCCCTCTCCACGCGCCGCGGCTCCGCGGCTTCGCGCTTCGCGTGCGGCGCATTGTGGCATGCACGCTCGGGTCCCCCTTCCAACAATCTTCGGTAGGGTCTACCGCTGTCAGGGTAACCGTGATCCCCGCCGAGTCTTTGGGAGAAAACGGAGTTTCGAATTCCACGAAACGGAGACGCTTTTTGCAAGCCAGCGAGAAGGAAAGTCTTCGGTAATGTGACGAAACTGCTGAGACGCGAATTGCAAGCGCAGCGAGAACGTCGCCATACATGAATCTTCGGTAGTAAAGTGGTCAGTATCCCCGCCTGTCACGCGGGAGACCGGGGTTCGATTCCCCGCCGGAGAGTTCTTTTTTCCGGAGCACTTAACACGCAAACGTGCATCACGAGTAACACGTGCAAGACGCTCTCCTGCCCTGCAGGTGTGCGCCGGTCTTAACTCTTTTAACACCTTCGCGTCCGGCTACCTCGGTCAGCTGACTGATGCCGGCCGAGAGCCGCTATCGCTGTCTCTCTCGCACTCAAGGAGCGCGCCGTGCTGGTCCGAGAGAGACAGAGCGAAGACAGCGACTCTCGAAATCTTACTGTCTCCCGACTCCCTGGTGGCCTTTTCACTGCGAAACCCTGCTCGCAGTGTGCTAGCAATGCAATCCGAACGCGAAGGACGCAACGACAGCCATGAGGGCCTTGAGCCCGGCTGGGCTGGTCTCACCGGGACGGTTGCAAGCTGCAAGCCAAAGTGGTGCAACACACTGGGCGACGCACTCGCGAAAACGAAAACCCGCGTGGCTTTCGGGCGCTCTCGTTCTTTTGTGTACTCACGTCAGGTCGCGGGGCAGTGTCCTGCAGACGATGAGTAGGCGGCGGCGGTAGCGCGTGGCCACCACGGCGAGCACGGCGAGGACGATCTGCGTGGACGCGGCGACGGTCGCCGTCCAGCCGAGGAGGTAGTTGACGGCCACCACGGCCACGGCCAGCAGCACGAGGCGGTGCTCGACGGCCAGCGGCGCCAGCGCCTCCATCCTGGGCCTTGCGCGCCTTGCACACTCACACCGTGCTTACGAATCTTGCAGCAACAAAGAGCAACAGGGCGGCGTGGCGGGGCGTGGCGGGGCGTGGCGGGGCTTGCGGCGTAGCGTGGTGCGGGGTCGTGGCGACGCCCCGTTGGCCGAGCTGAGCCCCGCTGCTGCCTGAGCGCTGCCTGAACGCTGCGCCCTGTGGGGCCGTGGGGCCTGCGGCTTGGCCTGCGGCTTGGCCTGCGGCGTGCTCGCGTACTCGGCCTGCTCTTGCTCTGGATGGACGTCAACGTCAACGCGCTGGGCGGCACGGCGCGCTCCTGACTGCGCTGCTCCTGCGCCACGGCTGGCTCCGCGTAGCTCCGCGCGCGCGGCTGCTCTATTGACAACTGTCCCGACCTCCCGACCGTCCCGTTCCCGTCCCGTCCCGTCCGACCCCCCTGCCTTGCCCCGATGCAGCACCAGGCAGCACGCTCAGCTGGAGCAGCACGGCGAGCACAGCATGGCGGACTCGGCGGCGTCTCGCGGCCGCGTCCGCGTCGAGGCTGGCGTCGCGCGTGGCGCGGCCTCGCGCCGTCCTCGTCGGGCAGCTGCGAGGCCGGGCTGGGCGGGGCCTCGGACAAGGACGGCGCGAGGGTGAGGGTTCGCCCGTTCGCCAGCCCCGAGCCACCCTCAACCCCCTCCACTCTCTCCACCCCCTCCAACTCGCCCAACAACGCCAACAACAAAGTCGGCCGGGCACGGCTGGCCGCGGAGGGTTGGTTGGCGGGTTGCGCCCACGTCCCTGGCGACCTCCGACGCCTTCGCGCCTCCGCCCCGCCGACTCTCGGACGCCACCACGGCGGGCCGCTTCCGCGACCAACGCCTGGACTTTGGCTCGTGGCACCACGTCGGCCGAGATTAGTCTGCCCCAAAATGCTTTGTTAAAACCGCTTGACCCCAAAGCGGAATGTCCGAGAGCGCTCACCGCCGGCCACGGCTGCCCGCGTCCGTCCGCGATGAACGTCCGCGACGTCCGTTCCCGAAGTTGGCAGCGCGGCCCTCGTTCGCCCCCTCCTCCTCCTTTTTCTGTCTTTTTACTTCCGGTGGCCCCATCCGGGCCCCACCCTTGCTGTGGCCCGGTGCGCTTCCACAACACGCACTTCGACGGCGCGGCGGGAGGGACAAGGAACTGCAGCCGTGTGGGTAGGCCACCCATCGTACACGCGGCTCGCTGGAAACTAACTGAAGGGTGGCACTGCCGGTCAAGTTTTCTGAAGTCACAGACAGATAGGCCGACGGCACGCTCACGGGGAAGGCCAGGCCATGAAAGGCACTGAAGGAGAATCCAAGCCGATCCAAAGCCACACGTTGTCGCCAACCATAAACCCCCCGGCTCCAGTCCCAACATTTCATCACATTTTTCAAGGGGCAGCCTGATTTCAGCAAGTGCGTTTCCTATCCTTTCTTCTTTAAATCCCTCGAAAACTGCATCCATGAGGATTTGTCATAGTGGCGTAAGGCGGGTCACAGCCAGGAAACGCGTCTCATCTGATCGGTGGATTTGCCATACTGGACGGGAAGTGGAAAGCGGAAGGTGATGAGAAAACACGCCGCTGGTTTGGAAAAAAGTTGGGATTGTTTTCAGGGTATGGTTATGTTGAATTTTCACTGTTGTTTGTTGTTGCGCCGATAGCAACCGTCTGCACATTTTGTTTAAGAAGATTCTTCCGCTCTGTAACTAAAACGAGACATTCTAATTTATTTCAGAATGTCTTTGCGACCAAAGATGTTAGCGTCGTGAGGTTGGAGTTTGCTCAAGATTTACCACACCCGACGATGTCTTTAAGCACATTAGGAGGTATTGTGAACAATCTCTTCATTAGTTGTACAGCTGAAATTGCATATCACCATGGTCTATTTTTGTGTACAGCCAACTGTCACAGTGACCTTAACCTCTCAGTGTGTAGTTCTAAAGCTTTGAGTTCTACTTCTGCATTACCACCATGCCATTTGATTATTTAATTGCTGAAACTCTTTAAATTTCTGGTTAAGAGTGTTTTGCTTTGCAGCATGTATTGTAGATCCTAAATTCTTGGTTTCATATTACTATTTTTATTGTCTTTCCTCATTTGTGACACCATGGCCTCTCAACCATTTTGTTTGTACCTCACCCAAAACATCTACTTTCTTTACAGGGGTGTTGGTGGACACACCAAGTGATTTAAGTGTACAGTCTCTATTGGCAACTCATTCTAATTTGTTGTCTCAGACAGCTTTTTTGCCTTCACCTACAAGTGAGCAAAAATGCAAATCTCATTGATGATTTCACTTGGAGTAAAAGTATAACTTTCATTGTTAACCTTCTTAAACTGCTCTTTTCTAGCTGAGATAACTTTAGATGAGGATGATGTGTTCCAATGTGGAAGATGTAAAGAAGTATTCACATCGTTTCATCAATTTATGTTACACAAGCAAGACCATCAAATAGCATGTGAGTTCATTTTTCTGTTAGCATGAAGAAAGACTTATATCTCTCTGTTATTTGACTTTTTATTCATTGTTTACTTGCTTTTAGCTTCATCTTCAAGAATATTGAATGAGAGTTTGGCTCTCAACATAAGTAGAGATCTGAATCGTAACTTGAACACCACAGCATCCAGCGAACATGAAGCGGAGACATGTCTATCAAGTACCCAGCTGCTGAAAGATACAACTTGTGAAGAGTTTGATCTGTCAGAAAGTCTGAGAGTTGGAGGGCAGAATGACACAAATAACGTTTTAAGCTACAATTCACTTGGTGGTTCAGCTTTTGATGACCTCTCTGATGACATCGGTCAGCCATTGCTGCTCTCTGATGCTGACAGCTTAAACTTTCCAATTGAGCAAAGTATTTTGAATCTGAATGATGCTAATGAGGTAAGATGAGATCAGATGATAGTTATTTATAACTTTAAGTTCGTGCATCACCATGTTTATTTTTGTTTCTGCTTTCATTTTTCAGCTATCCAGTAATTCCTTTGCACCCTCGTCTATTCGTCACCTGGGAACCTCCTTGCTTCCACATAAACTTTTGTCAGATGAAACTTGTGCATCTAACAATAATGTTTGGTTACCTGCTCAAAAAGGTGATTCTGGTAATAGCAATTTCATCACATCTAGATTTTCTGATGAGCAGAATTTTTTCGCTGATGCTAAAAAAGTTACAGACAACATTAACTTCAGCAATCATAATCTTTTGACTGAAATTTCATATCCCGGTGAAAAACAAATGTACCTGAATGAAGCATCAACAAACTCAGAAGATATTACCATATCTGGAAGTTTATCAACTGCAGTACTGCCTTCTGAACAATTGCTGCTTGAAACAAGCAAAGACTACTTAAGAAGTTGTGAACTCCTTGAAGAATTTGAGTCCACTAATCAACACGAACTTCTGGATTCTGCTAGTCTTGAGTCTACGAATGTCATGAATATTGGTTTGCCACTTCTCTCCGATTCTTCAGTGGTGTCGTCACTTGTGAACAGTACAACCCCGAATTCTGAGGTCCCACCTCTTGTTTCCCTTGCTGGTCAACAAAGCAATCAGAATTCCCATTTGTTTGAAAATGATTCCAATGCCCTGCAAGAGGGCCGTAATGTCCCACAAACCTCTCTTGAAATGGAATGTATGCCCCAAGAACATGGTGATGCCCCATCATGTACTTCTTCAAGGCCTCCTTGTGGCTTGCTTGGATGTGTTTGCGAAAGCCTAGATAAATGCAGTTCCTTTGCTTCTGGTTGTGGCAGCTCTCCAAAAAACACAGTGAAGGAATGCACTGGAGTTTCCATGGAACCTTGTGAAACAATCCCTCAAGATAATTCCTTTATCAGTGGGAACCAGAACCAGCAAGTGGAGTCCACAGAACAGGTTACAAAAAAGAACAGTTCAGCGGAGAATAAGGAGCTATTGAATCCGGAATACACTTGCCAGGATCTTCAGTTCAGGCGAATTGATCAAGGAACCAGCACAGGCAACCTTATTTGTAATAACCTCGAGGTGGACTGCAACTTCAATTCTAATCATCATTTTGATAACAGGAGCAAAAATTTTGTTGATCTTAAGAACACGCGAAAGTCTTGCTTCTTAAGGACTGGCTCTTGGAATGAAGAAGAATCAAGCGCACCAGGAATTGAAAAACCTCTAAATGAAGTGGATAAATCCAAATCTAAGTCTGATTTAGCTGGAAATGGTCATGAATCCCATTTTGAAGTTTGTTCTGTTGCCTCCATTATGAAAGAAATAGGCATTCTTGATACAATTGATAAAGGCCCTCCTGATGAAGACTCGAGTGCTGCTGGTATAGAACAGGACCAGGACTCATCTGTTTCGGCAGAAAGTAATCTCTCTCTCAGACCACAGACTGTTTGGAAGAGTGTCGATGGCAGCAGTGATAGTCTGTGGCCGAGTGCACTTGACCATGACTACCAACTCGTCCAGAAAAATGATGTTAGTAATAGTGTCAGTCAAGAACAATCTGTCAACAAACCAACTGGCAACAATACCCATGACCTTAAAGTCACTGAGGAAGCTCAAAGTGACACTAAGCAGGAGATATTGTCAGGACACGCTATTGAAGATGATAATTGCACTCAGAGCAATTTCTTTCCAGAAGTCAAAACTCGCAAAATGGAAAATAATTTTCAGTGTGAGAACACCCCTTCTAAAGATGAAACTCAAAGTTGTCTTAATCTTAACAAGATATGTGATAATAGCAGCTCCTCGAGCAATTGTGAACCCACACTTAGTGACTGTGATACATCTAATTCCTGCAATGCCTTCAATGAAACTAACTATGGCAATAGTGACATGATGTCCGTAGAGCTTTTTAATGATGTGTCTCACCCCAGCAACATTATGGTTGAACTCGACTGTGATTCAAATCAATCAAATATTATTTTTATTGATCATGGTAACTTTGTGGGTGAACAAGAAATTATATTACCTGGACCTCATGGTGACTCAAATGATGAATTCGCCCATTCCATGGAGCACGAAGATTTTTCTACATCAGAAGATAATACCCTTTACCTTGGCAACATTGCTCTTGAAGACAATGTTCCTTTGCCAATCTCTCCAAGCTGGAGCAAACAAGAAAGCAGTGATCAAGAGCGAAAGCAGAGCTTAGATGCCAATGAAGCCAAACTGAAGAAACATGGGCAGCTCCCAATGTCTAGAACAAACATTTCGATGCATGATAGTGAAAAAGTCTCTGGCCAGTCCAGTATCTCATTACCCAATTCACTTGCCAACAGCTCTGTTGAAAGACCAAATACTCTTGGGAAAGATGAAGAGTTTGAAGGAATGTGCCTGCCCTCGGTGGACCTCTATGATTGTGTATCAGTTGTTTACTCAGCATATGAGGAGGAGAGTACTACTTTCAGCAAACTTTGGAATCCAGATATCAGGTTATCCAGTGAACTATTCCATCTCGAGACAGATACAACTGATGCTGTTGAAAATGGAGTTTTGTCCCAGGAAAAATCGCCTTCTAAGAAGCGTAAAGAGAGTAAGTCAAAAGTAGACAAGTTTCAGAAATCTGTTGCGAACAGTTCACATAAATTGTTGCATGAAGTTTCTTTACTACCATCTAAAGAAATTAAAAATGCCTCACCGTGTGGTGATGACAAGTCTCTAACAATTTTGAAGTCAAATGCTACAGTGCCAAGAAAAAGCATTGACGGTACGAAAGTTGAACCTTTCAATTCAAACATATCTTCAAGAATGATTGAAAACATAGATAAAGAGATGACCCTTGCCAAAAAATTGGGGACACTGAATAAATCTTCAGAACCATCTACCATTCCTGTCGATCATGACAAGAAAAATTCTTCTGTGATCTTTTTCAATACTGATAATTCAGCTAACCCTGTAAAAAATTTGAAAAACAGCAGTACTTTGGATTCAGCAGGGGAGTTGGAGAATCCAGTATCAGCTTCAGTTAACTCAATCCCAACAAAAGCCTCAAGAGTACGAGAAAATCTATGGGAGAAAAGAACACCTAAGGTATAATTGAATGCAATTAGTTTGCTTTAAACTCTTAAAACTTTATTGAACATCTTTAATTGTGTTTTTCTTATTCTTTTTTATTTTTTTGCAGTTGTCATGTGATCACTGTGATAAAAAATTTGCCAAGCATTTTGATTTACGACAGCATATGCGCAGCCACACTGGAGAAAAGCCCTTCCAGTGTGTTGTTTGTGGGAGGTCATTCACACAAAAATCCAATTTGACTAAGCATCTCAGTACTCACAAGGTAAGTTACTTGTATGAGTTAAATAGTCCCTCACCTTAATTCCTATTTTTGTGGTCTCGTGTCTTTCTTAATTTGTACAAGTTCCTTACAATTTATTTTACTTGTTTGTGCTGATAGATTTGGTCCAAAAGTGTTTCAACTCTTTCCAAGAATGCAATTCAAAAAGTGTGTCATAAAAAGAAGGGAGGAACAGTAACAACAACAGAGTCTATCATTTTTGAGGAAGGGGAGGTTGAGAAAAATTTCAGCAGCTCGGTATCGTTTAAGGAAAACGTTCAATCAGCTTCAGATAAAGTGAGTTAAAATGCAACAAAGATTCTATCTGAAATACAGAACTTGCAATAATTGTTACTCCTTTCCATTTTCAGGACTTGCATAATGACCAGGGATTGCATGATGACAATGATGGATGGGAAATCATATCTGAAGAGTGTATTGTTGATAACTCATACATTTGCCAATTTTGTGGTGCTGCATTCGTCTCTTACTTTGAACTGAAAACTCATCGTAAGACACATCAGGATGAAAAGGTATGTGCTGCATTGTTGTCTTTTGAAATTTTTCCTTTTGATGTGGGAGGAGAGTGTAAAATTTGTTCATGACAAACATGTCTGTCTTTTCTTGTGACTAGGTGTTTTTTTGCCCCCGAAATAATTGTCAAAAAACTTTTCCTGATTTGGAGTCATTTGTGACGCATGTTAACAAACATGCGCCAGGGAACGCTTTCCATCCTTGCAATATTTGTGGTGAAACTTTTGTAAGTCCTCCAGAATTGTCCCAGCACATGGAAGCACACACCATTTCAGAGAACTCCTCATCAAAGAAGTAAGTATTTTGCAGGAGTTATTAATCTTGATGCCTGGGTGGCTTTGGTGACCAATAATCTGACCTTTCTCTTTTGCTACACTCAGGTACCATGCAAAATGTCATAAATGCAAAAGCACATTTTTGTCTCAAGAAGCCCTAGAGAACCACCTGAGAACAGTCAGTCATGACCTACCTTGTCCAGAGTGCAAAAGAATATTTTCTTGTGAACGAAGTCTCCGTCGTCATCTTCGTACTCATAGCACAGTTCATCCCTTTGTGTGCAAAGAATGTGGCAAGCGGTTCAAGACTGTTCTCTACCTCAATACTCATCTCGCAATGCATCGAGATGATAAGCCTTTCGCGTGTTCTGTAAGTGGTTGCAAGTTTCCTTGCGATTTGTATCTTTTGCTACTCTTGAGCTGTCTTTGGAGCAATGTTCACTTTTTTCAGCAATGCCCGGCAAAGTTTGCCAGGAAAGACAGGCTTTCTCGGCACCTTAAGATACATTCTGATGGAGAACAGTGTCCATTTCAAGCACATCTGAAGTGCAATCGACAATTTACAAGACCTGGTTAGTTTGGTTTTTACTTTAAGGAGGCTCTGATTTAGAGAAAGTTATAAAGTCTCTATAAAAGTCCCAATTTTCTCTGTTTTCTCTGTCTCTAATTTTCTCTGTTTCCTTTCTATTGCAGATAAGTTGAAGGCTCATGTCTTAAGTCACACAGAACACCAGTTAACTAACTGCAGCTTCTGTAAGAGGCAAATTGCAAAGTTTTCTGTGAACAAGCGTCACTATACAATTTCAAATCAACAAGTATGTATTTAATGTGTTCAATACAAGTTTTCTTGTGTGGTTTTGAACCAATAATTTTATGTTTTAACTTTATTTTTCAAAGTTTGAAGACTCACCTAGTGATACGCTGGATCTGCCTGTAATGGCTGTTTCCTGTGATGTTTCTTCTGCAGAGATCAACAGTAATGTAACAATCAATGCTAAGAGTAACACAAGTCTCAATTTCAATGGAAGCATTACCCTAGGAATGCTACAAGATAAGCAGTCTGTTGATATAAATAATTTGAGCTGTGAAAATGTTGAGACTAATAGCTTAAATTTTGACCATATTGTTTGTAAGAAACCAGCTAAAAATAAGAAGGTTCCTACTATTGGGATCATTGTAATGCCCCTGTCTCAATGTATGCCGGGATCAGGTCAGCAAATATTGTACTGATAACTGTATTGTTGCTGGTGTTGAACCTGTAGAATATCAAGTTTTGTTTTCGGATAGTAGTTTATCATATCCTCTATTGACTGGCTCTGAGGTGATGCTGTGCGGTGCTGCCTCTAGTAGACTGTGATAAGGGGAGGGGTATCACCTTGCTCAGTGCGGACCAAGAAGTGGCCGTTATCTCTGCCCCAGCTGATAATTCATTTTTGTGATATTTGCTGTATTAAATGCAGTATTCTTGCTTTAAGCCATTTTGTTAAATAATATTCCATTAAATTGTGTAAAATTGGTGGTTACTGAAGATTTCCTTTTGGATTGAATTTGCTTGTATCTCTCTCTTTTCTTGGTGTACTATTTTAAGCATTTGTTTGCCTTAGTGTTAATAACATTGCATGTTTGGTAGGTGTCCATCCTGTTGTAAACAGCATTTTCCCCTTTTTACAAATATTTATGGGTGACTGCCTATGATGATGATGTGTTCCAGAAACAACCGTCTTTGTTTTTTACTTTTCTTTATGTTGGTTCTTAATTTATTGTACTTTTCAAGGTGAAGGTGAAGAGACATCTTGGTTGATAATTACCATAAGCATATTCAGCCTGGTAGAACCTTTTGAAGTAGATGGATCTTGTTCCTGTCATTGTTGGTAAAAGTTCAATCACATTAACACTAGTATAGATTTGAGGTTTCTGTCCACAACCTTACACTGCCAATAATTGTAGACTTGTTGAGTGCCGTACTTATGTTAGTTAAGTTAGTCATGATACTATATTCTGGTCATTTGTTCTTTGTCCTCTTATGTTCTGTTAATAGACTTAAGTGCATTGGTAAGCTGTTAACATTTTCTCAAGACCTACACTTAGATATTAAGTGTATGAATTCTGTTTTATTGCTTTATTGTTGTACTATATTTACATCTAAGTCTTTTGCATATATTGTTTAAGTGTGAATGTGGTTGCTATGTATTTAAGGTTTGCTTATCTTCCTTACAAATTTATTGTGGTGATTTTATTTAGATAATCTGTGAATTTTTGTTTTGTTTTGTGTTTTTCTTCTATTTATGTGACTGGGGAGGCATCTGTCCTCATTATGTTAATGCGCAATGATACAGAAGCTTCAAAAGCTTTATTTTGTCTCAAAATTGTCTCAAAAAAGCATTGTTGGACTGCCTTAGAAAAGAACTATGACATGTTCACATAGTGCCTGAAATTTGTGTTATAATTAAGGTGCAATAACTATGGATTAAGATTTATGAACAGAGCACTTCACAAGTGTACATATTGTCCTATGAATTACCTGCTTCATCCCTTTTGTGGTAAAGTTTGCAAGATGTGCCTCCTTTCTAGAGATTTTCTTGGTAGTACTTTTGGATACCAAATTAGTCAGTTTAGTGATTAAATCAGTTTTAGGGAACATTGTTCATGGATTAAGACTGTACTATTATTTTCCGATGTTGTGACACATTGTCCTACTTGTAGGGTGTGTGATATTATTAATTAGTAGTGAAAAATGTGTGGGCCTATTGTTTGTTGGTTGAGCAGTATTCAATTCAGCACCGCCATCTGTTTTTTTTAGTGATGCAATCAAATATTCTCTTTTCATAGTTGCATGTTTGCAATCGTTCCTTTTTATTTTCATAAACCAAATATTTTACTTCTTTGTTATGACCTAAGTGTTAATGCATAATTTCTGTGTATTGTTGATGTTATATGTTTCTCACATTATTTTATAAGTATTTATCATCTAAGTGTAACAGCTAATTAAATTGTGATGCATTTACTAATTTTCCATCTGGTGTGCAATGAAAATTTATTTTTTTCTCTTTTGGTTTTGTGCCAAATAAATGTAAAAATTAACAGTATCCAGTGTCTTCTTCTTTCACCTCACCCAGCAACTCCTATCCAGACACCGCTTCGAAATGAAACTCGTTGGAGAGCGCAGGGCACCTAGGGGGTAGGTCGGGGAAGAAAAGTACAACCCTTGTGGAGCTGATATCTTGACTTTTAGCCATCCCTCGACCAGTAATTTCAACTTAACATGAAAATCTGAGTGTGAAAACACTGTTAAACGGATGTCATGGACTGGAGCAGTAGGCCGCAACGGGGGCGTACTTTTCTTCCCCAACCTACCCCTAGGGGTGTACTCATGAGGCGTTCCCTCGGGCGTTCCGTAGGGGTGCGAGTGAGACAGAAAAGAGCGACGTAAAAGGCTGTGCGGAGTCGGCCTGCTGTGGTCTAGGGTCACGCCGTCACCCCACAGCTCAACCCCGCGGCCCAGGGTCCGCCCCGCCACGCCCCGCCACGCCCCGCGCCTCCTGGCTGGACTGGACTGATCGATATGCACGCTGTCGCTGCGTCGCCCCGTCGCTTCTCGCCGTGGAGTCCTGCGGAGCGGTTCCGCTTTGTCTCTCTCCCACCCCTATGGTGCCTACCATAAGCGCGACAGAGAGAGAGAGAGAGAGAGAGAGAGAGAGAGAGAGAGAGAGAGAGAGAGAGAGGGGGATAGAGAGAGAGAGAGGAGACGTAACGATCCTGCGGGAAGGCTCGGCTGCCGAGTCGGGCCACACCGCGGTCGGGCACTTGGCCTCTCGCTCTCTCGCTGTCGCCTCCACCCCAAATGATCGGTAAACAGAGTAGCAGACGGACGGCAGGGTGTCGGGGGGTCACAGCGCCACTACACCGCACGACAGGGTAGTGTAGCGAGCGCCAACAACCCGCTCCCGTTCTTTGACTCCCGAAGAGGCAGCGGAAAAGGAAAACGCGAGGTGTGGTGGTGGTTGAACCCGCGAACCCGTGGTGGAAACAAATTGGCCAGGCTGGCTGCCACCCCGCCATGCAACGAAGCGCTGAAGCGGTACCCCAATAGGTATCGACCCTTGACGTGGTGGGAATGGCTGCGCCGATGGGCGCCGCGGCGCTGCCGTCCAAGGCGTCTTTGTGTTTACTGTACTCGCCGCTGCCCCGCGCCGCCACGCGACTGCAGAGAGACAGAGAAGGAGAGAGGGGCTGGGCCCAGGGCCGATGTGCAGCGGGGTGCGGGGGAATGCCGGCCCGAGGTCCGCGCTGCCGCCGTGAGATGGCGCTGCCTGCTCTCTGGCGAGGCCGAACGGTTCGAACGTCCCGGGCTGCGTCCGGAGCGCTTCGGGCGCCACCCGAGCTGCCGAGCGCGACTTCGGCTTTCGGCTCGGCCGAGTCCTTCCTTCGACTGCGGCGCGCGGCGCAGCGCCGCGGCGCCACGGCGGCGAGTGGAGCTGAAAAGGGTTGGCCGCCCTCTCGATCATTGAGTGCCTCGGGTAGTAGTACTACGCCATGAATGGCGGCCGGCGCCAGGCTGCGCAGCTGCGCGGTAGGCAGCCCTCGCATTGTGCTCGGAGTAGTACTACGCCGTGAAGGCGCGGCGCAGCCCCAGGTGCGGGGTAGCAGCCGCGGCCGGCCGGGCCGCGCGCCGCGTGCCCCACAGTGGGCCAGGAGACCGGCGCCGGCGGACAAAACTCTAGACGCGGTGTGAGCTCCAGAGTCGCTAAATGGGACTCGAACCGAACGTGTGACCCCACCAATGGATTGCTCTTCGAACGAGGAATCCATTGGTGGGGTCACACGTTCGGTTCGAGTCCTGTTGAGCGACTCTGGAGCTCCAAACGCGTCTGGTGTTTTGGCCGCCTCCGCTGGACTTCTGGCCCACTGTGTGCCGCATGGCCGCCCCGTTTAGGGCGCGGCTCGGTGCTTCCGCTGATGGCACAATCAGCCAGCAGGCTCATTCCGAGCACTCTCGCCTCTCTTGCTCGCACTCGGGGGCGTCCGGGAGGTGCGCGAGAGAGACAGCGCGACGAAGGTGCTGTTCGGAATCGGTCCGCGGGCATGCACTCGTACAGCGATAACGGTTTCGGGGACACCTGCGCCGAAAAGCCACGACGGCCGCCACGCCGCCACCGGCACGCCACACAGTGGGCCAGAAGACCGGTGGAGGCGGCCAAAACTCTAGACGCGTTTTGAGCTCCAGAGTCACTAGATGGGGCTCGAACTGAACGTGTGACCCCACCTATGGATTCCTCGTTCGGAGAACAATCCGTTGGTGGGGTCACACGTTTGATTCAAGTCCCATTTAGCGACTCTGGAGATCAAAACGCGTCTAGAGTTTTGGCCACCTCCACCGGTCTCCTGGCCCACTGTGCGCCACCGGCCACATCGCCGCGGACTCATTCCCAAGAGCGTTCCGACGCTCTGCCTCTGTCACACTCACGGTGCGTTCCGAGGGGGTGCAAGAGAGACTGAATGATTTTCGGAATCGCTCGGCCGGGCCCTAGCGGCCCCAGCCCTACCTACAGCCGTCTAGCGTCGAAGTCCGCCAGCACCTACTTTTCGGATTTCAAGACGGAGAGCGCCAGAGGCAAAAAGTTAACTTTACAGGCAAACAAACCAACATTTTCGACGATTAATCGGATAATTTCGATCAATCGAGCGCAGAGCTGCGGGGCCGTGCGTGCCCGCTGACGCCGTGGTCTCAGAGTAGGAGACTCCAGCAGCGCGCCGGCGAGGCACGGCGAGGCACGGCGAGGCACGGCGGGGCACGGCGAGGCACGGCGGGGCACGGCGAGGCCGCACCGGGCGCACCGTGCGCTGTCTCTGTCTCTGTCTGGTCCGTGGTCCGTGGGCCCCAGAACGACCTTCACTCCGCGCTCACGCCACCGCTCCGTGGCTCCGTGGCTCCACTCCGCCAGTGGCGTGACGTCACGCGTGCGGCCCGCGCGTGGCGCCGTTCAATTCGGGCAGTCCCTGCAGTGTGGGCCCGCGTGGGCCGCACCCCCCGCACAGTGGAGGCGGCCAAAATGCCAGACGCGTTTTGAGCTCCAGAGTCGCTAAACGGGACTCGAATCGAACCTGTGACCCCACCAATGGATTGCTCTCCGAACGAGGAATCCATTGGTGGGGTCACACGCTCTTCGCTCAGTATGTCAAGTATGTCAGTTCAGCAGAATAACACCACCAAAGTCCACTACACCCCGAGACAGTGTTGGCGGGGCGGCGACTTCCTGGAAAGATTCGCCCGTGGCGGTGCCTAGTAGTGGCCGGGCCGTACGGCTCGGGCTTTCCCCTCCCCCGCGGGGCCCTGGGGCCGATGAGACGCGGTGCAGGGTGTGGTGTGGGAGGGCGTTTGCTTCGTGGGCATCGATTTACACGCCGTCCACGCCGTCCCACCCAAACGCGACCGCGCCGCCACTCGCTGGGCCTAGCCTGGTCTAGCTTTCGGCCCAGCTTGGCCCGGCAGAGTCGTCGTTTTCGCCGCTCTGTCTCTCACGCACCGTTACGGCACGCGCCATGAGTGCGAGGGAGACAGAGCGACGAAGGTGACTCTCGGGCGAGTCGACGTGTGGCTGAAGACGCCGCAGACACCATTGCCTCCACATTCCGCAAAACACCTGCCAAAACCATGAACAGTTGGCTGGGCCTGAAATGGCATTCCACCAATCGCGGTCCTGCCCCTCAAGTGCAAGCTCGGTGTAGCGCCTGTGAGGTAGGCCTCCGCCCCGCCCCGCAGCGCACTGGTGTGGAGACGGTGGCCTATCTTGCCCCTGCCGTCTTCACGGCGGCTTGGTAGGCCACCGTCTCCACACCAGTGCGTTGCGGGGCGGGGCGGAGGCCTACCTCACAGGCGCTACCATTCCTATAAAAAACTTGGAAACAAGTGAGCGCTCTTCAAAGAAAGGTTTATTTGTGACGTGTTGTGTGTGTGTGTGTGTGGAGAGAGAGAGAGAGAGAGAGAGAGAGAGAGAGAGAGAGAGAGAGAGAGAGAGAGAGAGAGAGAGAGAGAGAGAGAGAGAGAGAGAGAGAGAGAGAGAGAGAGGGGACCCAGTCGTTTTCAATTACCGGTGCAATCCGCCATGGCCCGGCCTGGCCCGGCATGGCCCGGGGACTTTGACCGGCGGGCCGCAATGATAATGAGACGCTCAAGGTCAGTCCGACCGCTTATCTGAGAAGTGCGGCAAAGCCAAGTCGCAGTAGGCTGCCTCTGTCTGTCTCTCTCGCTCGCATGGGCCGTCCCGTTCTGGTGCGAGAGAGACAGATGATGTAAACGACTCTCGGAATCAGTCTGAGCGCCGGGACGAGACCAGCCACTGCCGTTCTAGGGGGAATTTCCTTTCGCAGGGGGTGACCCAAAAATCTGAAAGAGGATTTTTCTGCCGGGAGCATTTCGTCCGTCCAAGAGAATTTTTCTGAGGTTCCAAACTCTCTTCAATCTGCTCATCGAGAGGGTTTTTGACTACTTTTGGGTATGGAGCCACTGGGAAAGCCCAAGAAGCCCAAGAAAGTAGGCTCTGGTCCTTATAGACACCGCTGCACCAGAGGGCTAGAGAGAGACCGTCGGCGGCGGTGAAACCTCTAGATGCGTTTCAACCTCCAGAGTCGCTAAATGGAGCTCGAATCGAACGTGTGACCCCTCCAATGGATTGCTCTCCAAAGGAGGAATCCATTGCTGGCGTCACGAATTCGGTTCGAGTCCTGTTCAGCTACTCTGGAGCTCAAAACGCGTCCAGAGTTTTGGCCGCCTCCACCGGTCTTCTGGCCCACTGTGCGCTGGCAGGCTGGCAGATAGCTGGAGAACACCATTGTTGTGACGGTGCTCGAGGCCGAGTGGATTAAAATTTGCCGGCTCGGCTGGAGGGCATTCCCGCGCAGACATTCACCTGACCTGGCAACACTGGGCAGCGCGCTTTGGTGAGCAGCGTGAGCACCGCGAGTAGCAGGCGGGTCGTTCTAGCGTTCTAGGCCCCGCGCCCCCCGCGCTCCCCGCGCAGGCCGCAGGCCCCGCTAGGCTCCGCGCTCCGATCCCGCGTCACTGACCTGCGCCACACTGCCCCCTCCCCTCCCCCCTCCCCTTCCCCCTCCACTCCTCCGGCCATGACGTCACCGTGACGTCGCTGTGACGCGGGTGTGACGCGGCCACCCCTGTTTCCAACCCCGTGGCCACACCCCCCACTACACCCCCACTACACCCCCACTACACCCCCCGTCGCGTACCGCCTACCCGGCGCGCTGCTGCCGCGCGCGGGCCGCGGTTCGGTACGGCCCGGACGACCTTCAAATGCCAGCAGCGCGCAGGCAAGCCGGGCAAGCCGGGCAGGCCTAGCCAGGCCAGCAGCCCCCGCACGGCCCGCCTACCCCTAAAGGCCCTCCTTCGCCCTGGACGCCCACGCCCTGTCGCCTCGCGCCGTTCCGCGGTCCGGGGGCTTCACTGCCGAGATTCTTTTCCATCGCCGTCTCTCTCGCACTCACTAGCGCCCCGCGAAGGTGCAAGAGAGACGGAGCGACGACCCTCGGAATCAGTTTGCAGTGGTGTGACGTCGGTGCCGCTAGCGGGGCGGCGCGGCGTGGGCGCTCCAGTGGGCGTGCGCGTGCTCCAGCGCGGGCTCCAGCGTCCAGCGTCTGTCTCTCTCGCACTCGCGGGGCGTCTCGTAGCGGTGCGAGAGAGACAGCGCGCTGGGCTGTGCTCGCTGTGCTGGTGCTCCGGTCACCGTGTCCTGGCACGAGGGCCGCCCTGGTCTCCAGGGGGCGGCAAAGTTATGGAAAGGACGAACCTGCAGGGCGGCAGGGCACGGCGGCTCAGCGGCCCGCCCTCCAGCGCAGCGCGCGGCGCGCAGCAACGCAGCACGCTCCAGGCCGCGTTCAATTTTTCATAGCCGGCGAAGCGGGGGATGAAACGGGTACCGCGCGGTTCGCAGTGCCGTGGGCGGGGCGGGGCGGCATCCCTCGCTTCGCTTCCGAGGCCCGCGTCATTCTGCTCAGCAATCGGGTGCAGCAGACCGATTCCGAGAGTCGTTTTCGTCGCTCTGTCTCTCTCGCACTCTTGGGGCGTCCCGCGCAGGTGCGAGAGGGACAGAGCGACGAGTCGGTCTGCAGGTGAGGTTCCGGCAGGCGACGGTGCGCACCGCGGGGCGCGACGGGGCGTTGTCGAAGGTGAAGAACTTTCACACTCCGAACCGTACCGCCACCGCCGTGGCGGGGCGGGGCGGGGTGGGGCAGGGCCGGGGGCACGCCTCGGTACGGGGTACGGCGTGGACATACGGCAGGTTACGCGATCGAGCGCCACTGCGCCGCGGAGCAGCGCGGCACCGGGGCTGGCGCTGAGTCGCTGCGCCGCGCGGTGGCGGTGGCGGTACATAGGCTGGATTACACAACAGGGAAGGGGCCGGCGGGCCGGCCGAGGGGCATGGTACAATTATTAGGCAACTGCCTCGCCGCGCGCCGCGCTGCGCCGCCAGCCCCGAGTGGCGAGCACGGTGTGGCTGCGCTCCAGCGCTCCATCCTCCAGCCGCCTGCAGTGTGGCTGGAGTCTGGCTGGAGCACGTTTAGTTCTAATTGGAGCTCTTAGCCGCGCGGGGGCGAGGTAGGCCACCGTCTCCACATCGATGCGTTGCAGCCCTGCTGGATGGCAGGCGCTTCAGGCTCACCTCTCAGCAGGCACGGATCTAGAGAGAGGGAGGGGGCGACTGGTGACCACCTCCCCCTCCCCCGAGCCCCTAGATAGCCGCCTGAAAGGTAGACAAAAAGCCATACTTTGCGCCTCCCTCAGGCCACCGCGTCTAAGGTCGGTCTGGGGCCCTCGTGGCGCTGTTGTGGGGCCGCGTTGCTACTCTGTACAGGACGCCCACTATCACGCGCGTGAGTGGGTCACAGTCACCGAATTTCGCTGCCAATCTGTTGAAGACGGGCAGTCGACCGGAACGGTGCCCAGCCCAGGGTGGCCCTGGCGCCCTGGCAGGCCGATTCCGAGCAGTGCTTCAGTCGTTGTCTCTCTCGCACTCATGGCGAGGACCGCAGGTGTGCGAGAGAGACAGGCGACCGTTCAGCATCACCCCGCGGGGGGCCCCGCCAGCCCCACGCCCCAAACAAGGCGCAGGGCGATACGCGGTGATAACGCGTCGGTCACCTGAACGGGTATTCCCCCGCGGCGTCGCTCTGTCTCTCTCGCACGCGTACGAAGTGACGAAGCGCCCCGTGGGTGCGAGAGAGACAGCGACAGAAGCACTGCTCGGAATCGCTCGCTGTGCTGCCCGCGTTCGCGTCGACTCGCATCGCTGCGCTCGGAGGCGAACCTCGGCGTGGCGGAGCGTGGCGGGGCGGGGCGAGGCGAGGCGCGGCGGGGGAGCAAGGGGAGCAAGGCAAGGGGAGGGGTGCGGGGCACGGCGAACAGACCCGAAGCGAGGCGACGCGGAGCGAAACGCCGCCCGACGAGGCCGACGAGGCCCGAGCGAAGCGACGCGGAGCGAGGCGGGGCGCGGCGAGCGGCGCGGCCTCAGTAGTGCCTCTGCCGAGCTGACGGCGTGCTTCGAGGCGCCCAGGACCACCAGGACCCATGCCCGCGTGCTCGCTGTGCTCGCTGTGCTCGCTGTGCGCGCTCGCGGCGGCATGATCGACATCTCGCTGCTCATCGACGAGGTGCAGAAGCGGCCCGCCCTCTGGGACCAGGCGCACCCGCACCGCCACAATCGGGAGGTCCTCGAGGTGCTGTGGGAGGAGGTGGCCAAGGTGTTCGCCGCGCCGCGTGAGTATGCCAACAAACCACTTCTCCCAGAGTCAGTCTGGATGGGGAAAAGTAGCCTTTTACCTACCTTTCAGGTGGCAGGGGCTAAGAAGGGTAAATTCTCACCCCACCCCCACCCCACCCCCGGCCTCTGGATCTGCGCGCTTGCGCCGTTGGCCCGAGGACCGGTGGCGACAGCCAAAACTCTCGACGCGTTTTGGGCCCTAGGGTCGCTGAATGGGAATGGAACCGAACGTGTGACCCCACCAATGGATTCCTCGTTCAGAGAGCAATCCATTGGTGGGGTCACACGTTCGGTTTGGGTCCCATTTAGCGACTCTGGAGCTCAAAACGCGTCTAGAACTTCAGACGCCTCCGAGCCACTCACTGTGCCTTGGAAGCGGCCCGACAGTTCCCGGAGTGTGAACGTGTTGTTGCAGCGGACGACCTGCGCAAGAAGTGGAAGGGGCTCCGTGACACGTTCCGCAAGGAGCTGAGGAAGTACCCCAATGGCTTCGACCAGGACCTGTCCCAGGAGGAGTTCCCGCCCTGGGTCTTCTTCAAGCCGCTGTACTTCCTCAAGGGGCAGATGAAGGCCAAGCGGTCGGACGTGCAGGCGGCCAACGGCTACCACTACCTCATGGGCGTGCACAAGGAGGAGGATGACAACTCGGCCGAGGAGGTCCTGGCGCACCACGAGATGGAGCCGGCCGGCGTCTGCAGCACGCTGCGCGACTTGGGTAAGGATCTGCTGCTACTGTGGGCCAAAAGACCGGTGGAGGCGGTCAAAGTCCCGGACGCGTTTTGAGCTCCAGAGTCGCTAAATGTAACGCATGATCCCACCAATGGATTGCTCTCCGAACGAGGAATCCATTGGTGGGGTCACACGTTCGGTTCGAGCCCTGCTTAGCGACTCTGGAGCTCAAAACGCGGCCGGGGTTTTGACCGCCTCCAACGGCCCACTGAGCTGCAGTTTACTGATTCCGAGAGTCGTTTTCGTCGCTCTGTCCCTCGCACCTCCGGGACGCCCCATGAGTGCGAGAGAGGCGACGCCGACGACGACGACGACTTGCAAACGCTAATCCGCCAAACGCCCCCAGGTGCGCGCGGCGTGAAGCGCTCCGCCATCGACGAGGTGTTCGTGGACGACGAGGACTACCACTTCTTCCTGAGCCTGCTGCCGCACGTGCGCAGACTGGAGCCGGTGCGCAAGCTGCAGATGAGGGCCAGGATCCAGGACCTGGTGTGTCGCGAGGTGTACGGCGCGCAGCCTGAGGGGCAGGCCGGCCCGCACCGCGACCACCGCGACGCCCCCGAGCCCATCACCGTCGCCGTGGCCTGGCCCCCGCAGATGGGGGCCACTGATTCCACTCTGTCTCTCTCGCACCGACACGCAGTGGGCCAAAAGACCGGTGGAGGCGGGCAAAATTCTAGACGCGTTTTGAGCTCCAGAGTCACTAGGCAGGCCTCGAACCGAACGTGTGACCCCACTAATGGATTCCTCGGAGTGCAATCCATTGGTGGGGTCACACGTTCGGTTCGAGTCCCATTTAGCGACTCTGGAGCCCAAAACGCGTCCAGAGTTTTGCCCGCCTCCACCGGTCTTCTGGCAAATCCACTGTGCGACGGGGGCCGCGCCACCTGAGAGAGACAGTGCATCGAAAGCGCGGTTCGGAATCACTCTGCAGGCCGAGACCCCTCCAAGACTGACCGGATTATTCTCCTTAGCCGTGGGCCGACATCACTGCAAACTCGAGTACAAAGCCCTGCGTGCATGTTTATAGTAGATTAGGTGTTGTGGCGGATTGTGAGGTTTGTTTCTCGCGGCTAAGGATCGCGATCCGAACTATTGATGGTATTTCCGGAGTTTACTATATTTAATGTTGTTTAGAGTACCGTAAGTTTATTCTTTTCGTCGAAAAGTATTATGTTTTACTAGTGTCACGATGATCTCCTACGTTATGAAAATTGTTCCTCTACGCGTCTATGATGACATTAAAGTATGTTAACGTTTGCAAAGTTGGTGCAGGCAAAGTTTCTTTCAACACGGTGCACCATCCAGCGGCCCACGCACGCAGACGACTGATGGCGAACGGCACTTCGTCGCTTTACCTCTCTCTCTCTCTCTCTCTCTCTCTCTCTCTCTCTCTCTCTCTCTCTCTCTCTCTCTCTCTCTCTCTCTCTCTCTCTCTCTCTCTCTCTCTCTCTCTCTCTCTCTCTCTCTCTCGCCTTGAGACGCTCGTGTCAAAAGGCACCGACAGCGCGTCTCGCGCGCACCCCAGTTTTATTTTGATGACTTGGCGGCGGTGAATGACCTCCGCGAAAAGCCAAGCCGCTCCATCCACGCGCTGCGCTGTCTGTATCGCACTGTATCGCCGCGTCGTCGGCCCGCCGCGCCCGCCGCCCTGCGCAAGCAGTCGCTCTGTCTCTCTCACACCCTCACGGAGAGCTCCATGAGTGCGAGAGAGACAGAGCGACGGAACGACTCTTCCGAATCGCTCGGCAGACACGCCAAGAAGCCACCAGTCACGACACAAAAATTCGGTGGCGAGCGGAGTCGAACCCAGCAGAGAGTCGTTTCCGTCGCTCTCTCTCTCTCTCTCTCTCTCTCTCTCTCTCTCTCTCTCTCTCTCTCTCTCTCTCTCTCTCTCTCTCTCTCTCGCACCCCTGCAGGACGCCTCATGAGTGCGAGAGAGACAGAGCGACGAAAACGACTCTCGGAATCGGTCCGCACAGCCTGTCGCGTCACCGGCCAGCGAGAAACAGAAGCAGCGACGTCCGGTTCCGGCCGAATCGCCGATAAGCGCCGCATGCAGGTGATAACACGCTGCGGCGCTCCCGATCGGGGCGGCAGTCCGTCGCTCTGTCTCTCTCGCACTCGTGGGGCGTTCCGTGCGGGTGCGAGAGAGACAGAGCGAATGAGTCTCTCGGAATGAGTCTGCTGCTGGTCATTCCAGCGTTGGAGGCGGAAGGCCTGCACTGGCCTGCAGCAGCAGCTCGTCGCTCTGTCTCGCCGATCCCGAGAGCCGTTTTCGTCGCTCTGTCTCTCTCGCACCCCTACGGGACGCCCCGCGAGTGCGAGAGAGACAGAGCGACGAAAGCGCTGTTCGGAACGGGTCTGGTCGCCGAGCATCGCCGAGCATCGCCGAGCCACTCCCAGTGGAGCGACACCGCGGGCGCTACGCTGCGCTACGCTGCGCTACGCTTGCTGCTACGCCGCGCCAAGGTCGACCGGCCGACAGGGGGCAGCACTGTCGCCGTCCCTCGACCCGGATGTGGCTGGCCGCGCTGGCCGGCCGCGGAAACGGGCAGACGGGCAGAAACACCGCACAGTGGGCCAGAAGACCGGTGGAGGCGGCCACAACTCTAGACGCGATTTGAGCTCCAGAGTCGCTATATGGGACTCGAACCGAACGTGTGACCGCACCAATGGATTGCTCTTCGAACGAGGAATCCATTGGTGGGGTCACACGTTTGGTTTGTGTCCCATTTAATCGACTCTGGAGCTCAAAACGCGTCTAGAGTTTTGGCCGCCTCCGCCGGTCTTCTGGCCCACTGTGCGCCGACGTCGATCCACCGAAGCAGCGATCCCTCGAGTGGCTTCTCGGCGAAGGCGCGAACGATCAGCGCGAAGAACCGCACGCGACTGATTCGATCGATAGATCGATCAAGCACGCAGTGACACTCGAAATCGAAAGGCGGTACCGTTCCCACCCCTTCCTGGCGGTTACTTCGTATTTGCTGGTACAGAAATGACCGCCTTTGCAACATTTACCGCCAATCACCGCCACTTTGGGCTGAAATCCGAACAGCGCGTTCGTAGCTGTCCTTCTCGCACCCCTACGGGACGCTCCATGGGTGCGAGAGCGACAGAGCGACGAAAGCACTGCACGGATCAGGCAGGCGGCAGCCGGTGGAATGAATGGACAAATGAATGGATATGAACGAGAGAGCGCAGCTCACGGCGTTAGCGAGCCGATTTGCGAGTGGGGTGTGATACACTGTGATCCGGGGAGCCACATGCAGTGCAGGGGTTGCTGTTGCTGCTGTTGTTGTTGGGGTGAGGCAGGGGTGGCGGTCGAATCCGCTCTGTGCATGTGTAAACACGCGGTAGGAGCTCGCCGCGCAGTATCCCGCGTCGCCACAGCGTCGCGCGGCCCTCCGCGAGGCTAGGGCGCGGCGTCGGAGAGTCGGGGCCTCGCGCGAGACTAGAGGGGAGGGTGCGCGACTGCGCGACGCCATGCGCAGGGCTCGCCTCGCAGCTTCGCGGCGTCGCCACGGGCCGACGCTTGCCGATCGGTTCGGGCAGTCGCGCCATTTCCAAGGATTTTGTCGCGTCCATCTGTCTCTCTCGCACCCCTACGGCCCTACGGCACGCCCTGAGGGTGCGACAAGGACGGGGCGATGGGTTGTTAAGAATCACTCGGCCGCTTGCGGCGTTCGGCCACCATCACTCGACCAAATCACAAGCGCCTCCCTTCAACCCAAATACCGCGCTAGACTGTCTAGGGGTTCTGCGGCCTGCACTCCAAAGCCAGCGTTCAAGCGGTCCAAGCCGCGCGCCGGGCCTCAACAAGTACGTCTACGTGGTGCGCGAGAAGAGCGGTCCGCAGCTCCGTCTCTCTCGCACCCTCACGGAGAGCTCCACGAGGGCGAGAGAGACAGAGCGACGAAAACGACTCTCGGAATGAGTCCGCTGTGCGCCTAGGCTGTGGGGGCACACGGGCTGCAGGGGAATGCCTCTGGGACCGCCATCGCGCACCGCGCCGACGCCCCGCGCGAGGCTAGCGGCCCGAGGACGGCGGACGCGTCCGCGGCGAGGCTAGCACAGTGTCGCGGCGGTGCCGCGAGGGCGTACGTACGGCGGCCACACCGCGAGCCACTCCATTGGAAAATTCGAACGCGGCAGTGCGACGGCCACGCTGACGCAAGACGCGCGATACTTGCCCCCCCCCTCCCCTTCCCCCACTACACCGTGAGGCAGGGCAGGCAGGGCGGGGGTTGAACGGAGACGGACCGCGGCGATGGACGTGGCGGAGACGGAGACGCGAGACAGCAGGCCGAGAGTCGTTTTCGTCGCTCTGTCTCTCTCGCACTCACGGGGCGTGCCGTTGGGGTGCGAGAGAGACAGAGCGACGAAAACTCGCGGAATCAGTCTGCAGGCGACGATGAGGCGAGGAGGGGGAGTGACGTCAGGCCGACCTCGCCGACCGACCGTCGCTGTGCGCGTCCCCCCTCCCCCTCCCCCCTCCCCGCCCCCTCCCCCGCACCCCACCCGCGACCTGCGCGGCGACCGCCCCACCCAGCCACGCCGCGCCACGCCGCGCCACGCGCCGCCACGCCCGCGCTTGCTCGCGCACGGTCACAGAGAGGAGAGGGCTTATTAGTTTGGGTGGCGGCCGCTACGCCGCGCTGGCGCTGCGGTGCATCAAGCAGACGGCGACTCACAACGAAGCTGGCTTCGGAAAACGCCGCGACTTGTGTTTTGTTTACACCGCGGTCTCTGTTTTCCTTTTACAAGCGCACTCACCTGATTACCATGAAGCAGACACCCATCACACCTGCCCATTCATTCATTCATTCATTCATTCATTCATTCATTCATTCATTCATTCATTCATTCATTCATTCATTCATTCATTCATTCATTCATTCGTCGCCCGTCTGACCTCCACTCCCTGTTCACGTGGCCGCCGCCAGATAAGAAAGCGATGATTCACAGTGTGGTGGCGTGGGTCCGCGTGGCGCAAGGCGCGCAAGAGAGTGGAAGTTTTTGGCGAGGCCTAATCGGGCCTATCACCGCGGAGCCCTAGCGGGGCATTAGCACGGCCAGAGCTCTGCTCTGTCTCTCTCGCGCCCCCGCGGAACGCCCTAGCAATGAGAGAGAGAGAGAGAGAGAGAGAGACGGAGCGACACTAGACGCAATCGGTCCGCAGACGAATCAGGCTGTGTGCATTCTTTCCGCCGCAGAGCGCAGCGCAGAGCTGCCCATCCACGCACGCGCACACACTCGCTCACTCACACACTCACACACACACACACACACACACACACACACACACACACACACAGGTGCGCTCGGAAGGTCTATGCTACACGGGCCGACGCAGGCAGGACCCGACCCCACTTCCTGTTTCCTGTCTCCCCCACCTCGTCCCGGCCTGTCCTGGCCTGTCCTGGCCGCACCCATCTCCATGCATACCTCTTTTTCTCCCCCTGTGGCCCGCGCAGCCCGCGCAGCCCGCGCGAGGACCTCCCTCCCCTCGCTCCCCGCGGCTCCGCCAGACAGAGAAACCCCACCGTGAAAAAGCAGGGGTGAAAAACAACAACAACATGGAAACAAGGATAAAAGCGGAAATGTTGGGGAAGGCGGCCGAGCCGCGCCGAGCGCACGTCTCTTTTGTGACTCATTCAAAAACTTGGCCCGCGTCGTCTGCTCCGCGTGCTGCGCGTCCGCCCGTTTGGGCAGTTTCGGCTGCCGGTGGAAACGCACGGGGCGAACGGACGGGCGGACAGAGGTCACCTCCTCGAGGTGGCTGACTCGCTGACTCCACGTCCTCAGGTGGTCCTCTGCGCACGCATCGCGACGCGGTGCTGTATCAGAATCGCCTGTCGGCACGTGGATGACAAATTCGAGTCCCGGGGTTGCGGGCCACCATGGGCCACGCGCTCACAGGCTGCCTGTTTACATCCCGTCGGTTTCAAAGCATAAACCACTTCGGCACATTTCCGGCCGGCCTCTTCGAAGCGAAGCGAAATCGGCCGACAGCGGAATCGAAGTCTCCGCTTCCGATGATCGCTTCGCGAGCTTCGGGCCCTTTCGGGCTTCACAGGGCGGCCAACACGCCGTCTATTCCTGTCCCTCCGCCACGCGTACACTGCCAGACACTGCAAGCCGCCGCCAGCCCCAGACTGTCCCAGACTGTCCAAGACACCGACCGGCTCGTCGACCGAGCGGAACGGCGGGCGTTGCACTTTCGAGAAAGACCAGCGCCTCCGTGATAAGATGACCGAGTCAAGTTAGTCGTTCGTAATAATCTCCCGTTCGATAACTCGAAACCGATTCGCCGGCCGCCGTCCCCGACCTAGCCCCCAAATTCTCTCGTGAGGTCGGGCTGGTTCGCACCCTCGCCGACGCCACGCCGCCGCCGCGTCGGGGTGAATTTGAATTCGAAGTTTCGCGGGCGGCTGAGGCCGACGCGACGGGCGACTGCGACTCGACGCTCTGGCAACAGCGCGCGGGGAGAGGGGAGGGGGCAGTGGAAGCCGGCATCGCCGCTCGCGCAGTCGCGCTCGCGCTGCACGGCGTGGCCCAAGGCTTGGCAGCGGCCGCAGCACCACGCGGGGGTAGGGGGATTGTTTACAACGAGCACGTGGACGGGTCCAGGACGCCGTCGAAGCCGCCGACGGTGGCCGTCGCCGTCGCCGTCAACCGCGCTCCAGGACTCGACGACCACGCTCCCCACGAACCAAAGCAGTGACTCGCCATGGCTAGGAATCGAAAACCGCTGACCAAGGAGCAGCTGGAGCGCGCGCGGTGGAGGGCGCGGCAGCGCCAACGCATGCTTCGCCGCCAAGACCTGCAAGGTGAGTGGGGTGCGACGAATGAGGCATTTTGACAGAAAGAGGGTTAGGGGAGTCTCCAAGATGGCCGCCGCTGGAACACAACAAACCCTCACTTGTTTTTGGATTTGTCTGCTCCGCGCATGCGCAGAAGCACGTCGTGGCAGCCATCACGCCTTGGCCGGTCCAGAGAGAGGGGGGGGGGGGGGAGGCCGCGAGGAGCTGGCGGCACGGGGAGCACAGCAGACAGCCGGAACAGTTTTTCGGCCACAGCTCGTAAACCGTTCGGGTTCGAGTAGCAAAGTAAGCGAACCGACTGTAGGTTGGACAGAAACCTACAATCGGCTCGCTTACTATACCCCTGTTACTGTAATGGTTTGGAAGCTGCGGCCCAAAACCATCTCCTGCCACTGAGTGTGTGCCCGGGATATGAGGAAGCTCTCGGCCCGCGGCGAATATGAGAAACTATTGGTGCATCATTGCCGTTCACGCTTATTTCCGTTGGCTTTGGAGCCTCTACGCAGAAAAATAGTAAAAAAAAAAAAAAAACAAGTGTGGGTTTTTGTTTTAGCGACGGCCATCCTTTCTTGAGCAGTCGAAGTATCGAATTGGCTACGTGCATTGACTACGTTAAATACGGTTCATTGTACATGTTTTCAGCTTTCACTCAGATGGTCACAACGGGAAAGTACCGCACCGCAGTACAACGCGCAAAGGACAAAATTCTGGAAAGACGCGCTGCCAAAGCCAATCCAGAAGACAAAAGGCCTGCACGAGGGGGCAGACCTCGAAAGTCGACTAAAGAACAGAATGGGGGCAAACCTCGAAAGTCGGCTAAAGAACAGAAAGGAGGCAAACCAAGTCAGCCGACTGACCAGCAAGAAGGCAAACCTCGTCGGCAGATGACTGAAGATCAGCGGGAGCGCAAACGGCAGAGGGACCGGGAAAGACGTGCAAAAGCCAAGTTATCTGAAGGCAGCGGGTCAGCACCAGAGGAACAGCAAGGAGGCAAACCTCAACAGTCAGGCGAACAACAGCAAGAAGGAAAACGGCGACCGTTGACCGAAGAGCAGCGGGAGCGCAAACGGCAGAGAGACCGGGAAAGACGCGCCAGGGCCAAATTACCAGCAGGCAGTGAGCCAGCACCAGAAGAGCTAGGATGCCTGTTGACCGAACAGTGGACAGACGAACAGCAAAGAATCGAACTTCGATGGCTGGCTGCAGAACAACAAAGACTCGAATCTCAACAATTAACTGAAGAACAGCAAGAAAGCTACCCTCAACAGTGGACTGAAGAACAGCCGAAAAGCCAAACTCGACAATTGACTGCCGAACAGCGGGAGCGCAAGAGGGAGCGGGACCGAGAGCGTTCGAAGCTCATGCGTGGCAGGTACCACGAGAAACCTCGAACGCCACAGCAACGTGAGAGAGACCGACTGCGTGCCCAGGCGGCCCGCCACAGAGCCAAACTCGTGCGCTACGGACCGGCACAGCAGCAAGAAGGCGAAGTCAAAGGATACATACCCAAGGATCTAACGGAAGAACAGAGAGCAAGGAAGATCGAGCTGCAGCGGAACCGAAGAGCGATGCGCAGAGCTGCAGGCAAGGAGCAGGCCAAGAGCCTGGGCACTGCAGAGGGCAGCAAGGACTGCCATGACCCTTCGCCGGCCCATGCGTTGCAGTCTGACGAAGGTAAGTAGCTTGAAGTATGTACGTGCACGTTAGATGGTGGGCAAGCACAGTAGACACCATTTGACCAACGTGCTGCTTGGTTTATACTGCAGACCGAAGAGAGTACTCAATACTCAATTTGTAGTGCGTCTTCGGTCTCTCATTCACGTGTATAACCCATTAGACTTGTCTTCTAGGTTACAATTGCTATGACGTGGAGCTAAGTCTGAATGAATCCGATCTGTTGCAGGATGCGTGGAGGACGAGGACGACGATGAGGCCACTCCAGCCGACTATCTTTCGGTGGAAATTAAAGTTGAGCCCGTCGAGGGCGATCCCAGCGGTGACCCCGCTTCTACCTAAAGACTGAAAATCTTGCTCGAACTGTGATATTTTAGATACGCTTTAAGTTTTCCAACGGGTTTTTGTAATTATGGTAAGATTGTTTAAGGAATTAGGAAATCACGAAGAGAACTTTTTATTTTTCATGGATGTGAGAGCCAAAAATGTGTATGACTAAAGACCAGTGCTTTGACATCAATTTGTGTGTTAGTACTCCCTCACCCACACACCGACTCGGACACACATTGTACAGATCCGTACAGGTCTTCAAACTCTTTGCAACAACACGTCACAAGCTGGAGATGGGATTACCACTGCCACTACTAGGAACGGGTGCTCGGAAGGGGTAATAGCTATCTACAGCAGCGGATGGGTTTTTGTTTCCTTCCCCACCGCGTGGCGCTGTGTGGCGCGTGCCTCGGGCGTGCGCACGCGTCTCGCAGTGACTCATGGTGACTCCGGGGTATTTTCGCCGCGTTCGGCACGGCGGCACGGCGGCTCCCCAAATAAACCCGACTCCTCCCTGTCGAAGGGCTCGGAAGCCGAAGGGCGGCGCGATCGGATCGGGAACAGAATGTGGCGCCTGGCGGTTCGCAGCAGACGATCGCTGTCTCGTTCGCACTCACGGGGTGCGTCCCGAAGGGCCGTGGGGGTGCGAGAGAGACAGAGCGACCGGAATCTGCGCGCTGGGCGTTGAGTTGAACCGCGCGGAGATGCACTGCCGTTGGATTCCACGCAGTGCTTTGTCTCTCTCGCACCCATCGAAGGCTGGCCGACCACCTTCTGCATTTCGCACCAACAACTGCACGGCTAGGCCAGGCGCGGCGTAACGGGACCTAAAACAGGAGCGAGGAGGGAAGAGGAGCCGAGGGAGAAGAACAGGAACAACAGTACACAACAGGTGTCGCAGCTCAGTCCTGGTCATCCCACTCCTTTCCTGTGGGAAGAAGAGGGAGAAGAAGATGAAGAAGAAGACGAGGAGGAGGCGAAGAAGGCGCCTCGTAGAGCCGCTGCCCTGGAGGTACCCACGGCCGCGAGCCTCTCCGCGACACCGCCCTGCCGCGCCCCGCCCCGCCCCGCCACGCCCTGCCCCGCCACGCCCCGCTAGAGCTACCGCGCTGGCAACGTGGCTGGAGAGCAATGCCCCTGGATTCTCCAGGATTCTCCAGGACTGCTCGCGGCCCGCGGCAGCGCCCTGCCTCATTCCTGCGCCACATCCAGCAAAGCCGGGCATCCACCGCGCGAGCGAGATTCTGCGAGTGGCGGCGCTGCGTAGCCTTGGCGTAGCCTAGGGGGTTGCAGGGTGGTTCCTCCGCGCAGCGCGACAGTCGCTCTGTCTCTCTCGCACCTCTGAGGGAAGTCCCATGAGTGCGAGAGAGACAGAGCGATGGCCCTGCCGCCGCCGGGGCTGCGCAGGCAGGGGGCGGGCTGACCTATATACTCCAGCCGAGGTTCTCCAGCGCTCCGTTTTTCCAGTGGGCCTCCAGGAGCGGGAGCCCAGCGGCCCAATCGACTCCAGCGAGTGCGCCTCCGCGCCGCCACACCGCGGGCAGCGAGATATTCCCGCTAATACTGCCCCGCCACCCTTCCACCCCCGCGGCCCCCGCGGCCCCCTCCCCCCAAAGTTCATTCAACTGGCAGAGCTATGCCGCGACGCCGCGGGGAGGGGGAGGGGGGCGTTGCAAGGGAGGCGGCGGCGGCGTAAAACAAGGAGAAGGAGAAGAAGAGGACGACCAAGGCTTCGGCGGCGTCTTGTGGGAGTAGTATACAGAAGAGAAAATATGAGAGAGAGAGAGAGGGGGAGACGGCGGTGGGTGGAGAAGGCCGCGCGGAGTGTAAAGGAGAGAGGGGGCGGGTGAAGGGGCAGGGGGCTGCCAAGGTGGACGGGCTGGCTCGCTCCGTGACCCGTGCCGCAGCTACGCCCCCCCCCCCTCCGCGCTTTGTGGACTCGATTCTGCACCTTCCGTGGTGTTGCGCCGTGCGGTGTGTCCAGGCCTTCCAGGCCGCGTCGTGGCGCTGCTGGTCGCTTTGACTTCCTCCAGCAGACCTAGATTCGCCAGTCCGACCGCCCCGCCCCGCCCCGCCCCGCCCCGCCCCGCCCGCCCCGCCCCGCCACGACGCCGTGCCCTAGCTCGGTTAGCATAGGGACAGCCTAGGGGAAATCAGTCCAGGTGGGGCCGGAGCGGTCCGAAGCGGTACGGCCCCGCGCGCACACTGTCCGGGACACTGTCCGGGACTCTGTCCGCGGGACACTCCGCGCAGAGCGGTCCCCGCAACAGCGCTCTCGTCGCTCTGTCTCTCTCAAGGGCGTCCTGTATGGGCGCGAGAGAGACAGAGACACGAAACTCGGTGCGGCATGCGAATCAGTGGGATTCGATCGCAGCATGCATGCCGCAGGTGACGGCACGTTTTCTGCGCGGGTTCGCCAAAGCGGGGCATGCACTAAACGCACTAAACACTGTACTCAGCTCACTGGGCGCGACCCCAGTGCGAGTCTAGCGCGACGCGAAGGCCCAAGGCCCCTGGGTCCCTCCCTCGGGCGCCTCTAGCGCCGCTATGGCGCCGCTATAGCGCCGCGCTAGCGCCGCGGGCCGCAGGATCGGCAGACAAAGCCGGGAACGCGCCGAGCAGCCACCGTCCGTCCGGCGGTCGCCTCTGACTCAGACACCGATACCGATGCAGACGGCGACTGCCCTTGAATCGGGTGTAAAGAATCAATGAATCAGTGAGCAGCTAGCTAAGGCAGCGAGGCAGCCCCAGGCACGCCGTGCGCGACGGTGACGAAGCCAGGAAGAGGACGCCGCCGGCGCCTCGCCTGACTCACACAGACACGCACACACGCACGCACACAGACACACACAGACATAGACACACAGACACACACACACACACACACACACACACACAGTCCAGTGACGCGCGCTCCCCGATCGCGGCCGCGCTATGCGAACAGCATCGGCACGAGAAACAAAGGGAATCGCCACCTTCCGAAAGCAGAATCCAGTAAACGCGCGGGGGGGGGGGGATCTGTACGAAAATGGAGCACGGTGTCCAGTCCAGTCCGCTCGGGTCCGCGCGGCACCAGAGAAAGGAGAAAGGGGAGGGGCAGTTAGGGCGACCGTTACGCTTTCTCCTCAGTTTGTGTTGTTGTTGTTTGTTGTCGTTTTTTGTTGCTCTTGTTTGGTGCGAACGACGCGCGCCCTTCGATATCCCATCCGGCGTCATCGGGATGAATGAATGAATGAATGAACGAATGAATGAACGAATGAATGAATGAATGAATGAATGAATGAATGAATGAATGAATGAATGAATGAATGAATGAATGAATGAATGAATGAATGAATGGTCGAATGAATGGACGAATGAATGAATGGACGAATGAATGAATGAATGAATGGATGGATGGATGGATGGATGGATGGGTGAATTGAATAAATCGAATGAGTAAGTGAGTGCGAGAATTTCGCGCCTCTGTTGTGGTGATTCACTGATTAGAAAGAAAAGCGCGCAGCTTCATCTGGCTGACGTCGTCGCGTGACACGCGGCACACACACACACACACACACACAGAGTATCACCCGCACGTCGGCCTTGACAGAGTGCTTCCTCGTCGGATCGCGAATGGCGTCACAGTCTTCGAATATGATTTCGGCATTAGAATGGCAATCGCCGCTCCTCCCACTTTACTACCCTCTCTCTCTCTATCCGTCGTCAGTCCGGCAGAGGACGATAGAGGGGGATAGAGGACCGCGCCCCGCCCCCGCGCTTTCGGCAGCCTTTCGTCGGTCAAAGGCCCCGATAGAAAGCGTCGGAATTACGTATTCCACGTTCATCGGGGGAGGATGGGGACGCTAGACGCGCGTGCGGGAGGGAGGAGGGAGGGGGGGGAGGGGCTTACGTAAGGCGCGCGCGCGTTTAAAAACGGGCGGCGGCGAGCCTGCAAAGGAAGCACAGGCAGCACGGGCAGGCAAAGCGCGGGAAAGTGTGCGGCCGGTTGTTCACCCCGAAAAAGCAACAACAACAACATGAAAACAAAGGCCGTGCGGCGGGAAATTCAAACGCCGGCGGGTGACATGACACTTGGCGTGAACAAGAGGTTGTTGTTTTTGTTGCTGTTGTTATTGCGATGAGGTCGTTGAAAAAGGTTATTTCGACCACGGTGAACGCGACACTGTTGCGCACGCACTCGTCGCGGGGTGGCCGACGCGGCCGACGATGTGGGAGGGTGGAGACACGGTGGAGAGGAAGGACCGGCCGACCTGGAGCAGCTGGATGAGATGTCGACACATCCGTACCGCCGTACCGGGGAAGGGCCCGGGGGGAGGGGGGGAGGGGGATCGAAGAGGTGTGAGGGGAGGGAGGGAGAGAGATAGCAGTCTCTCGCACTCACTCGCTCATTCAGCGGCAGAGAACCTTGCTCCGCGGAGCTCCGCGCGTTGCGCCACGCCACTGCAGTCCACCCCCTCCCACCTTTGTTGTGCACCTGGGTGAGGGGGGGGGGGAGGTGAGCTTGCTGCAGCTGTCAGGTGCCCCCCTCCCCTCCCCCTCGCCCCGGACAACAAACTGGAGCAGACCGCCCAACCGACGCGTATAGCCGGCGTAGCCTCCACCGCGCGTTCTTTGTGCAAGCACACGGTAGTGGCGTCCAAACGGTGGCGGTCTCTCTCTCTCTCTCTCTCTCTCTCTCTCTCTCTCTCTCTCTCTCTCTCTCTCTCTCTCTCTCTCTCTCTCTCTCTCTCTCTCTCTCTCTCTCTCTCCCGTGTGACACCAAACCCCGATTCTGGCTGGCTGTTAAAAGGAGCTCGGGTTTTGAACGCGGTGTCGTCGCTCTGTCTCTCTCGCACTCACAGGGCGCCCCGAAAGGGGTGCGAGAGAGAGGCACCGCCACAGTGCGGGGCTCCCCGTGGGACGAGCAGCGAGACGCGCGCGTCCACAAAGCAAACGCGCAGTCAGTCGGGTTTGGAGTCGAAAAGTCGTTTCCCGCGTCGGGATTGGCAATCATGATAATTCGAGTCTTCCTCGTCGGCTTCTGACTCGTCCACACGCAGAGCGACTCCCTGACTGCCTGCCCGCCGGCAGAGGCAGCACACTGAGACGCTGTCTCTCTCGCACCCATGGGCGCCCCGAGTATGTGTGCGAGAGAGACAGAGCGACGAAAGCGACTCTCGGAAAGCAGCACTGACTACACCAACACAGACCATAGTACAGTGCACATACGCCCAACGTGTCGCACACAAAAGCCCGTCCCGGCTTCCGCGTCCACACCGTGAGCACATACTACAGTGTACACTCGGCACGCGATTCCGAACAAGAACAAAAGCACTCGATTTGTTTTTCTTTTGTGTCAGTGCGAAAAATGATTTTTGAAGAGTGCGCGTGGCTCGTGCCGTCCAGAGTAGCCGTGGTGCAGCTGTCTTCCTGCCGCCGCCCCCGCCGCCCCCGCCGCCCCTCCGCCGCCCCTCCTACGCACAAAGGGAGACCCGGGCGACTTTTTAACGGAAAACGCCCGCAACGTATCGGTGGCCTTGCCTTCCTTCTTCGTTTTGGATGGATGGATGGAGGGGACGAAGAAGACGCTGTGGGTGGCGGCGTGGCGGCGCGCGGGGCCGGCCATTCTCCCCCGCCCCCCCCCCCGCCCCCCCCCGCCCCGCCCCCCCCGCCCCCCCCCCCCGCCCCGCCCCCCCCCCCGGGCGTATTTTGGACTGACCCACCCCGAAAAACAGGTGCACGCTGTGCCCGTCGTCCCCCGGGGGGCCACGAGCCCCCGGGCCGGGGCGGCTGGGCCGCGGGGAAGGCGGTTTGGGCGCAGCCCCAGCCCCCCCCACCTGCCCCCCCCCCCGGGTTACCGACCCCCACCACCCCGAATTTGCCTCCAGCCGGCAGCCTCCGCAGCCACCTGTCCGGCCGGCACGTGCTCGTGTGCTGCGGTGAGCGGCGTACGACCCACCCCCTTCTTCTTCGTGAGTGCTTGTGGGTGAATCTCTCTCCCCCCCTTTTTTTCTCCCCCCCCCATCTCTCCCCCTCTCTCTCCTCTCTTTTCCCCCCCTTTTTTTCTCCCCCCTTCCCCTCTCCCCTTTTTCTTCTCCTTTTCCCCCTCTCCCCTCTCTCTCCCCCCCCCCCCCCCGTGTGTGTGCGAAATACAAGGAGGCGGTGCGCGGGTCGCGGCGCCGACGCCACACTGGTTAGGCGAACGCGCGCAGCTCCACAACGCATAGCCAGGAGGAGGAGGAGGAGGAGGAGGGGTTTGTCGCAATTGAACAAGCATGCGGCTTGCCTGCAGCCGGCTCGGTTTACAACACCTCTCCTACCTGGCCGAGGCAAGCCCAGGCAAGCCGAGGCGGTCGTGGGTGATATCCCCGATTTAGCCCCCCTCCCCCCCCCCCCCCCCCCCCCCCCCCCCCCCCCCCCCCCCCCCCCCCCCTTTTTTTTTTTTTTTTTTTTTCTCTCTCCCCTTTTTTTTTCCCCCCCCCCCCCCCCCCCCCCCCACACACACACACACACCCACCAAACCCCCCCCCCCCGGGGGGGGGGTTTTTTGGGGGGGGGGGGGCCCAAGGGGCCCCGGGGGGGGGAAAAAGGGGGGGGAAAAAAGGCCCGGGCCAAAAGGGGGGGGGAAAAAAAAAAAAAAAAAATTTTTTGGGCCCCGTTTCCCCCGGGAAAAAACCCCCCCCCGGGGGACCCTTTGGGGGTTTTCCAAAAGGGGGGGGGGAAAAAGGGGGGGGGGAAAAAAAAAAAGGGGGGGGGAAACCAGGGCCCGGGGGGGGGGGGCCCCCGAATTTTTTCCCCCCCCTGGGGGGGAACCAAAAGGGGGGGGGGCCCCCGGGGGGGGTTTGGGGGGGGGGGGGGGGGCCCCCGGGGCCCCCGGGGTTCCCGGGGTTTTTTCCGGGGGGCCCAAAAAACCGGGGCGGGCCCCGGGGGGGCCCCGGGGAAATTTTTTTAAAAAATGCCTTGGGGGGGAAAAAAAAAAAAAACCCCCCCGGGGGGGGAAAAAAAACCCCCGGGCCCGGGCCCCGGGGGGGGGGCTAATTTGGGGAAAAAAGGGCCTTTTTTTTTGGTTGGGGCCCCCCCTTAAAATTTAAAAGGGGGGGCCCGGGGGCCGGGTGGGCCCCCGGTGCCGGGGCCCCCCCCCCCCCCCCCCCCCCCCCCCCCCCCCCCCCCCCGGCCCCCCCCCCAAAGGGGGGGAAAGGGGGGGGGAGGGCCCCCCCCCCCCCCGGGGGCCCCCGGGGGGGTTTTGGGGGGAACCCCCCCGGGGGGGGGGAAAACTGGGCCCCCCCCCCCCGGGGGGGGGCGGGGGGGGGGCCCCCCCCGCAGGGGGGGGAAAAAAAGGGGGGGGGGGGGGGGGCCGCGGAGAGCAGCTGCTGCGGCCGGATGCGACGCCGCGACGCCGCCGCACTCCAGACAACAACAAGATCGCCTCCTCCGCACCTTGCGTGCCAGAATGCAGAATGCGGCGCGTCTGCTGGAGAAGCTGGACAGGGCACCCGCTGGAGCGGACTGCAGGCTGCAGGCTGGAGGCTACAGGCTGGAGGCTGCAGGCTGGAGGCTGGAGGATGCAGGCTGCAGGCTGCAGGCTGCAGGCTGGAGGCTGCAGGCTGCAGGCTGGAGGCTACAGGCTGGAGGCTGCAGGCTGGAGGCTGCAGGCTGCAGGCTGCAGGCTGCAGGCTGGAGGCTACAGGCTGGAGGCTGCAGGCTGCAGGCGGCAGGCTGGAGGCTACAGGCTGGAGGCTGGAGGCTGCAGGCTGCAGGCTGCAGGCTGCAGGCTGCAGGCTGGAGGCTGCAGGCTGCAGGCTGCAGGCTGCAGGCTGCAGGCTACAGGCTGGAGGCTACAGGCTGCAGGCTAGAGGCTACAGGCTGGAGGCTACAGGCTGGAGGCTGGAGGCTGGAGGCTGCAGGCTGGAGGCTGCAGGCTGGAGGCTGCAGGCTGGAGGCTGCAGGCTGGAGGCTACAGGCTGCAGGCTAGAGGCTACAGGCTGGAGGCTAAGGCTGGAGGCTGGAGGCTGGAGGCTGCAGGCTGGAGGCTGCAGGCTGGAGGCTGCAGGCTGGAGGCTGCAGGCTGGAGGCTGCAGGCTGGAGGCTGGAGGGCAGCTGGAGGCTGCAGGCTGGAGGGGACAGTGGACGACAAGATGGCATCGAGAAGGCGTCTTTTCCAGCCGCTGGAGAATTAGGTCTGAGCGAGCCTCAGCCTCGGCGGCTCGGCTGGGTCGACGGCCTGCAGCGGGTTTCGTCAGCGCCGCGCGTATGCCTGGCCGCCACACGGCCCCGCCCCGCCCCGCCCCCCCCAATCGCGGGGGTCTTGCAAAAGGCGGCGCGCCGAGCGGCCCCCGCGGCCCCACCGAGGTCCTCGCCGTGGACGGTGTTGCTGCAGGATCCCCCTTCCCCTGCGGACTCCAGGTTTGCAGCAACGCTGTGCTCCCAATCCCCCCTCCCCGAGGAGGGCGTGGCGGAGGCGGGGGGCGCCTCTAGTCACCGGCACCGCCGGCACCCGAAACTAGAAATTGGATCCTGGAGCTGGCGTAGTGCTGGCGCTGCCGGCGTGCCCCTTTCCTCCACTCTCTCCCCGGCCAGGCGGGGCAGGGCCCTGGCGGCGCCCTCGCTCGCCTCCACTTCTCCGTCCTTCTCTGGAAGCAGGTCGCCGACAGTGCACTGGCACAGCGACAGCGACACATACCCGCACATCCCCGAATCATCAAGTCAACGAAACTCGTAGATATTCACCTGAAAAATCAATGGGTTTTGACTGCGACTCATCAAAATTCACTCAAAATTAATGGGCTTGAAATTTAAAAATTTGCATACCAAAGTCGACAGCTATTCCCCCTCTGCGGCGACTTGCAACAAAGCGTTTGTCTGCTCGGATCCGAACCCTCGATCCCACGTCGAGGTATCGATTTAGCCCTTGACCCCTCAGCAAACTGTTCACGTGACCTTTGACCCCAAAACCAGCTAAGGAAGCCTCTGCGCGCCGCTCCGGGTCTCGCTCAGGGTCCGGGGCGCTGGCGCTGCTCACAAAGGCCTTCGAGCCTTCCAGTTCTAGCGCGCCGCCTAGCCGTGTTGACCGTTAGGCTCGGCCAGGAAGCTTGCTGCAAGCCTGGAGAACAGTCAGTGAGAAGACGACGCCCCCTCCCCTCCCCGCCCGGAACTCACCTAGCCCCCCCCCCTTCTTTTTCCCGGTGTAGCGGGAAGCGTGCGGTGCCCTACTGGAGGCGGGGCGGGTCCGATCGGCGGGGCTCCTCGCTCTCGCTTTGCGTTGACGCGGAGAGAAGCCTTGATTCAATGGCCCATTCCAGCGGATTTGCGAGGGGGATCAAAACAAACCGACCAGATGATTCCACTGCATCTTTAAGCTGATTGGTCATCAGCGCTGTTAGGCCTCTGCGCGGCACAATTGGTCACTGTTCACTGGTAAATTGAGGCGTAGCAGCGCAGTTCTTCGATCGTGAGGGAGAAGCGCTTCACCGTTCCCTCCACCATGTAAATGCTTGGGGCGTTGCCCCTTGAATGAAGCGACAATGAACGCCATAGTTCTGCCAGTGCAGTGCGCCCACACTTTGGCATCATCGATTTCGCTATCAGAGGCACGTCCCTCTGCTTGCTTTGCTCGGACTCGACAAACTCCAGTGTGCTGGTTTGGAAATCGGCTCGATCCTTCGAGGAGCGTGTACCGGGTCAGACCAACGGGCCCTTCGCTGTGCAAGACAAGCCGTCGGGTCAGGCTGGGGCGGGGCGGGGCGGCGGGGCGGGGCGGCGGGGCGGGGCGGGGCACAGGACCGCTACGCGGGCGCAAGCGAGCGCAAGCCGCGAGCGGGTCAGGCCGAGCTGGCGGCGGGGCGGGGCGGGGCCCGCGGTGGGGTTCGGCGAGGCCGGCCGACGCTGCCGACGCTTGCTTACCGCCGGCCGGGCGGCCAGGGCGGCCGGGGCACTGCACTGCGTCGAGCGACGGCGTCGGCGGCGCCGCGGCCCGCCTCCGGCAGCACGGCCCCGACTGGGCTCGCCCGCCGCGCTCGGCTCGGCTCGGCAGGTGGAGCAGGCAGAGGTGCAGACGGGGCCCGCCAGCAAAGCCCCTTGCGTCGCCTGCGTGAGCAGCGAGGGGGCTCTCAATGTCGCTCGACCGCCCACCGAGCACCCAGCGGCACCCAGCCGTCCAGGCAGCAGGAAACGGATCATCGAGTCAGTATCGATATATCGATACGTCGATCGAGGTGACAGCCATCGACCCGTCCATCGACGTCGGCGAAGACTGATCATGCGCGAATCCTTGTTTGGGTTCGCTCGCTCCTTGAAGCCGCCTGAAAGGCACGCAGCAAGTCGCACTTTGCCACTGTAAGTGGGCCGTTTCTGCGACATCCCCTTGAACCCCCTGCGGCTTATCGACAAGACTCACCCTTTCGGGCAGCATCCTAACCGCGCACCGCGCAAAACAAAGTTTCAAGCGTCCAGTCGGAGTTCGACTCCAGCTTCAAGTAGCCTGGGCGAGCCAGGGCCACAAAGTGAATGAACAGTATTCACCAGCCCAGCAGTCAGTGAAGGCACCTCCAGCGGGTCGGGTCCTTGGTCGGTCATGGAGGCTCCAGCGCCTTGGGTCGCCTTTTACGGGAGGCTTGTCAGAACCGCGGTCTCTCTCTCTCTCTCTCTCTCTCTCTCTCTCTCTCTCTCTCTCTCTCTCTCTCTCTCTCTCTCTCTCTCTCTCTCTCTCTCTCTCTCTCTCTCTCTCTCTCTCGACGAAAGCCTGAGACGAAAGCACCGTTCGGAATGAGCCTGCCGTGCGGACATCGACGAGGCGTCGTCCGTCCGAGGGCTCTGCGCGGGCAGCGGGGGCGGGGCGGGGCGGGGCGGGGCGGGGCGGGGCGGGGCAGGCTTGGAGGGCGGGAGGAGGGGGAGGGGCGCATATGGATTGCCTACTTTCTCCAATTAATGCGGCGGCTCGCTGGAGTCCCGGACAGCGGAGCCCTTTCGCGTCCTCTTTAACAAGATTATGGTAAACGCGTCAGTAGCGCGACACGGCGACATGACCCGTCCCGTCCCGACGCGAAGCTCGACGCGAACGTGTCTCCCTCCCACAGTGTGGGCGCCACCCAAGGCTGCCGAGGCGCCCAAGGCTCCCGAGACTCGCAAGGCCGGCGGCGCCAGGTCCAAACCTCTCGCCGCGCAACGCCCTTCCCTCGCCCTGCCCCGCCTCTCCGGCAGTCGCCCTGTCTCTCTCGCACGCGGAGGCGGCCCGTCGGGGCGCGAGAGAGACAGGGCGACGAACACCGCGGCGTCCCCACGCCGCGACGCAGCCGACGAGCATTCCCAATAAGCCAAGCAGGCCGATTCCGAACCGCGCTTCGTCGCTCTCTCTCTCTCTCTCTCTCTCTCTCTCTCTCTCTCTCTCTCTCTCTCTCTCCCTCCCTCTCTGTCTCTCTCGCTCTCGGGCGCGGCGTTGAGAGCGAGAGAGACAGAGCGACGAAGCGCGGTTCAGAATCGGCCTGCGCGGCGAGACTGCGAGGTCGCACGGCGAGCAGCTCGCTGGAGTCGCTAGAGGAGCGGGGCGCGGGAATATTCAAACGGGGTCGCCGAACGGCGGGCTGGCTCCGCGTCGTCACTCTCTCTCTCTCTCTCTCTCTCTCTCTCTCTCTCTCTCTCTCTCTCTCACCCCTTCGGAACGCGCCGTGGGTGCGAGAGAGACAGCGGCACTGTGCGGGCGGGGCGGCCGAGGTAAATGGGAACGGAAAAGCTCTGGCTGGCCAGGGCTGGCGCGAGGAGGTGCGCACAGTGCGGTGCGCTGCTGCCAGCCGATACATTCACTTATAAATACTCCTTCGCCCTCCTCCGCCCGCCCTGCGGCCGCCCTGCCCTTCGGTCGGGCCTTCAAGCCTTCGGGCCCTGCGGAAGATGTGTACGTACGCCGAACGGGACTGGGGGAGGGGGGGCATCGTAGAGTCAATCGCTCCGAAGCTGCTGAGCGATGCAGAAGAGCGGTTCGTCGCTCTATCTCTCTCGCACCCGTACGCGGAGCCCCGTGAGTGCGACAGAGACAGAGCGACGAAAGCGTCTCTTCCGAGTCGGTCGGCTGCCGCGGCGGCGGCGCGGCTCGCCGACTTTAAATTTAGCCGGTTAATCGGGGAACAAGAAGAGCGTCCCGAGGGCGTTCCCGAACCAGAACCGAACGAAACGTCTTCGTCGGTCGCGTGTGTCCGGTCCGGCCGGCGGGCCTCGGGCGAGACGCGACTGGCGCACAGTGGGCCAGAAGACCGCGGCCAAAACTCTAGACGCGTTTTGAGCTCCAGAGTCGCTAAATGGGACTCGAACCGAACGTGTGACCCCACCAATGGATTGCTCTCCGAACGAGGAATCCATTGGTGGGGTCACATGTTCTGTTCGAGCCCCATTAAGCGACTCTGGAGCTGAAAACGCGTCCAGAGCTTTGGCCGCCTCTACCGGTCTTCTGGCCCACTGTGGCTCGCCTTCGAGCTGTTGTTGTTTTTTGTTGTTGGCCGCAGGGGCGGCAGGGGCGTCGCAGGGGTCGTGCGGGGGTGAAACGGGGTCGCAGACCTGGCCGCCGAAGTGTCGCACGCTTCTTGTTGTTGTTGTCGTTGTTGTTCCCGTCGGGCTTCACGGCGGCCGGTCACGCGAACGCATCCCTGGTCCTCCCCGTGTGTCCGTCCCCGTCCCCGTCCCCGTCCCCGTCCGCCGCGCGAGGCGCCCGCGAGTACGCCGCGCCGAAGAAGTCGAACCAACAGCCGACCGAAGAGCGAAGGAAAAGAGACGGGCCGAGAGAAAAGAGAGAAAAGCATTCTTGCTCCCCACGTCACCGCCTCGCCGTCGCGCAGCGTTGCCAGACCGACGCGAGGTCCTTCCCTGCACGGACTGCACGCCGCCGCGCGCGCAAGTGTGTGTGTGTGTGTGTGTGTGTGTTTGAGCGCGTATGTGTGTAGGCATACACGCACAGTAAACGCTCCCACACAAGAGGCGTCTTTTCAACGTCTGTGGGCGCGATGTCCATCCAGTATCCAGTACAGTATGCAGACGTCGCGCGGGAGATACGTGTACTACGTATACCGAGACGAAAAGGGACGGTGCAAAACGATATCTCGGCGCACATCAAACTATCAGAAAGCGGCGACCTTGCTGACTAATCTATCATCATCCAGGCACCTTGCCCACAACATTGGAGTACATATTGGACTCGTGGCGGCGTGAGTCTGCACCCGCTGATAATGCCCATCCGTAGTACGTATAGTACACTACAAGGTGCGGCCGCGGCGATGCGTGACGGTGCTTTTGTTTGAGTTTGGACGTGGATGTGGATGTGGATGTGGATGTGGATGTGAATGTGGATGTCCGCGAGAAGAAGAGGAAGGCGACCGCGGATCGTCGGGGTGCATCGGGTGCACCGCGTCGCCACCGCTTGGTCGCGCAGCAGCACGCCAGATGGAGGTGTTTCAAGTGGCAAGGCGGGGCGGGGCGGGGCGGGGCGGGGCGGGGCGGGGCGGGGCGGGGTGGGGCGCGGCGGGGTGGGGCGGGGCGCGGCGGGCCCAGCGTTGCCGCCTCGCCGCCGCGGGGCCTAAAAGCCAGTCGCCGGGCCGGTCGGGCCGCACATCGCGCGTGTCGTCCTTGTCGCTCCGAGGGGCCGCCGCACCGAGAGGGGTCGCCTCGTGTCTGTCTCTCTCGCACTGACGGGGCGCTCCGAAGGGGTGCGAGAGAGACAGAGCGACGCGACGCCCGTTTTCTGAGTCGGCCGGCGGAGGGCCGCGCGCACGCCGCGTCGGATGCGTGCCCCTCTGCGCTCAGCTACGCTCTGCGTCTCCAGCTCGCTACTTTTTCTGACGCGGTCCCCCTCCGCGCTACCGTTCAACCTCGCGCGCCACGTCGCGGCGGGGCGGGGCGGGGCGGGGCGGGGCGGGGCGGGGCGGGGCGGGGCGGGGTCGGGGCGGGGTGGGGGCGGGGCGGGGGGGCGGGGCGGGGCGGGGCTGGGGGCCCCGGAGAGGGCACTCGCCTGCTCGGATCCCTACTTGGAGAAATCACTGGGCGGTGGCCGGCGGTGCCCCCTTCCCCTTCCTCTGGGCCCTGCAGGGCGATGCCGAGGGGCCCCTCCGCTCTCTCCTTCTCGCACCCATCGGAGCGCCCCATGAGTGTGAGAGAGAAACCTCGTAATCGGAATGAACCCGCTGCCGGACGGCCCGGACGGCCACCGGGCCCACACGCCGCCCAGCGGCCAGCGGCCCGGCCCATCGCCGCTGGAGTGGACCACTACAGTGGACCACTACAGTGGACTCGACGGCCGCGCCGCACCGCGCAGTGGGCCACAAGTGGAGGCGGGCAAATCTCTAGACGCGTTTTGAGCTGCAGAGTCGCTAAACAGGCCTCGAAACGAACGTGTGACCACACTAATGGATTCCTCGTTCGGAAAGCAATCCATTGGTGGGGGGTCACGCTCGGTTCCAGTCCCATTTAGCGACTCTGGAGCTTAAAACGCGTCTAGAGTTTTGTCCGCCTCCACCGGTCTTCTGGCCCACTGTTGCAGCGGACACGCGCCCTGCCCTGCCAAGAACGCCTCTGCGTGAGCAAGCAACCCTTGCTGACAGACGGACCCGATTTGAAAATCCGGCCACGGACTCACGCTGAGTCGCAGTATACCACTTACTGGCTTGCACAGTGCGCACACCCATGGGCCGTCTCAAACTAGAGCAAACATCCTTATGGCCGGCCGCTGCTAGTGCTGGGCTCGCAATGGGCCGTCAAAGCGCGCACGTGTGTGTGTGTGTGTGTGCGTGTGTGTGTGAGTGTGTGTGTGTGTGTGTGTGTGTGTGTGTGTGTGTGTGTGTGTGTGTCAGCACTCAGCCCTGCCCGCGTCCTTGGCGATACTCGACAGTTTTTTAATTTTTTCTAATTGAGCGCGCGGAGAGGGCCGCCACGCGCGCCACGCGCCCGGCCATTCACGAACCAAAATGGACGCCCCTGCAGTGCCTCGTCGCTCTGTCTCTCTCGCACCCTTGCGGCACGACCCGCGAGTGGGAGAGTGAGAGAGAGGGGCAGGGCGCTGCCCGCGGCTCGCGGCAGATTTTCGGCGAGACGAAAACGGAGCCGGGCACGACGGCGACGTACTACGTCCACGTGCGTCACAGGAGGAGTGTGACACATGACACATTCGGAGGAGATGAAACCAAACCACCGGGCCCGGCCGAGCCGAGCCGAGCCGAGCCGAGCCGAGCCGAGCCGAGCCGAGCCGAGCCGAGCCGAGCCGAGCCGAGCCGAGCCGAGCCGAGCCGAGCCGAGCCGAGGTCGAAAGTCGGCCGCTGCTGCGCGCTGCGCGTCGCTGATAGCGATACAGGGAAAAAAAATGGATTTGCTAGCCCGCTCAAAATTAGCTAGGCAGCTAATGTATTGGCTGGTATGGCCCACCGGAGATTTTAGGTGGCACAGCCAAACTACAGCTGCACTAGCTATTTTGTTAGGTGTTACAACTTTTGAATTTTGGCATACGCAGCATGCATATTAGTTGAGGCAGCTAATATTTTTGCCTTCCTACTGTGAAAATTTTCTACACCAATAATGGGTCAGCTGTTTGGACTAACATGGGCCAAAAAGTCGCACAAAAAAACGTTCAGGAAAGGGGATGCGAACTCCAGTCTCGCGGTTCAAGAGACGGGGACGGTACCCCCCGCGGGCCCCCACGTCACTAGGAAAATGGCGGCACCAGCCACGCATTTAGCACTTTGCGACGGGGAACGTTCGTTCCCTCGCGCTGTTGAGACTATGAGGAAAATGCCCCTGGTCACATTGCTAGATGTCATCGCAGCGCCGTGGTACCGTCCTCATCTCGTAAATCAAGGGACAAGGGTTCGCGTCCTCTTTGCCTGAACTTTTTTTTTTGCGACTTTTGGCCCATGTTAGTCCAAACAGCTGACCCATTTAATGGTGTAGCAAATTTTCACCGAAGGAAGGCAAAAATATAGCTGCCTCAACTTATGCATGCTGCGTATGCCAATATTCAAAATTGTAACACCTAACAAAATAGCTAGTGCAGCTGTAGTTTGGCTGTGCCACCTAAAATCTCCGGTGGCGCCATACCAGCCAATACTTAGCTGCCTCAGCTAATTTTGAGCTGGGCTAGCAAATCCATTTTTTTCCGTGTAAGGCGACACCGAGTGGGGAGTGCGGCGCAGGGCCCCACGGCGCGGCCAGCAGACTGATTCCGAGAGTCGTTTTCGTCGCTCTGTCTCTCTCGCACCTGCACGGGATGCCCATGAGTGCGAGAAAACAGAGCGACGACTCTCGGAATCAGTCTACAGCCCCGCCACGCATCGGGCCGCGGAGAACCCCGCGCTTGCACAACGCGATTGCTAATTGCGCTGCGATTGCAAAGGGCCCCGGCGCCCTTTAAGCCCCTCCACGGCGCGGGTCACCCACTTAAAGGGCTCGGGGCCCCCCGTGTCACCGTGACAGGCAACTACAGTGTGTGGCCGGCGTGCGCACTGCACTCCTCGGACACCCGCCCGATTCGGGCCGATCGCCGAGATAGGGGCATACCGGGCCACGCCGGCTGACCCCGGCGAGTGGCCTGGCTCTGTAGCCGTGGGATCTCCAGGCCCCCGCCCCCCCCCCCCGCCCCCCCCCCCCCCCCGCCCCCCCCCCCCCCCGCCCCGCCCCGCCCCGCCCCGCCCGCCCCCCCGCCAGGAAGTGCCCATCACCCCCCGCCTCACCTTTTCCCCCCTTCTCCCCGAAGCGCCTGCCGGTGTCGCGGGGTTTTTCCCCCCGGCTGCCCTTACCCCCGGTACACTGTGCCTAGGCATGTTTTACCCCCCCCGGGAAATTGTGCCTAGGCACATTGTACCCCCCACCCTCGAGGGGAGGGGGTACAATGTGCCTAGGCATGTTTTACCCCCCACCCTTTGTCACCGAGCTGTGTGACACAGCCGAGACGAAAATAAGTGCTGACCCGCCAATAAATGACTGTTAAACCCGTTGACATCAGCTCTGCGGCAAACAGGTGATGGATTCCGAGAGTCGTCGCTCTGTCTTTCCCCCCCTAAGAGCGCCCGACTGCGAGAGACGCGGAGCGCCCGAGGTAAAAAATGCCTAGGCACATTTTTCCGGGGGGTAAAACATGCCTAGGCACACTGTACCCCTACCCTCGAGAATGGGGGGTAAAAAATGCCTAGGCACATTTTACCGGGGGGGTAAAAAATGCCTAGGCACATTGTACCCCCACCCTCGAGGGTGGGGGGTAAAACATGCTAGGGACATTTTACCGGGGGGGGAAAAAGTGCCTAGGCACATATTCCGGGGGGGAAAACATGCCTAG
>NW_023144622.1:1291918-1421845 GCF_012932325.1 Thrips palmi
CAAAAAAAAATCCTTATCCGGGCCGCTGCTTTTGCTGGGCTCGCAATGGGCCGTCAAAGCGCGCACGGTGTGGTGTGTGTGTGTGCTGTGGTGGGGGTGTGTGTGTGTGTGTGTGTGTGTGTGTGGTGTGTCGCACTCAGCCTCCCCGGGTCCTGGCGATACTCGACATTTTTTTAAAATTTTTTCTAATTGAGCGCGCGGAGAGGGCCGCCACCGCGCCACGCCCCGGCCATTCACGAACCAAAATGGACGCCCCTGCAGTGCCTCGTCGCTCTGTCCTCTCGCACCTTGCGGCACGACCCGCGAGTGGGAGAGTGAGAGAGGGGGCAGGGCGCTCCCCGCGGCTCGCGGCAGATTTTCGGCGAGACAAAAACGGAGCCGGGCACGACGGCGACGTACTACGTCCACGTGCGTCACGGGAGGGTGTGACACATGACACATTCGGAGGAATAAAACCCAAAACCACCGGGCCGGCCGACCCGGGCCGAGCCGAGCCGACCGAGCCGAGCCGAGCCGAGCCGAGCCGAGCCGAGCCGAGCCGAGCCGAGCCGGCCGGGGGTCAAAAGTCGGCCGCTGCTGCGCGCTGCGCGCTGCGCGTCGCTGATAGCGATAAGGCGACACCGAGTGCGGAGTGCGGCGCACGGCCCACGGCGCGGCCAGCAGACTGATTCCGAGAGTCGTTTTCGTCGCTCTGTCTCTCTCGCACCTGCACGGGACGCCCCATGAGTGCGAGAGAGACAGAGCGCCGACTCTCGGAATCAGTCTACAGCCCCGCCACGCATCGGGCCGCGGAGAATCCCGCGCTTGCACAACGCGATTGCTAATTGCGCTGCGATTGCGAAGGCCCGGCGCCCTTTAAGCCCCTCCACGGCGCGGCGTCACCCACTTGAAGGCTCGGCGCCCTCGTGTCACCGTGACAGGCAACTACAGTGTGTGGCCGGCGTGCGCACTGCACTCCTGCGGACACCTGCCCGATTCGGGCCGATCGCCGAGATAGGGGCATACCGGACCACGCCGGCTTGACCCCGGCGAGTGGCCTGGCTCTGTAGCCGTGGGATCTCCAGGCCCCCGCCCCCCCCCCCCCCCCGCCCCCCCCCGCCCCGCCCCGCCCGCCCCCCCGCCCCCCCCCGCCCCGCCACGCACAAAGTCGCCCATCACCGCCCGCCTCACCTTCTTCCCTCCTTCTCCACGAAGCGCCTGCCGGGCAGGCGGCGGGCAACCCGCGCCGTGGCGCTGTGACGGGGTTGCCTACCCAGCACGGCGCTCCGCTCGACCGCCGCGCCGCCGCGCCGCTCCGAACAGCGCTCCGTCGCTCTGTCTCTCTCGCACCCGCACACGAAGCACCTCCGCGAGTGCGGCAGAGACAGCGCGACTTGCCGTCCACCTAATTCATTCCGATTTCTCTTTACGCTGCCGCTGCATCGGAACCGAAGTGTGGAGCTCTCTGATGCTGCTGCGGGATCTATCTCTGTCTCTGTCTTTCTCTCTCTCTCTGTCTCTCTCTCTCTCTAACCGCCTCCCACTTCTGCTCTCAAATTCGCATCCCCTCCCCTCCCTCTCCCCCGAGTCACTCTCCTCTTTTTCTCGTGAAGGCAACGCGCGCGGGGCGTGGGGCGGCGTGGGGCCCCGCCATGCCCCTCGGAGGAACGCCGACGTGACCTGTGGACTGAATGCGACGATGCGGTGCCCCCCCCCCCCCCCCTCTCTCTCTCTCTCTCTCTCTCTCTCTCTCTCTCTCTCTCTCTCTCTCTGAGCCACCACCACGGCGATAACGAAGGCAGGCCGCGAAACCGTGTTCTTTCTGCGCTGGGCTCCCAGGGTGGAAAACCAAACACACAAAAATACTGGGTAAGCTTTATGTGTCTACATCTTGTTACGGGTTGGAGCGTCAGTGCCGAATTTTCGTTGTTATGTAACGCCCTCTGTTCGCGAGATAAGATCGGCCCAAAGTGGTGGTCCTGTCAAGCTGGCTCAGCGTTCCTGGCCGGCGTGGTGCCGCGTTGCGGGTCGCGCGCGGGGGCCGGGCCGCGGGTCGCACTGGCCGCCTCCATGACCGTCCTCCTCGGCCCCCGCGCCGCCCAGGCACTGCCCGGCATGCAGTGCGCCCCCCCCCCCTCTCTCTCTCTCTCTCTCTCTCTCTCTCTCTCACACAACACACACACACACACACACTCGAGTGACGCGGTCCGTGGGTGCGAGAGAGACAGAGCGGCGAGGCAGTGCTCGGGATCAGCCCGCTGGTGGACGCGACGCGACGACCGCGTTGGTGGCAGGTCTGTAGACTGATTCCGAGAGTCTTCGTTCTCGTCACTCTGTCTCTCTCGCACCGCAACGGTACGCCCCATGAGTGCGAGGAAGACAGAGCGCGGCGGGGCGCGGCGGGGCGCGGGGCCCTCGGCGAGGCGGGCGACGCGGCCGCGCCACAAGGCCAGCCCCTTCCACCGCCTTCCACGCATCACGCCATGGCGGGCCGCGGCTCCGCTGCTTCGCCGCTCCGCGCTCCGCCACTGTGAGTGAAGCCTCCCTTTCTCTTCTCCTCCTGCTTCTTGTTGGCGCGGAATAGCCGTGGAGGAGCCCGGCGACCGGCCTCTGGATCCGCCGCTGCGTCCCCGCCGTCCCCGTCGAGGTCCCCGTCGTCCAGGCCGTCGTCCGCGCGACGCCCCCGCCAGCCTCGCGCCTCGCGCCGTCCGTTGTCTTGATGGCGGGCTGGCTCAGCCGACTCACTCCTCTCTCTCTCTCTCTCTCTCTCTCTCTCTCTCTCTCTCTCTCTCTCTCTCTCTCTCTCACTCGCGGGGCGTGCGTCGCGTGTCGGTGCGAGGGAGACAGGGCAACGACGCGCTGCTGTGCGGAATCAGTCTCCCGGTGGCCGCACCTCCCGGCCCGCAGAGCGAGGGCGTTCCGTCTCCCTCGCACCTACGGTGCAGCACCCCGTGAGGGCGAGAGAGACAGCGCTGTTTGGAGTGGGCCTGCTGATACCGAGATATCCGGCGGACACGTCACCGGCGGCAAGCGGCAGGCGAAGGCAGGCGGCGGGCCCAAGGCGGGCCGATGGTTGTTGCCCCCTGCCCCGCCCGGCACGGGGCCCGTCGCACAGTGGGCCGGAAGACCGGTGGAGGCGGCCAAAACTCTAGACGCGTTTCGAGCCGCAGAGTCGCTAAACAGGCCTCGAACTGAACGTGTGACCCCACCAATGGATTCCTCGTTCGGAGAGCAATCCACTGGTCGGGTCACACGTTCGGTTCGAGTCCCATTTAGCGACTCTGGAAGTCAAAACGCGTCTAGAGTCTCGTCCGCCTCCACCGGTCTTCTGGCCCACTGTGCGGCGGCCCGGCCCGGCTAAACGCCCCGCCGAACGGCCAAACGGCCACCGCCAAACGGTCAACGCAACAAGCGGGGAAGCGCGCAGCGCGCAGCCAGCCCAGCCCAGACGGCCGCGTTGATAGCGCGCTTTAGAGGCCGTGTTGCTGTTGTTGTTTCGCGACGCATGTTGTTGTTGTTGACGTTAGGGTCGGCCTTGGCCGGGCCTTGGCCCTCTGACCCCGATAAGGTAACCATCGACCGGTGGGTCGCTTCACTGTGCTTCGCCGTGCTTCGCCGTTCTTCGCAGCGCTGCGCCGTGTTCGGCGCGCTGCCCTGCCGGCCCCGCCGGCCCTACCCCCAATCATTTCGCCAGCTTGTTGAAGAGTCAGGGGCGGGTCCGGGCTGGCTGGCTAGGCCACGGGGTGGCGCCGACGTGTGACCCCACCGATGGATTGCTCTCCGAACGGGGAATCCATTGGTGGGGTCACACGTTCGGCTCGAGTCCCATTTAGCGACTCTGAAGCTCAAAACGCGTCCAGAGTTTTGACCGCCTCCACCGGTCTTCTAGCCCACTGTGGCCGAAACGGTACGTGCTGCACAACGGCAACTCATCTTGCTCGTCCGTTTATCCGTTTCTAGGGGGCTGCTGTTGATTCCCCTGTCCAAGCACGCAGCCTCGCGTCGAGAGGGAGGGGTGGGGGAGGGGGAAGTACCATCGTCGAAGACGCAGCCTCGCGAGCCGCTGCCGGACTGGACTTGCAGTGCAGCCACGCTGGCCACGCACAGCGGCGGCGGCCCCCTCCCTGACAGTGTCGTGGGCACCGCCAGCAAAGTGTTGTGAATTCACTGCAGATTAAGGAATCCCCTAATTGGAGACAACGGAAGAAACCAGTTTCCCAGCCTGCGGACGCTCTGAAGGATTTCCCTGCAGAAATGGTGATTCCGAAGGACAGCTGCACTGGAAACTAGAGCGTGCAGGGATCAATACTTGGCGTCCTACTTGCTCGCGATTTTCACCTCGAAATCGCCACCGCTGGGACCCTCGCTGGGACCCTTGCTGGGACCGCTGCTGTCGTGCTCAGGCCGTCGGGGTCCAGCCTAGAGTCTCTCTAGTGGCACTAGAGGCCCGGCCCGGTCACGCTGCGTCGGGTCGACAGAGAGCGACAGAGACGGGCAGATAGAGGGGCCGACAGAAGGACAGAGAGAGACGGAGCGGGAGACAGAGAGCCTTGGAATTCCTTCAGCCAGTGGCGGCGGGCGGTGGCCAGCCGCGGCGGTGCAGCGCGGTGCAGCCGGACCGTGGCAAGCAGCATCCAGCGGGGAGGTCATGAGCCCGCCCCGCCCCGCCCCGCCCCCGCGCCCCGCCCCGCCGCCGCCCCGCCCCGCCCCGCCCCGCCCCGCCCCGCCCCGCCCCGCCCCGCCCCACCGCGCCCGCCGCGCCCGCCACGCCCTGTCTCGGCCCCGTCCCTGGACTGCAGGGAAAAATAAAATAATGGAAATGCAGAATGCCCCAGCCCCTTCGGGCCCCGCGGCCCCCGCGGCCGGCGGTGGCTCGGGTCGCCTTGAACCTTGGCGCAGCGTTGCATGGCTAATCAGCCCTGCTCGCTGCTGATACGGTGTAGTGGCCGCCGAGTATCGAGGTATCGCAGTCTGGAATCGATAAACCGCCTGGAAAAGGGGCAGCGCGGCAGCGCGCAACCTCGGCGATGGGTCGCTCTGTCTCTCTCGCACCTTCAGGGAACGCCCCATGAGTGCGAGAGAGACAGAGCGACGAAACGATCCTTCAGTCTGCTGGTCGACATCGCGCGGCCGGTTGCGTCGTTTCGTTTCTGATTTTCCAGTGTCGAGGAGAAGAGAAGAACCCTACACTGGAAGACCGCGGCGCCGCGCTGCCCACTGGCTGGGCTGCCCACTCGGTGCGTCCTCAAAGTAATGCCCCACCGGCTCGGCTCGGCTCGCGGCTCGGCTCGGCTCTGCTCGGCTCGGCTCGGCTCGGCTCGGCTCGGCTCGGCTCGGCTCGGCTCGGCTCGGCTCGGCTCGGCTCGGCTCGGCTCGGCTCGGCTCGGCTCGGCTCAGCCCGAAGCGCCTCTGCACCAAAGCTTTCCCCTGTCAACTCTTCCGTCGGGACGTGCTTCGTTAGAGGGGCACCTCGAACAAGTGAGTCGCGATGTGACCGTGGCGGCGAGGGCGGCGGTGGCGGTGGTACACCATGAATCATCTCACCGCCTCGGAAAAGTACATCTGGAATGCGAGCGACACGACACGAGACTGCTCGGCAGACCCACTCGGCTCGTCGATCCCCAAATCCAATTCTGTCCACAAACGTTTCTCCACCACTGATAAATCGAAGGCGTAAAGTTGCGCTTCATTCAAGGGTCGCGCTTTAGCCGTCTTCAAGTTTCAACGCACGGCAGAAATTCCCCCATTTATTTTAGGGGAAGTAAGTTTCAAGAAGCGCACCCCGCCGTCAAGTCTTCAGTACAACACACTGCCAAGCCGTTCAGAAAAGCGGGTTCTCCCTCTCTCTCTTCTCTCTCGCACCCATACGGAGGGAGCCACGAGAGCGACAGAGACAGAGTGACGAAGGAATCACGGACGCGCGGCGATCCACCGGAGTGTCCCCGAGCGGTCCCAAGCCGTTCCACTTACGGTGTGGGGCCTTTCGGCCTTTCGGGGCACACATCCGTACGCACGCGTCCTGGCCGTATTTTAACCCCCCCCCCCCCCCCCCTTGGACGCGGAGTAGCAGTGCAGTGCATATGCCTGCCGTGACGTCACGCAGAGAAAGCGGGCTGTGCCGTACTGGCGAGGGGAAGGGCGAGGGAGGGGAAGGAAAGGGGGAGGGGAGGGGAAGAGAGGGGAGGGAGGGGCGGGGAGGGGAAGGGGAGTTGTAGAAGAGCTGCGGTGAAGACAAGGCGACGCAAAGGGACGTAGTATCCGACAAACGAGCCCCACCAAAACGGCGTAGTACTACGTCGTACTACGACTGCGTACAGGCAGTCTCAATGGGAACGTACACAAAGCGCACGGATGGAGGCAAATGGTGCATCGTGGGGCGTTGGGATCGTTTGGTCCAGCCCGTCCAAGTCTGTGCCCAGCCAGTGCGGTCCTGTTCGGGTGAACTCCAGACTTCGGATTCCGGACAGTGCTCCGTGCCTCTCTCGCACCCCTAAGGGCGCCCCATCATGTCTGCGAGTGAGACAGAGAGCGATGCGGCGGCCGATGAGGCCGATGAGGGAGATGAGGGCAGGGAAGGGCTCTGCGCCGCGTCACCGCCACGACGCGTGTCCCGACAAGCTCGTCGTGCTCTCTGTCTCGCTCGCACTCGTGCGGCGCCCCGTAGAGGTCCCTTGGGGGTGCGAGAGAGACAGTCTCGTGCTGCGCTCGGCCGGCTTGTCGAGACACGCTGCGGGCCGAGGGCAGCCGAGAGGCTGGAGGCGGCCAAAACCCTCGACGCGTTTTGAGCTCCAGAGTCGCTAAAGAGGACTCGAACCGAACGTGTGACCCCACCAATGGCTTGCTCTACGAACGAGGAATCCATTGGTGGGGTCACACGCTCGGTTCGAGTCCCATTTAGCGACCCTGCAGTTCAAAACGCGTGTAGAGTTTTGGCCGCCTCCACCGGTCTCCTGCCCCACTGTGTGGCGGCGTGCTCTGCGGTGTGACTCACGCGTGCCGGTGCAGCGGGCTGCCGCTGTCTCTCTCGCACCCGCACGGGCCGCGGGGCCGCCCCGTGAGTGCGAGAGAGACAGCGTGTGGCACCGCGGCCCGGCCGGTCCGCGCACAGCGCCGTCTCCCCGAAGCAGTGCCTCGTCACGCCAGATAAGCCGGGCGGCCGACGTTGCCGGTCGACGCCGTCTCAAAACATTGCACCGCGAGGTGAAACTGTGGAACCCGGACAAGCCGGGCCACGCGGAAGAAGCTGTCTCTCTCGCACTCACGAGGCGCCTCCAGAGAGACACAGCGCGAAGGAGCTGCACTGTTCGGAATCAGCCACCTCCAAACAAATCGAATTTAGCGAGGAGAGGTTACGGTAAAGCTCGGAGGCCCTAGCCATCCGGTGGGGGAGCGGCGCGCGGTCCGTCACTGCCCTCGTCGCTCTGTCTCTCTCGCGCCCTTGCGGGACGCACAGTGGGCCAGAAGACCGGTGCAGGCGGCCAAAACTCTAGACGCGTTTTGAGCTCCAGAGTCGCTAAATGGGACTCGAACCGAGCGTGTGACCCCACCAATGGATTGCTCTCCGAACGAGGAATCCATTGGTGGGGTCACACGTTCGGTTCGAGTCCCATTTAGCGACTCTAGAGCTCAAAACGCGTCTAGAGTTTTGGCCGCCTCCACCGGTCTCCTGGCCCACTGTGGGACGCCCCGTGAGTGCGAGAGAGGGTGAATGAGGCTGCTGGTCGCGGCGGTCCCGCGGTCCCGTTGGCTTGGCGCCGAATGCGGGGCAGCGGGGCAGCGGGGCAGCGGGGGCAGCGGGGGCAGCGGGGGCAGCGGGGGCAGAGGGGCGGCGCAACAAAGACGGACACTACTTCCAGTTCCGCGAGAGGTCAGCAGGGGGCCGCGAGGGGCGCAACAGGGAGGGGGGCCTCGCGCGGCTCGCGCAGCGGTCCGGCACCGCGGCGGCAGCACGACCGCCGCGCGGATAACCACGGCGTCGGCGCCGCAGACCGATTCCGAGAGTCGTTTTCGTCGCGCTGTCTCTCTATACGGGGCGCCCCATGAGTGCGAGAGAGACAGAGCGACGAAATCGGCTCTCGGAATCGGTCCGCTGTTTCAAAATTGAATGGCACATTTGGTTGTGCGACGCGCAGGACCGCCGCCGCCGGCGCGACCACGGCTCTCTCAGCGCGGCGGGCTGTTCTCGAACGGCGCTCTGTCTCTCTCGCACCCCTACGGCGGACGCCCCGTGAGTGTGTGAGAGAGAGGGGAGAGAGAGAGAGAGAGAGAGAGAGAGACAGAGAGAGAGAGACGCTGCCGCGTCAAGACGGGCGCGTCAAGGCGGGACGGAAGTGCCACCATGCCTCTCTCGAAATAGCGCCACGCTGGGCCCCTCCCCTCCCCCTCCCCCCTCCCCTCCCCTCCCCCTCCCCCCTCCCCCTTCCTGCCCTGACTTGTTGCGCGTGCGTTCCCTCTCTCTATTCAATCCCAGAAAGAAGAGTGACTTGGCCGAAGAGTCAGCGGTAGGCAATGTCTTCGCGCAAGTTCAAAAACGCCCAGGAAAGCGCGCCTGCTAGCCGCCGAATAGCGTGGCTCCATTGGGAAACTCACACTTGTTACTCAATCGTACCAAATTTTTGCCAGCGGCAGACCCTTCGGGTTGTGGACAGATCGCGCTAGGTCGGATTGTTGTTATGATTCGAAGGGCTGAGCGGTCTGCAGAGGCCTAACAGCGATGATGATGGTTCGCGAGCGCCACGCCAACTGTTTACATTTTCGAACGAACTTGGCCCCGGGGTGGCTGCACACGAGCACCCGAGTCTTCCAGTCCGGAAATCACGACTACAGTGTACGTAGTGTCCACGCTCGAATCGTCCCCATTGGGATCGAGATCACTAAATCTGGACTGCGCCGCCGCGCTGCGTGCGCGCCACGCCTTGTCAATAATATTTCGGTGCGTACGTCACGGCCTGTGAAAATAGCTCGGTTTAATATTAGCCCCCTGACTGGCCCGGCCTCGTACGCCGCCACGCCGCGACCCGCCCCGCCCCGCCGCGCCCCGCCGCGCCCCGCTACACCTCACCCCGCCCCGCCGCAACGCGCTGCAGGCCCTGCCGGCCAGCCTTCAATGAAATCTCGCCTTGTTTGGCATCAGCACGCCTCGCCGAAGTACAGAAAACCACCCCCGAAAAGCCACCAAAACGCACCAAAAGTAAGATTGGTGAAAGATTGGTGGCGGAGTGAGCGCTGCGGGCTGCAGGGGGTTTACGTAAGAGTTTTCACCGGTGCCGCGCTGCCGCGTCGTCGTATTGGTGAGCCCATTGTACCCTTTCTCCAGCACCCCGGCCCCCCTCCCCACCCCTCCAGGGAAAACCCGCGAGCCGGAAGCGTTCAAATCGCCCAATAAGTAAATGAAGCGGCTTCCTGGAGCGTCCGCCAGCTCCTCTGGAGTCTGGAGCCTCCAGCGGCACGATGGTCTCTCTGGACTCGCTCGCCGTGCTCGCTGCCAACGGCCAAAAAGAGCCTGCAAACCGGCCGAGCCACCGCCACGCCACTGCCACGCCGACAGCAGACGACCTTGCATCGGCCGAAATGCCACAAGCCGTATGTAGCCACGGAGAACACGCAAAAAAATAATTCGAGGGTCACCTAAAAAATTAGCTCGGGTGCTAAAACTGTTAGCTGTGTAGGCCCAACTAAAATTTTAATCGTAGTGCTCATTTTAACTCTTTCTAACCCCCCGGCGAACCCCCACTAACACCCTCCAGGGAAAACCCGCGAGCCGGAAGCTTCAAATCGCCCAATAAGTAAATGAAGCGGCTTCCTGGAGCGTCCGCCAGCTCCTCTGGAGTCTGGAGCCTCCAGCGGCACGATGGTCTCCTGGACTCGCTCGCCGGCTCGAGCCAACGGCCAAAAGAAGCCTGCAAACCGGCCGAAGCCGCCGCCACGCCACTGCCACGCCGACAGCAGACGACCTTGCATCGGCCGAAATGCCACAAGCCGTATGTAGCCACGGAGAAGAAGGAGGAGGAGGAGAAGAAGAAGACGCGAAGAAGAAGAAGAAGAAGAAAATAAAAAGAAGAACTCGACTTGGCCGCCGACCTGACGCTCTGATCGGCGCAACGGGGGCGTCGCCGCGGCGGGTTGCATACCCACGGCCCTGGAGGGGCAAACGGAACGAGTCTCGCGAAAGGACCCCCTCCAGGGCCCCGCCCCGCCCCGCCCCGCCCCGCCCGCCCCGCCACGCCCCGCCCCGCCCCGCCACCGCCCCGCCACGCTCCGAGTGGCTCGCCCCGCTTGCTTCGCTCCAGGGTCGTTGACTCGTGTCATCTCCCGCGTCCCCCCCCCTTTCCCCCTTCCCTCGGTCCCCCCCCCACCCCCTCTCCCCTGCTCCCTTTTCTGTCGGACGGGTCCCGCTGGGCAGGCAGGGCCGGGCAGGGCCGGGCAGGGCACATCGGTCGGCCGGCCCCGCTCGGCCCCCCGGCGGCCCCACCAGCCTCGCCGTGCCCGTGTGCCCGTGGCGTGCCGCGAGCCCAGGCCGTGCGCTGCTGCGCTGCCCGCGAAGCTGTTGACCGAGGTCTCCCTCTCTCTCTCGCTCCCCCGCGGGATGTCCCTCGCTCTCCGTCGCTCTCTCGATTTCTCTCCCTCACGCTGGACCCCCTCCGCCTGCCTGCCCCCGCCCCCCGATGTTTCTCCGTTCGTATTCTCTTTCTTGTCACCCTTCTCCTTTGCCCCCGCCTATCGCTCTGTCTCTCTCCCTCTCTCTGGCCGCTCTCACCTCCGTGTTGCCCTCCTCCTCCCCCTCCTCTTTACCGCCGGCGCCGCACTAGTTTCTCTTACCCTTCCCTTCCGCTCGGGAGACGAGCCCAGAGACCACATCCTCGGCGGATCCGCTCTGGACGATGTCCTGGGCTCTGGACGAGGCTCTGGATGAGGCTCTGGACGATGTCCTGGGCTCTGAACGAGGCCCTCGATGGGGCTCTGAATGAGTCCAGACGAGGCTCTGGGTGCTCTGGATGAGGCTGGGTGAGGCTCTGGATGAGGCTCTAGACGAGACTCGGGATGCTCTGGATGACGCTCTGGATGGGGCTCTAGATGAGGATCCGGATGAGGCTCTGGATGAGTCTCTAGACGAGACTCGGGATGCTCTGCCTGCGGCTCTGGATGAGGCTCTGAGTGAGTCTCTAGACGAGGCTCTAGATGATGCTCTGGACGAGGATCTGATTGCCGTTTCGTCGGTCGGTCTCTGTCGCACCCATGGGGCGTTCTCCAGGGGAACGAGAGAGACAGAGCGACGAAAGAAACCATCGGTGGCACTTGGCGCTCATTCTTCCCGCAGCCTATAAAAGTCTTTGGGCTCCTGCATGCACTTATACTCAGACGCCAGGTTTCCGCGGACAAAACGCGCACAAACACACACACACACACACACGCACACACACACACACGAGCGCGCGGACGAGGCCGCTCGCGACCTGCGGGCGGACATGGCAATGCTCTCATATTTTTGCGCGCGGACATTGTGATTCCGCCGGCTCGGCGCCAAGCCGTCGGACGGTCACACGGACAGGGGAACAGACAGGCAGAAAGACGGGCGGAAGGACGTAACCAGAAAAAGAAAAGAAAGGACTCAGGAGAGCGTTTCCAGCTGCAGCCCCGTGCCAGATAGGAAAACCCGATCAAGCCACACTGTAAAACGATGTTGTACTACATGACAAAATAGACGACGACATTTTCATTACTTCCCAACAAAGAAAATTCCACCTCAAATTGATGGGATGTCATCAGCTGGTTTTGATGGCGTTCTTGTAAGGAGAGTTTGCCTAGGACTTTCCGTGCTGGCGCTTCTGTTCACAGCCACTGCCCTGGAGGAGGCCCTGGAGGAGGCCCTGGAGCACCCGCGGCCGAAGAGGCGGTCGAAATGGGAGCGCGGCGGGCTGCATCTGCATGCCGTACGGTGACCTCGCCTACAGTGAGCCAGCCGAGCCAGCTCCGGGCAAAACGGCCGGCGCCTCCAGGAGAGTCATTCCGAACATCGTTCCATACGGGAGCAAGGGAGACAGAGCGACGGGAGAGGTTTGCCGCGGCTGGACTTGAGGAGGGCCTTGTGGTGCTCAGGCTGCGGAGGCGCCACCTTTCCCCCGTCATGAACTTTACGCCCGCGGCCTGCGAAGTCATTTCGCACGGGGTTCCGTCGCTCTGTCTCTCTCGCACCTGCACGGGGCGCCCCAAGAGTGCGAGGGAGACGGAAAACACCGTTCGAGATCCTCGCGCCGTAATGGGCGACGATATCCCGAGCCGAGCACTGAGTCCAGCTGACTGATTCCGAGAGCCGTCCTCGTCGCTCTGTCTCTCTCGCACTCCCAGGGGTGCCGTGTGGGCGCGAGAGAGACAGAGCGACGAGAACGACTCTCAGCCTCCTGAGTACCCAATGTCACGTGCGTTTCACTCGCGCTTTCACTCCGCCTCGCCTCCGCCAGCGAAGCTCGCGACCCTGACCCTCGAGGCCTTCTTGGAGGAGGTGCGCGCCGTGCGTGCGCCTCGGCCAGGACGACGACGACGGCGGTGCGGGGGAGGGACAGTGACACTTCAGGAGGACGACCGAAAAGAGTTGAGCCAAGAAGGCGGCTTTCCGGCGACCGCAGTCTTGGCTGTCAAACTAACTGCCCTGGCCGAGGCCCTGGCCAGGCGTCTTGCTGACGGTCCTGGCGGCGTCCTGGCGGCGTCCTGGCGGCGTCCTGGCGGCGTCCTGGCGGCGTCCTGGCGGCGTCCTGGCGGCGTCCTGGCGGCGTCCTGGCGGCGTCCTGGCGGCGTCCTCGGTCTGGGGCGTCCTGGCGGCGTCCTGGCGGCGTCCTGGCGGCGTCCTGGCGGCGTCCTGGCGGCGTCCTGGCGGCGTCCTGGCGGCGTCCTGGCGGCGTCCTGGCGGCGTCCTGGCGGCGTCCTGGCGGCGTCCTGGCGGCGTCCTGGCGAGCTGCTTGGGCCCATCGTGTTGTATTGACCCCCACCCCCAGACGTCCCTAGACCCGCGGCGCGGTGGCGCGGAGGCGTGGTGCGGCGGGGAGGGGCAGGGGGCGGAGACCTCATCGGTGTGGGGGCCGCGGCAGCACGCAGGGGCGGGGCGGGGCGGCCCCGAGGCGCCCTTTGGACGCGCTGCCGTAGCGCCCCGCCACCCCTTTGGCCACCCCGAACACCCCCATCGCGTCGCCGAGTCGCGGTGCAACCTGCACGCCACTTGCGTGGTATCACCACCACCAGGAGTGGGTACGGTCCCTCCCTCGCCCGCCGCGCCACCACGCGTGCGATTTCGGTCATTGCTTCTGTTTCGAAACCAGGCGACGGTGGCCGCCACCCCTTCCAGCCGTCATGCACTACCCCTTCTACGGCCTCGCCGGCCTCGCCGGCCTCGCCTGCCGCTGACTGATTCCGCACAGCGTGTCGTCTCTCTCTCTCTCTCTCTCTCTCTCTCTCTCTCTCTCTCTCTCTCTCCCTCTCGCACCCACGCGGGACGCCACTCGAGTGCGAGGGAGACGGTCGTCGCCACCCTCTCGTTGGCCACCGGCGGCGCCTCGCATAACGCGTACCCCCTCCACACAGTGCCGGACACACGCCCTCATGTCAGTGAGCGTGTGTGTGTGTGTGTGTGTGTGTGTGTGTGTGTGTGTGTGTGTGTGTGTCCGCGCGCATGTGTGCGTGCAAGTGTACAACACAGTGTGGGGTCAGCGCGTTGGGTGGCGTAAGGGCAATCGACCACTGGAAACGCCAACAAAGTCACCAAACAAATCCTTTTCGCGTCGCGTCGCTTCGCCGCTCCGCCAGCCAATCATTGTTGTGCGGTTCTAATCGCCCAGCCTCCCCCCTCCTCCCTCCACCAGATCGGAACACACTGGCCGTAACGTAAAATGGAAACAGCCGTCGCGTCGTTCCGGCGCCGTTTTCGCAAGGCCGCCGGCAAACTGATTCCGAGAGTCGCTTTCGTCGCTCTGTCTCTCTCGCACTCATGGGGCGTCCCGTATGGGTGCGAGAGAGACAGAGCGCGGTCCGCGGGCGCCAAGTGGCCATCCGGCAAATCACGCCGCCATGCCGCAGCGCGCCGCGCCCCGAAGGCCCTGGCGGCCCTGCGGTCCTTACGCGGAGGGCTATTGATTCGGACAAAGTAAGGGACACCCCGCGGAAGCGCGAAGGGCGAAGGGCTGCCCGAGGCGCCCCGCCCCCGCCCCCACCCCCACCCCGCCCCGCGCGCGGAGGATAGCCCGGCTTGAGCGACCCCCGAGGCACGGCGTGGCGTGGCGGCACGGAGGCAGCCTCAGCGGCGGAGCGGAGCGGAGCGGGTGGAGCGCTGTTGACTTGCCTGCCACCGCCACCGCGGAGGTGGACTCGAAATCCATACATAGTTGGCTCCCACCCCGTCCACGGCCACCCCGCTGGGCCGCCCCGCGCCGCGCAGCCCCGCACCAGTAGCGCGGGCAGCGGGGCTAGCGCCATGCTAGCGCCACGCTAGCGCCACGCTAGCGCCCCTCCCCCCGCCCTACATAGGTCCCTCCGCGAGCGCGCCGCCCACCCCCGCCGTGCATCCACCCCGGGCCCCGCCCCGCCCCCGCCCACCCCGCCCACCCCCGACCGCTGCGGGGGTTTGTTCGTGAGCAGAATGAATGAGACTCTCGTCGATTCCTCGCGCCGAGCGAGACCGACCCGAGCGAGGCGCGCACCCTCTGGAGCGTCAGCCGCCCGAAGGGTCTCGCTCTGTCTCTCTCGCACCCCTACGGCACGCCCCGCGAGTGCGAGAGAGACAGACCCCTCGGAATGGGGCGGCAGGCCACCCTCGACCTTCTGGCACTGCAGGCTGGCTCCGAGCCCTTCGTCACTCTGTCTCCCTCGCACCCCTCAGGCCTGCGGCGCGCGCAAGGAGTGCGAGAGAGACAGAGCGAGACGGCTCCGCGGAGGCGGCGACGCACAGTGGGCCAGAAGACCGGTGGAGGCGGCCAAAACTCTACACGCGTTTTGAGCTCCAGGGTCGCTAAATGACACTCGAACCGAGCGTGTGACCCCACCAATGGATTCCTCGTTCGGAGAGCAATCCATTCGTGGGGTCACACGCTCGGTTCGAGTCCCATTTAGCGACTCTGGAGCTCAAAATGCGTCGAGGGTTTTGGCCGCCTCCACCGGTCTTCTGGCCCACTGTGCGACGCCGGGTGACGCGCCCCTTGTCGGGAAGCGAGGAAATCAACTTTGAATCGGCGGCCAGAAAAGATGGTTTGGCCGGGCGGACGCGGAAGACGAGGTAACGTCGTTTGTCATCGTGTTGGGGTCGCTGGGGTGTCCCTGTTCGCCACTACACTGCGACGCAGCGCGCTGAGAAGGACACGCTGAGAGATGACGTGACATGACATCACCCCCAAGTTACGCACAATGACACCATCATCGTGGAGACTTCGTCAGAAAACGACCGGCCGAAATTTGGGCCAGCCTCGTTCGAACTCCCCGGCAGGCACAGCACCTGGCGCGGGCAGAGAGAGAGAGAGAGACGGAATGCACTGTGAAATATCTCCTCTCGTTTCTTTTCATTTCGTTACGCACTTCCTGCCTTGCACAGCGCGCACATGGACTGGGCCGACTCGGTGACGCAACACTACCAACACACGGCGGGCCTGTGGTGGGGCGGGGCGGGGTGCGGTGGGGTGCGGTGCGGTGGGGCGCGGTGGGGCGCGGTGGGGCGCGGTGGGGCGCGGTGGGGCGCGGTGGGGCGCGGTGGGGCGCGGTGGGGCGGGGCGGGGCTGGACGGGGTGCGGTGGGGTGAGGCCCACGAGATCATTGTGCCCACCAACGTCCCCGTCTCTCCGGTTGAAACCAGACCGTTGAAGCGCTGCAGCGCGCGACGGCCAAATTTTCCCCCAAATGGACCGATGGGACCGATGTGTTCGCGGACACGACGCGTCCCTAACGAGCGATCGATGCTGACGCTGCGATTCGCGGACAAACCGATGATGACACAAACACAGTGCAGCCGCAGACGGCCGTTGGCAAAAACAGTGCAGCCGCAGACGAGCTTGGCAAAAACAGGCGTTGTTTTGGCGGGCAAGCTCGGATCCAGGGAGCAGGGAGGGGGGCGGAAGGACAATTGTCCTCCCATTGACCCCGCGACAGCCGCCTGAAAAGTATACGCAAAAGGCAAACACTTTTGCCCCTGTAAGTAGGCGAACAGTGACACCTCGAGTCGTACCGCTGAGTAAACGGAGGGTAAAAAGGACTCGAACCGAACGTGTGACCCCACCAATGGATTGCTCTCCGAACGAGGAATCCATTGGTGGGGTCACACGTGCGGTTCGAGCCCTGTCCAGCGACTCTGGAGCTCTAAACGCGTCCAGAGTTTTGGCCGCCTCCAGCGGTCCTCTGGCAAATCCACAGTGCGGCGTCCCAGGAATCGCACGACAAGCGACAAGCCGCCCTCCGGACCATTTAGACCATTTATCCAATGGAGCGAATGGCGGCGCGGCGCGGCGACGCCACTGCCGCGCCACTGCGCCGCCCCCGTCGCGAGGCTAGTTGTCGTGCAGCAGACTCACTCCGAGAGAGTCGTCGCTCTGTCTCTCTCGCACTCATGGGGCGTCCCGTGTGGGCGCGAGAGAGACGGAGCGACGAAAACGACTTCCGGAATCAGTCTGCTGCAGCGCCGAGTGGCGCCGAATTAGGGAAGCTTTGGCCGGCTTTGGCGGATTCGGGGTCCTGAATGAGGAAGCGTCGCCGCGGGCCACGCTTGCAGTGCAGTGGCTTGCAGTGCTCTAACGCGGGGATAGTGTTTATTGATTGGTGTACCGTATGACTCATCAGCAGCCAGAGAACCCCAAGCAGCACTCCCTCCTCCACACACCCTCCGCCTGCCCACCCCTCGCCCGCCGTTGTCGCCACAACCGGAGAGGGTAGCAAGGGTCAGGCCGCAGGCCTTGCTAGCCTTGCTGCAGGCCGATGCCGAGCGGGGCGGTGGCGGTCTCTCTCGCACCCACACGGGACGGGCCATGAGTGCGAGAGAGACACCTCGGCTTGAAGTCAGTCCGCTGGGGGCGGGGTGAGGACCGGGCGAGCCCGTCGCGATCGACAAGTGAAGTGCAAACAACCCCGCCACTGCACTGACTCCAACGACAGTTGTTGACTCCTGAAACAATGGCTACAAAACAGGACCGGCGATATGATATTTTAAAATTTTTTGACACGGTCTGAGACCACGATTTCGACCACATGATTAAATTATTGCGGGTTCTTGCGCCTGGGTGTGCGCGCAATGCATATGTATGCGTGTGTCACACATTGAGTCATTGTCACTGTACTGGCGGCGACTGGCGGCCACGCTGCCGCCCTGCGTCACGGCACGTAGGCACCCGGCCTTCCCCGGCGGCGGCGGCACTCGTTCCGAGAGTCGTTTGCGTCACTCTGTCTCTCTCTCACTCACGGGGCGTCCCGTACGGGTGCGAGAGAGACAGAGCGACAACTGCCGCCACTGCGCATGCGTCGACGTCAGCCCGTGCGCAACACTCATGCGTAGTGACCGTAGTGACAGGGACGTCGCTGCGGTCGCCGCGCGTCGCCGCGCCACTCAGGCCAAAGTGACGTCAGACGCCGTCACAGCGCGAAATAGCGGGTACCTGGTAGAGAGTCCTCTGGAGGAGCGTACCTGCACTGTGCACCGTGCTCATCCGTGACGTCACTATCATTCCGAACAGCAGCGCTGTCTCTCTTGCGCCCACTGCACGCCCCACGAGTGCTCCAGTCGCCAGTCTAAGACATTGCCGGGTTTCGGCCGCAAGCCCTCCGTCAAGGACAAGGGTCTCGCTTACATGCGGCAGAACAACGCGAACCTAGCCGAGCAGTGCGTGATTTTCAAGTTCAGTTACTGTACAGTGTGCTGGAAGGTGTGCTAGGTCCGTCAGGTTAAGACAGCCGGGCACGCAGTGGACGGGTAGTGGACGGGTAGCGGACGGGTAGCCCGGCACCGTTCCGTTTGGTGGCGCAGCAGGCAGGCAAGCAGCAAGGTGTGCAGGTCAACGAACCAGCCGCAGAGCCGCAGCCGTGGCGGGGCGGCCTGGACAGCCGGGGCCCGGACGGACCGGCCGGGGCCCACGGCGGAGTGCCGCGTAGCGGACTGGCCCTGGAGACCCCGGGGCAGGCCCCGCAGCCCCGCACAGCGAGGCGCCGCCGACGACGCCCCGATCATCCTCCTGAGATACTATGAGAATGTCAGCAGCGTGTTCCCGAACCGCCGATTTGATAAGAATTCTGCACGTTTGCAGCAGGACTTGAGGCGTTTGCCAGAGGCATTATCGCTTGGTTGTGTGGACTTCCCTTGTCGGCTAAACCGGAGAATGACCGCACTCGTGGACCGCCGTGTGATTCACACTGAATGGACAACTTCATTCTGATCTTCTGATCGTCTAGTTTGGCAATTCCAGAGTTCGAATTTTAAGTAAAAGGGTCTTGTCTTGAAATCACTTATTATTCTTTTCTCTCTTTCTCTCGGTTTTCACAGACATAAGCCTTCTTTCCTTGAATTGAATGAATGAATGAATGAATGAATGAATGAATAGCGGCTCTTGAAAGTGAGCAAACTTTGCTTTGCAAGCTCATCGTCAGTTAGGTGTTTGGTAACTAAACTGCAGTAACTTTTGTAGTAGCCTTCTTTGATTCATTAGTCTCTGTGGTAGACGTTTCAGTGAGACAATAGACTTTCAACATTGATTTTGTTTGCTTTCTTTCTTTCTCTCTCCTTTTTTCTTTGTTTGTTTTGACAGGTGTGTTTGATGAAGGGTTGGGAGTGTATTGAGTGTGGAAGGAAAACATTCAATTGCAATAAAACATTATTTAATCTTCACATATGTTACTATCTACATTATTTGAACTCCTAAAACAGAGCCCATAATCACATATGTACAGTTCATGCAGAGATGCATAGATGCAATATAATATTCATTTAATTTGGGCAATGGAAATTTTTGATAAATTTTGACTGTTTGCACCAAAACAAATTATTCTGAGGAATATATAGCCTCTCAGTGTCATTAATAATTATCGATATCAGTTGAAAAAAAACATGGTCAATCTGAGTGAAATTAGTCTCACATGATAACAGTTTTTTCCTCGGCGAACTGGAGTTTAGAGAGCAACAACTGTGCTCCCTGTATACCCCCACCACGGTCGGGGCTGCAGCTCTGGAGTCACCTGCAGCACAGCCCGCAGGTCGAACCACAGCCAAGCCCAGCACGGCAGCGACGGCCGTTGTGGGGGCCGCAGGGGCACCTTTGACTATCGCCTCCCAGATGCGCTCCAATAAAGATATGCCTTCTCAAAAGCACAACAAACCCTTGAAACGGAATGTGACACTCGTGAATTTATAGGAATTTTCAGGGTTTTCCTTGATACCTTATAGAGATTCCTGTACGCCCTCGGCGTAGCACAGCGCAGTCAAACAAGAATACACAATGGGAGTTTACTGAGCCTTAAAAACCATAAGTAAATCCACGACTAGATAAGTACTCAACGCGAAAGGACCCCCCGGTTCAGCAAGAGGGACTGCCCGCAAATTGGATAAGCATTTTTGGACTTCCCCTACCCATAAATAATCTTGGACCCACATCTCACATATGATTACGCTAATATTTTCCCCGCCCCTCCCCCCTCCCAGCAGGCCGCAGCCAATTTAGGGGCAGTCCCCCTCGATAGCCAACTCTTGGGCCGCGGGGTCGTGGGGGCGTCGAAACGGGTCCAAAATGATAAATCCGGCCTGACAACAGCTTAAGTGGCACCTGGATTTTAAGGCATTTTTTCCTTTCCAAAATAAGGTCAACCAAATTTTTCTAAAAAATAAAAAAGAGAAAAAATAAACGAACACATTGCAGGGAAGTCCCCCAATTTTTCAAACATACGCCCAACAGAGGAAAAATAATAACAAAATTAACAAGTCACAGCACAGCACCGCACGTCGACGACCGCCATCCAACACCAAAGGCGCCAAAGGAGGCCAAAGGCTCACCCAGTCACTCGGACCACTATCACAATCCTTGCAAGGCATGCCGGGCTCATATAAAAGTACAAATTAATTGACAGTCCTAACCAACAGCAACGCACACGCCCTCCCGATGCGGTCAACAACAAACAACAACAACAACATTATACTGTCATGGCGATGAAAGGCCTCTGCTGTAACGCGTCGACGCCCTCCTTGGCCTGTGCCGAGCACAGGTCCGGGGTGGACACCGATCTGGTGAGCTTGAGGTCCGACAGGTCCGTTAGGTCCGTGGGTGACGGGTTGTGGCCGCCGCCTCCGCCGCACGCCAGCGGGCCGTGCACTCCGTGCAGTGGGCCCGCCAGCCCGCCGAAGCTGAAGATGGACACGAGGCTGGTGATGCGGTCGATCTCCATGGCCGAGCGCGCCGGCTGGTCGTCGTCTTCATCCTCGTCGTCGTCGTCCTCCGCCGCCGCCGCGGCAGCCTCCGCGAGGTCCTTGGCGGCCGCCGCGCTGTTCTCGGGGGTGGTCGGCGACGCGGTGGGCGCGTCGCAGCACTTGGACTTCTTGGGCAGGATGGACTGCACCGCCTCCTCCGTCTCCCACTCGGCGACGCGCCGCCGCTTCAGACACTTGGGCGACGAGCAGGACGCGTCGGCCGAGGTCCTCAGCACCGCCGTGGTCTTGTCCAGGTCCAGGTAGGTGGGCGGGGGCTGGCACGACGGGCACTGGTTCTCCTTGTCCTCGAGGGAGGCGCTGCCGCTGCTGCACCGCGAGCACGTCGACGTCGACGACGCGTCCTCGGCGTCCTGGTCGCGCTCGCTCTGCTGCTGGCTGCTCGCCGTCATGATCCCCGTCGTCGTGGACGTCGTGTCCTGCTGCTGCGACGCCGCAGCCGCAGCTGCCGCGGCCGCCGAGTAGCACTCGGACGCCTGCACCATGTGGTACGCCTCCTCCATGAAGATGTAGCGGGCCTTCTGCAGCACCGTGGCCACCAGCAGGTTCTTGTGCAGGCTCACGCCGCCGCGCTGGGTGCGCGACTGCGCGATTTTCGACAGCGAGATGCTGATGAGCTTTTGGGCCTCCGTTGCCATTGTCACAAACATAAACACGTCACGGCACGCACTAGTTCACTGTGATGTTATCCTCTGAACGCTGGGTTCCAGGTGCGCTGGGGGTAATCCGTCCGCTGGCCGCAAGCCGTGTCACAGTCACCGTGTGCACAGTGTGCAGCACTGCGATGCGTGGGCCTTCCACTCAAGCCTCCTCGATTCGATTCCTCGATCGCTCCCTCTACTCTCGCTTGTCTCTGCGCACGTCCGCACTGCACAACGCACTCCACTAGAATGCCCGCTCCCCGCCGCCTGCACCCATATAAGTAACTTTCCGTCGCTGTGACGTCACGGCCTACTTATCAACCAATCGCATGCCCGTCCTTCGCGAGCCGTGCGACGCCAGCAGCTCGCGGCGCCATCTAGCGGAGCGCGCCGGTACCACGTCGGCGCGTCTCGTGCAGGCTGGGCAACTGGAGTTGTGCGTAGCTCTGCAGAATACCATTGTAGCCAAGTCTCTCGAAACTTGCTGAGTTGACGCAATTCGTGTCGAAGAAACGGGTCTAAACAGGCTTCGCTTCACTGACAAAAATACCATTGTATGTAAGTTTGAAATGTTGTAGCGTTCATTGGATGGACAGTGGATTTTACTTGGCGTCTGTTGGCAAAACTGTTGGTTTGCATGTCCGGAACAGAGTGGCGCGATTTCCAACGCCATGAAAATGAGGAAATATATTTATCGGCAGTGGCTTGCCGGAAAAGAACGCAATTTGATTTTCTTGAAAAGCCATCCATGCCAAACCATGTCTTACAAACGTTATCCTTTCAAGATATATTCCCTTAGCCTATATTTGGATCACCTCATATGAAAGCGACTAACTTTGCCGATACAGTCATTTCCTCTGCGTGATGCAGTAATCAAGCTCTTCAGAAACGTGGTAATTATCGAAAATTAACACTGAAATAAAGTGCATCAATGTAATTGACATGAATCCATTTGGCAAATTTTGTACTCTATTTGAACAACCCGCGTCAAACACCGAGACAATCGAAGGGTGACAGTGATCGATACTCAGTAACTAGAGGCGTTGCTCCTAGAGGGCGCTTTTCGTATAACCAGACAAAACCAGACGAAAATGCTGTCTGGAAAGAGCATTTTAGCCGTCGTATTTTAAGTGGTGCGATTATAATGCGACGGGATCGGTTTTAAATCCGAGCTTTTCTCGACATCGGGGAAGGGAAAGGTAGCCCAGGTACACGGAGCCTCGGTTCCCGAGATGTGAGTCCGACGGCTCCGAACGGCATGATGTTGTCTGCAGACGCCCATAACCCAGCAGACTACACCTAGTCTCAACTATTGTGTTATTCCTTTGGATTCTGAATGAATAGCACCACTTAAAAGAATCCACTCGGTGGTATGTTGAACGGATGTCTTGATCTTGGCTACTTTGTCTTAATTCTTGTCTCAGACTTCCTCCATGTTAACACTAAATTCTATTTGTTGTTGTCTCTTATCTGGGCCTGTCAAAGATTTTTGACAGAAGCATTGAACTTTTTAAATTGAAAATTCTTGTTTCATACATTTGTTTTCCTAGTGTGTTAAATTCTAACTCCTTGCTCTCATGACATGTTGTAGATTTGAAAATGTCTGGAGGTGAGCGCAAAGTAAAGCGCCACCCTAGAGGACAGGGGTGGGAAGAAGCTGGTGGCGAATTTTATCAAGAAAGCTATCCTGGAGGAGAGGCTGAACTGGAAGCGATGCACCAGAACCCCTCTAACATTGCGACTCTGCTGCCAAGCAAGCAGAATCGGACTGGTGAGCATTCTTTGAATACCTTGCACATAATGGCTTTGCCAGTTGAATGGTAGAGTTCATTCTCTTAAAATTCCAGCCACATACTCCAAAATGTACGATGCCAAAACAACAATGAGGAGGAGGACAGCCAACAGGACAGCCAATAGAGCGCAATACCAGACCACTGCCAGGAGACCATCTGCCTCTGCTGCTACTGCTGCAGCCACTGATGTAGCATCAATGTTACCCGACCTCTCTGGTATTTTCTTGTAGACCTACTCGTAATTTTTTTTTTTTTGAATTAAGTTTGCACTTCCTAACAAAGATTTCCATGCATGCAGAAAATTTGTCAAATGAAGAGAGAACATGGGAGGAAATAATGCAGATCAAAGCTCTACCTGTCAGCATGGCACAAAAAAAGGAGCACAAAGCTAAGTTACAGGTAAATTCATTGATTTAATTTTGAAATTATTTGATATGCTTGAGTATTTTATTTCTCAAATTAGTTTAAAGTAAGGTTCTTGCAAATGATTTTTTTCTCTCTTTGCCTGACAGAGCCAAACAAAGTTAAGACTGCAAGGACTAGAACAACTAAAATGGCAACGCCGTAAAATGTGGCAGCGGTTAAGGAGATCCTGGTCTGAAGCTTATGCGAAAATGGAACTCTGGAGGCACAGTATGAAAGAAGTGGAGGGTGACTTTGGAACTGGGGTTGTGGCATATTTTCTGTTTATCAAGTGGCTCATGTTCCTTAATCTTGGAGTTTGCACTCTTATGGTTTTGTTTATTGTCCTCCCTGCTGTTTTTCTTGTGAGTAATGAGCTTTTATTATGAGTGAGCTCAGTTTGAAAAAATGCATCAGTTTAAATTACTGTCTTAATTTTTTTAGAAACCTGCTCAACAATTCCCAGAATGTAATTTGAGCAACAACTTCACAGGGCAAGGCTCTGTTGAATGCTGTTCAGCACAGTATGCCAACACCACCTCTGAGCCTGCAGAAAATATTTTCATGCAGTTCATTCAAGGAAGAGGAATTGTAGAACACACTCAGGCATTTTATGGAGTTTATCCTAATGTTGAGCTTACTCTCAATTCAGCAGCCTGGCTCAGTTATGACATGCCTTTGGCATATATTAGCCTTTCATTAGTTTTCATGCTGGTGAGGCATTGTTGTGATTTCATCGTCAGACAGAGACATCACCCCTTGATGAAATAACTGACCAAACTTCATGTCTTTGTCTAGGTGAGCTTAGCTGCTATTGTAAAATCAGCTGCCAAAGGATTCAAAGAGCGCCTTGTTGAGGGAGAAGGGCAGTTTTACCAATACTGCAATATAATTTTTTCTGGTTGGGATTTCTGCATAAAAAATGAAAAATCAGCATGTATTAAACACAAGGCAATTTTCAATGAGATCAAGGTAAATTTAAATTGTATCACTTCTTTGTGAATAATTGATGACTTTGCTGTAACTAAAACAATGTTTTTTGTACCTGCACAGGCAAGCATTGAGTCTGAGCGCATTGAGGAAGAGAGACTCACACGTTCGAAAGAGGAACGATTCAAGCTGTTTTCTGTGCGAGTTCTAGTGAATCTGGCAGTTTTTGTGCTTCTTATTGCTGCCCTTTATCTCATTTATGTTGTGTTTGACTTTTCGGTAAGTTTTTGAAAGAAGATAATCTTTATTTTTTACATATGTATTTGTAATTTGCTAATCATTTGATTCAATCTAAATTTATTTTTAGGCTCAGACTCAAACTGATTATATCATAGCCAACAATACATTACTAAGGCTTTTGTTCGAGTTCTTGCCATCTTTGTGTGTGGTTGGCCTGAACTTGGTAATCCCAATAATTCTGGGAATGCTTGTTCGCCTGGAGAGATACTCACCTGTTCTGATTGTGCGTATCACTCTCATGCGGACTGTTCTGTTACGTCTATCATCACTTGGTGTTGTGCTGCTGTCATTCTACCGCCAATTTAATTGTGATGATCCTTGCAGACCTGAAGTAAGTACTGGAAAGATTTTCCAAAAGCGATCATGCGTAACACTTTTGAAGTTAATCAATGTTAATGTGTGTGTGTGCGTTTAAAATAATTTTCAGGGTGCGGATGCCAAATGCAAGAAGCCCCTGTGTTGGGAGACCTATGTTGGACAACAATTCTTCAAGCTAATGCTTGTGGATTTTTTGTCACATATTGCGGTTACGTTCATTGTGAACTTCCCACGAGGTCAGCTTGCAAAATATTCCCACAATTCAGTAGTTGCATACCTGGGCGAGCAGCAGTTTGACTTGCCGAAGCATGTTTTGGATGTTGTGTACATTCAGACATTGTGCTGGCTGGGAAGTTTCTTTGCGCCAGTGTTGCCTCTCATGGCATCAATTATCTTCTTCTTTATGTTCTACATCAAGAAATTTGCCTGCCTGGTGAACAGCAAGCCTTCTACAATTCCTTACCGTGCATCAAGATCCAATTCATTATTCATGGCCGTGCTGCTTCTATCGTTTGTAGTAATGATCATTCCTCTAGGCTACACTATAGCTGAAAGGACACCTTCCAAATCATGTGGCCCTTTTCGTGGTTTGCCTTCTGTATGGTCAGTTATTGTTCGAACATTTGTGTCTTCTCCTGCATGGATAAAGCATGTGGTATTCTTTTTCACTACCGCAGGCTTTGCTGTACCAGCCTTTATCACTCTCATTCTTTGCCTCTATTATTTCTACGCTGTTTCAGCAGCAAATAAGCACATGGTGCTTGTTCTTAAAAATCAACTGGTGCTAGAAGGTCGGGATAAACAGTTTTTGTTGCATAGGCTTAGCCAAATTATTAAACAGCAACAAGAACATCATAAAGCCATGAGAGCTGCTGCTCAAAGTGCGCACATGAACAGCACTGACATTTCAAGTAGCACTTAAATCATTCTTAAAGGCATATCTGTCACTTTGTCCCACAAGGGTTACTAAACTGTGTTTGCCAAAGAACAAAAAAATATGTGGAGATTATTTTGCTGTAAATTACTCATGTTTTGCCATTGAGTGTAATGCAATATGATTGAAGCGAGCAGAACTGATGAGGGTGGTCCAGTGGCGACAATTGCGTTTCTAGTCAGATTTGAAACAATTTTAATTTTGTACATACATGTGTAACACTTAGGGAAAAAGAATCTTTTGTTTTGTTTTTTTAAGAAAGGACCGCTTCTCAGCAAGTTGGTAGCCTTTTCTTTTGTTTTTAAATCTATTTTATGTGAAATAGTACGGAAGCCATGCTCATATGCTTACGTATGAAGCTGCTCAAAGTAAGTGTTCAAAAAAAAAAAATTACTATGGTTGCTGCAGTATTATATTTATAAAGCTACCTGCTACATTGTTTTTAAGAGAGTTTTTCTTTATCCTTTTTTTTTTTTTGAGTTGGTTGAGACTTATGAGTTTTGGGTGAAAACTGTTTGCTCTTGTAGCTGAATGTTATTTTACCAGTTTGATTTAAAGGCTGTATGCATGATTATTTGTATTGCCTGATTTCCCATGCCCTACTTTTATAAACTAAGACCGAATTCTGCCTGTTTAAAGCAAACAAATCAAAAGCCATTGGGAAATTCCAATTCCAAAATAATGTTACCTTTCTGATTTAAAGCATTTATTTTAACTGATACCATTGTGTCTTGAAACAGTGTCCTCACAATTCTTAGATGATAAGTAAGATTTAAGTTATATATACTCAAAGATACTTCAATATTCAGTCACTCGTATTGGAATCATTAGCTTAGTCAGTGTTTTCATATATTGCAAGTGTGCGACCCTGTGTAGGTGAAGATGAAGAAGTAAGGTTGTGCAAAGAGCATACATAAACGCAGAAAACCAAAACGTTGCATAGAAAGTGTGCAATGAATACAAATGTAATGTTGTGCTTGCTGTTCTTTTTGGGATGAGATATTCCAAAACCTTTAATGTAATGTATACTGACTTAATGGCTTGAACAAACAGCTATTAGGTATCACGATTTTACTAACCCTTTTGGCTACCCATTTTCCTACTGGGTTGTTTGATTTCTTCTTTGTGCACTTTATCATTCCTTTGATCTGATCAATAGATGTAAAGTCTTCCTATTTTGATCATTATGTGATGTGGAATTTCTTGTCATAGTAAAAGTCTCCTAGCATTAGCTTTGATCTCTCAAGTGGGGTGTTCTGCACACCATTTATTGGATAGTTTAACTCTGGTCCACTTTAGAACATTGACTTCAAGAAGGCTGAAAATTTGCTGTGAGAAATATTATTAATTCGAATGTATCAAATATGATAAGATGTGATGAGAGTGAGTGTGTTCCTGATAAAATGGTATTTACCTCACCTTTTGAGGCGGCTTTGTGATAATCATCAGGCTTGTAGGATATAAATATTCCTTTGCGTTTCTTGATTGTACTTAGCCATCTATGTTATTAATACTGATTTATTTTCCTAATCATCCTGTTTTGCAAAATGAGGCATTAAGGAAAATTGTGTCCAGATATAGCAGTTGCCGTTGTTCTTCCAAAAAATGACCTGCCTATTTGATTAGGTATAAGCTATTGAAAAATATCAAGAATGGTGCTTTTACTGCTATTTAAATTAGAAGTTAGAAACAGCAATTTGTGCGCTATCATGATGAAATGAAGCTGTTCATTTAAAATAGAGTAATTGTATCTCTTCTGTTTTTATTGATGTAATCTTGAATCTCTTTTGCATTTGGTTGCCACCTTTGTAGTCAAGTAAATATTAGATAAGAGCCTTCCTTTCCAATTATATATCTCATAAAATGCAAATTGTACATACACATGATCTGATATTTTGTCATAAACATAGACTAAATTTTAGCTTTTATGCCCAGAATTAGACCACTTGGTCTGATAACATTCCCTCCTATCACCTTGCATTTGATAGGAACAGATAGTCTTGGTTTGACTGAAAAGTCCAAAATAACTTAACTTAATCAATGCCTTTGAAGCAAGAACAAATCAAACCTATTGCATTGCCTTGATGCCATGTTGTCCCAGGTGAAGTTTGTCATTTCATGGAAGACTTGCAACTCAAATACTCAAATCCTGTACTGCCTTCATTGAGAATGTCTACCCTCCATTCACTTGTTCCCAAAAATGACCCCCGATTGTATCAGTCAGTATGTATTAGACACACAATGAACCTAGTCTTAAACACTATCTTCTTATGTCTTTTGTACTAGAGACCGCAAGGTAACCAACTCATGTTCTCCTCCACTTTTATTTTTTGTATAACGCCGGACTTAATCTTGCAGCTTTTCTTCCAAGAGCTCCTTTGGAAAATAAATCCTGTTGTGAGATTCTGCTTTTGACTTAATATCCTGTTTATTACAACCATTATAATGAAATTGCCATTCCATGGGCTTCTCAGCACAAAATTAAGGACTGAACAGAAAGAAACATTATGCCAATGACAAATTGAAATTAAATCTAATATAGTGAGGAATGTACCAAAGAAATGATGCGAGAGGAATCACCATTCAATGCTTTACAAGGTACGAAGGGTATTTGCAAAATAAATAATAATGACACTTACAAAATCACATGGGGTAAGACTTGAACTCTACTTTGAGATCTACTGCCTCAGTCTTTTGAACTGTCCACTGGAGCATGTATCTGAAATGAGAAAGTAGCAAATATTTAATAAATTAGTGTATCACAACATTCAGAAACAATTTCCTGATTTATTTATTTACTTACAGCTTCTGCTATATCAATCCAATCCAGAGCGCTGATAAAAGCGTCGTTGGCTGAGGGCATTTTGTCCCAGTTCCAGTAGGTTATTTTATCAAACACATGAGACACATGTAAAGTACGATCAATATTTTCTACTAGTGGTTGTTTTGTCTCTTGAACGACTAAACCTTTGTACCCAGAAGGCATGACAATGTCTTTACCTAACAAGGGGCGTCCTCGAAATGATGCTTTTTTGTCTGGCAATGAATGAAACAAATGAAATAAAATATAAAACTCCCAAAAGCAATAACATTCACGTAGTTCAGAGCAGCGTTTTAATTTCAAGCCATCAAATTTGAATGGGTGATAAGTAAATAAATGACTCAAAGTTAGGTTACATGGTCCTTAAAAACTTACATTTAGGATCACTTTCGAGTGGAATTGGCTTGAAATACGACGACACATTCGCAGGACCATCAGACTTAATCCGGCAAGGCATGTAATGCACGGTGGGCTGATCCTCAGCAGGAGTTTCAGCGATTTTGGCACTGATGTTCAGTTGGATCGCCATGATCGTGTTTTGACTTCGTCTGCTGTTCAGCCGTGTATCCACTTCCCGCCGGAACGGACGATGGTGCCAACCTCACGGAAGGAGAGAGGGTGGGTAGAGTCTCCCGCGCGCGGAGTAGCGACGAGTCTGGGGTGCCGGTGGTGTCGAATGGGATGCCTACCCTCCGGGCGTGGTCTGTGAAAAGACAGGAAAAGGTGCTAAAGGATTATTTCATGATTTCCCCATTCCTCCGCCAAAGAAAACGTGTCCTCGCGCTTTATTTTTGCCTCTTTTCAGGCTCCGTGCGGCGAAATACGTTGGGGAATGCGAAAGAGAGAACCCTCGAGAGCAGGGAGGTGGGATAGCGAGAACCCTGGCGATACTCTATGCACAAGAGACCGCGAGGCAAAGAGTCACTTGTGCACGCAGTATCGCCGCTCCGGAGTGATTTCTCTTCAAACTCGGCCGAGCGTAAATTTGTGTCCGAGAAACCACTTGAGGCGTTGCAGAGCGGTGGGATGGTGATGCTGCGGTCCAGCCTCTCAAGTTCAAAGTGCACTGACGCGGCGCCGTCGTAGGCAACCCGAGGCGCGCCTGTTCCATTTTTGCCTACCGCTCCTGGGGTTCTGTGGGCCTTTATCTCACGCAAAGACACGAAAACAAGAATTCCGAAACATCCGTTTCCCGTCTTCCTGCCCCCGGAAAGTCCCCCGGTCCTGCCCGCGCGGTGGCCATTGTAGCAACGGACTGCTTTTGCCCCTTTTGACCGCAGTCAGTCCGATGGCGCGCCCGCCGCTGCCGTGAGGCTGCACTCGAGGGGCGGGCCGACCGACCGCGGACCGCGAGCCACGAACGCCCACCAAGTACTTTGGCAACCCTCGGGCACCCTCGGGGTGCTGAGGCTGATTCCGAGCCTGCTGGAATGGCTGCAGGGCGCGGGGCCCCAAGCCATTCACCGGGTAGGGGGTCAGCCCTGCACCGCCACGCCGCGCCCTGCGCTGGCGCCGTGCTTGCCCTGCGGGCCCTACGCCCCGCCCTTCACCCGAGGCACCGTTTCCCCCATTTTGGCCGTTCCTTCCTCTCGAATATTCGTCGGATTGTATGCGCTCCGCCTGGATCCGCCCCCGCGCGCTGCCGCGCCACTAAATGCTGCTTATATTGTCGACTTCCGCAATTGTTGTGCGCCATGACTGCCCCGACTGCCATGGCTGTCGCGATTGTGCCCCAGCAGCCCCGGGACTCGAGCTGGGCTGCCTCCCAGCGGCGCTTTCGTCACTCTGTCTCTCTCGCACTCGTGGGCGGTCCCGCAGGGCTCCGAGGGGTGCGAGAGAGACAGACAGAAGGCCCGCCTGCACCGGGAAGTAAGCAGCGGGCGGAGGGCGCGGGCCTTGCCTTTTCGCTGCGAATGTGGAGCGAGCGGAACACTGCCGCCAGATCTGGCCATCGCCGCAGACGCCATTCTGGTCGGGGAATTTGTGTGCGGCCTGACTGCGGCCCGGGAGCAGCCTTTGTCCGTCATCCTGATTGTCTTCCGTTTTCCGGCTGCGATTTGCTGTTTATTTCGACAAGGCGCAGCACTGCATTGCCCCGGGCCGGGGCCCGCGCTCGGCTTATTGGCTGCTTTGGCAGGCAGAGGCCCTCGCCCACCCTCGCGCAGACTAACTCCGAGAGTCATTTTCATGGTTCTGTCTCTCTCTCTCTCACACACACTCATGCGTGAGAGACAGAGCGACCAAGACGACTCTCGGAATCAGTCTGCGGCCCTGCCGTTGTTTTGACTGGTTTCCACGGATGGGCCGAACAGCGGAGGTTGCTCGGCTCTTTCATACGTTCGGCGAAACGATGAGGGTAGCTAGAGGCGGCGTGGTCCGACCGACCCGGCCGGACCCGCCCGGACCAACCCGTGGAGAAATGCAGGGAAGTCTCTCCGAGCAAGGTGCGTCAGCCTGCAACCCACACAACGCGCGTAGGTAGGCAACCCACCCACACAACGCGCGTACACGGCAAAAGTACCGCCTGGGATTCCCAGGCGCATCATGGGGAAAAGGGCCTATTTTCCAGGCACCGCCTGGGAATCCCAGGCGGTACTTTTGCCGTGTAGGTAGGCAACCCACACAACGCCTGCGCAGGTAGGCTTTAGGCTGTACACAACGCCGGTGTACGTAGGCAACCCACCTAACGCCTGCCGAAGTGGGCAACCCGCCTAGGTAGGCAACCCATCAAACGCCTGCGTTTATATAGGCAACCGAACTGACTCAACGGGGGAAATGGCAGCGGAAACGTGCCAAAGTTCCGTTGTTTGTCCAGACAGAAACACTGCAAGGGCGAGGGAGGGAAGGCGCCGCCGCGCACGTAAGTCGAGAGCGAAATATTAATTAGGAATCGCTGAATGGCTGACGCGCTGTTGCGTAACTCAGCCCCGCATTTGCAATCCACCTGCTGGCTGACTCCGGCACCACACAGTGGGCCAGAAGACCGGTGGAGGCGGCCAAAACTCTGCGTTTTGAGCTCCAGAGTCGCTAAGCAGGACTCGAACCGAACGTGTGGCCCCTCCAATGGATTGCTCTCCGAACGAGGAATCCATTGGTGGGGTCACACGTTCGATTCTAGCCCTGTTTAGCGACAATGGAGCTCAAAACGCGTCCAGAGTTTTGGCCGCTTCCACCGGTCTTCTGGCCCACTGTGCACCACTGCCTTCGTCGCTCTGTCTCTCTCGCGCTCACAGGGCTGCCCGTAGGAGTGCGAGAGAGACGTCGTCGTTGGAAACCGCCAAAGATGGTTCAGTCAGCAAGTCGCTCACAGTTTCGTGACAGTTTCGTTTCCACTCCCGATACACAATAAACAAAATAAAAAGGGCCGAAATTAAACTGGCGTCTCCCCCTGGCCCTTTCTCCTCCCAACCTGCTGTCTGCTGTCCCGCGGGGCCCGGCCCGGCCCGGGGTCTGCCTGGTCGCTTATCTCGGAAAGAGCGCGCCACCAGCGCCACCGCCGCGGTGTCACCACGTCGCTCTGTCTCTCTCGCACTCGGGGGCCGTCCCGTTCGGGTGCGAGAGAGACAGAGCGACGAGAGCGCTCCTCGGAGGCAGTCCGCCGGCTTCCTCCCCTCCTGAGTCCTGAGCAGCCCGAAGCAGCCCCGCGCCGCACGGCAAGCCAGGCTGCCAAGCCTCGGCACACAATACCGGAGTCGATGATGCAAATATTCCAGCACAATGCGAACCGGCGACACGTGTAGCCACAAGAGGCCACCATGTTCTGTGCCGAACACACTGGTGGTTGTCAATAACCCCTTACTCACGCACGCACACACACGCGCGCACACACTCGCACGCAGACCCCAGCGGGCCGCGCGAGAGCACACAGAAGCTGCAGGGGCAGTTATATCGGGTCGCGACCGTGTGACTGTAGTAGTACGTACACGACGGACTAACTACGGTGCGGCGTATTGCAACAAGACCATCAAATTTTAGATTCTTGGTCCAGTGTATTGGCGCCCACTGGCTCTGCGTTTTGTGCATTAAGTTTCCCTCCCAGCACCGGCCGCATGGAGTCGCATAGAGTCAGTACCTTCTAACGGGTAAACAACTTCAGGAAGAAACTTTAGAGCTGCTTTGAGCCCACTGATAAGAACTGTAACTCACATATTAGTGTTGTTGCTGTTGCTGTTTTTCTTGCTTCTGTGTTGTTGTTTTTGTTGTTGTTGCTTTTGTTGGATAGGTTTGCCGTGAAGGAAGCGCGCTGTGGACACACGCACACACAAGGCGCGCGCACGCACGTACTTCGCACACCCGCACAACCCACAAGTACATTACATAAATCGTTGCGGGTCATCACGAAGCCATTTGGCGATGATACGGTGTGGAGTCCTTCCTTCCTCCTTATTTTTTTCCCGTCCGCCCCGCCCCGCCCCGCCCCGCCCCGCCCCGCCCCGCCATCTGACAAGAGGGAAGCCCCTCGTAAAAGCTCAGCTCGCATCAACCTCTAACCCCCTGGCTGGCCGCGGGGCGCGCGGGGCGGGCGCAAAGGCGCGGCGGGCGCTCCAGTAAATACACTGGAAATCTCTATTCAACGCGACAATATATCACTTCATCTCGCGACCACTTTGGCCACCATTGTGGGAGACATTTCCAGAAGTTGCTGCCGGGGTGTGGGGCGGTGGGGCGGGCGGTGGCGGGGCGGGGGGGCGGGGGGGGGCGGGGTGGGGTGGGGCGGGGCGGGGCGGGGCGGGGTGGCGAAGGGGTGACGCCGAAGGGGAAGAAGCCCCGGCGACGGCGACGACGGGGGCCTCGAGATGGACGCGCCAAGTGTCGACCAACTTGTTAAATCTGTTGGCCTGAGCGCGCCTGGCTACCCGGAAGGCTGGAAGCGGCAAACTGGAAACCCCTGCACTGGAATCCTGGAGAGAGGCGCGGCGATTCGACTATACTTGTTGAGTGCGCAAGTCTATCTATGCGCACGTGCAGTATACTCGGAAACACGACAGAACAACGCCCGCGCGCGCGGCACGCCACCAGGAGCCTGATTCCGAACACGTCGCTCTGTCTCTCTCGCACCCCAGCGACGGGGATCCTGAGTGCGAGAGAGACAGAGCGACGGGGCCAACAACGGGGCGCTAATGAAAGCGATGCGACGGAGCGACGCGGTGCACCGGCATGGGCGAGGGCGTGGGCGGCAAGGAAGCGGGTAACTGCGGCTCGGCGCAGCGCAGTTACCAGAGTTTCCGGTCGACGTTTTCCGATGCGCCGCGGCGCGGCACGGCGCGCGGTCGCACTATAATGCCACCGCGATCTCGCGAACTGGCATTGAAAAAGCTTCTTCTGTCGCGGCGATGGCAGCGGATGGCCGCGGATGGCTGGACGGACGGCAGGGTCATTTGTACCACGCTATGACGGCAACAACATCAGCCTGCTCGCCATAACGACATGAGCCCATGTGGACCACAATGTCACCACAATGGCGCCAGAATGGCCTAAATGGCATTAACGGTGGAGGCGAAAAGTGAAAACCAGTGTTGTTGAACGACGCCAGGGACAGACAGCCAGGCAGACAGACAGGCAGCAGACAGACGGATGGACGGGATGGACGGACACGCGAGCTCGCCGGAGCGGTGGGACGCCGTCGCGGACAGGCAGCGTGAACCCCGTGTAGGCAGGCAACCCACCGCAGCCCCGGCGCGAGGGTTGCCTATCGCCTCCCGCACGGGGCTGAAACCGCTGAAACGCACGACTGGACGCACCGCATTCCCGCACCACAGTGGGGAAGACCGGTGGGGGCGGCCGAAATCCCGGACGCGTTTTGAGTTCCAGAGTCGCTAAATGGGACTCGAACCAACCGTGTGACCCCACCAATGGATTGCTCTCCGAACGAGGAATCCAATGGTGGGGTCACACGTTCGGTTCGAGTCCTGTTTAGCGACTTTGGAGCTCAAAACGCGCCCATTAGAGTTTTGGCCACATGGTCTCACGGCCCGCTGTGCGCACGTCCCTCGCGCATGCACACTTTTTCGCCAAAAAAGCGGAGTCTGTTGCAGCGCGTCGTCTGCTCGGCGGCGCGCAAAGCAAGGAGTCACACGGCAAGGCAGGCAGGGCGCGCGACACTAACTGTGTAACTTTGGCGTAACTGAACAGTTTCCAGGGATGCGTTTCCAAGTCCTGTTTTCAAGTGGCGTCGCGAAGAAGTGGCTGCTCGGGCTGCGAGACGAGGCGCAGGCAAACTTCCAGGCGAACTCAGCGGACTGTTTCCGGATGGTCTGTTTCGCCGCTCTGTCTCTCTCGCACCTGAACGGGATGCCCGGTGGGTGCGAGAGAGACAGAGCGACGAAAACGACTCTCGGAATCAGTCTGCAGAGCGGGCGCGACGCGCGGAAAGACGTACGTCCGCACAATGCGGAGGGAACGAGGAAACGCGAAACGCAAAGGTCAAATTCGGATAAGGCGCGGATTTCCTTTTTTCAGCCAATTAAAACAGTGCAGTGACGCGGGCGGAGCACGAGCCCGGAAATCGAGAGAGAGAGAGAGAGAGAGAGAGAGAGAGAGAGAGAGAGAGAGAGAGAGAGAGAGAGAGAGAGAGAGAGAGAGAGAGAGAGAGAGAGAGAGCAAAAGGGAAACCACACAATCACCCACGCCTCTTTCGATTTTAATCCGCGGATGATTTTGGGGGCGAGACGACGTGAGCGATTCTTGACGAGTCGTTTCGTCGCCCCGTCTCTCTTGCACGCCCCGCGGGCGCGAGAGAGACAGACTGACAGCGTGCACAGCGTCGTGTGTCCAATGTTGTGGTGCATGGCCATCGTCAAGGCCGCGTTGCCATGGAACAAGTGACGAGCGAGGAGTGCAGGGGCTCGCGGCCCTCGCGGCCCGCGCTCGCGTGTGGCGCAATGCATTTTTTAAAAACTTTATCCCTCTCGGCGGGTAAACATACAATTACTTTGCATGACAAAGAGCAACCTGTACGGCGGACAAGTGCTCCTCGCGACGGCCCGCCTGGAAGCACGCTGGAAGCACGCTGGAAGCCTGAAGGGCCGAGCAGTCCCGCGCAGCCATGGTGCGCCACCGCGGACCTGGCCTGCACCGCGTTCGAAGGCAAAGAGTGCGTTTTATCCGCCCTCTTTCTCTCTTTCTCGCACTGGCGACAAAGTCAAATGGCATGTGACAGAGACAGAGCCAACTCAAGTGCCGTTTCCGAATGGCCTGTTGTGTTGGTAGTTCGGCGGCGAGTCGTCCGGAGCGCGGCGCGCTGCCTTCGCGTCGCCTCGCGCGCCCGTGGCGGCGCGCGGTGCCGTGGAGGGGGAACGGCCAATGGGAGCGCGAGGCGGGGACTGGGCGGGAGCACACTCATTGGGCGGGCCGGTGGTGGGGGAGCCGCGTGGAGGGGGCGGCCTCCGGGATCCCTCCCGTCCCGGACCCCGGACCCTTCTTCTTCTCCCTCCGGCCAGGATCAGTCTGCAGCCAGCCACTGCGCGGTGAGGATTGCAGTGCCAGTGCAGTTCACTTAGTGTTGTTGTTGTGCCGTGGATGCACATCGTGCGCGTGTTGTGTGTGTGTTGTTGTTGTTGATTCGCGCGCTACCATGTCGACGGCCAGCTTGACCATGCAGCAGCACCAGTACGGCTACCACCAGATGCCGCACCACCAGGCCATGGACTTTATGATGCACCACCACATGTCGCCCATGTCGAGCAGCGTCAGCCCGGACTCCATGGTGGACGTGAAGCCCATGCTGTCGCCGCCGCAGCCGTCCTCGCCGGAGATGTCTCCGCCGCCCATGCCGATGTCCCGCCAGATGTCCCCCGCCGCGCAGATGCCCCGGCAGGTGTCCCCGCAGCCGCAGATGAGCCTGAGCCCCAGCCAGCCGTCCCCGCAGGGCGGCTCCCCCGGCGCGGCCGCCACGCCCGGCACCCCCGGCTCCGAGCACATCAAGCGGCCCATGAACGCCTTCATGGTGTGGTCGCGCATCCAGCGCCGCAAGATCGCCCTCGAGCACCCCAAGATGCACAACTCGGAGATCTCCAAGCGGCTGGGCGCCGAGTGGAAGTTGCTGTCCGAGACCGAGAAGAGGCCCTTCATCGACGAGGCCAAGCGGCTGCGCACCGTGCACATGAAGGAGCACCCCGACTACAAGTACCGGCCGCGCCGCAAGCCGAAGACCGCCTCGCAGCACCAGCTGGCCGGGCAGGCGCTGGGCCAGGCCCTGGGCAAGGGCATGCCCCCGGGCATGACTGCCGGCGCGGGCGGCGGCTTCCCCAGCTTCCCGCTGCCGCCGTACTTCGCGTCCTCGCCGGCCGCCGCGCACCCGCACCACCCGCTGGACATGGGGCTCACCGGCATCCCGCCCTACTTCGGCTCGGCCTTCGACCCCATGCACTTCTCGAAGCTGATGCAGCAGCAGCAGCACCAGCAGCACCAGCAGCAGCCCGCCGCCACGGCCGCGGGCAGGGAGAGTCCCCAAGGCGCCGCCGCCGCCGTCAGCTCCCTGTACTCGTCGCTGTACCACCACAACCCCAGCGTCACCACCACCATGGCCTCCACCATGGCCTCCACCATGGCGTCCTCCATGGCCTCGTCCATGGCCTCGTCCATGGCCTCCATGGGGCAGCCCAAGTCGCTGTCCGCGCTGTTCCCGCCGCACCTGTCCATGTTCGGGCACGGCCACGTCGGCCATGTCGGCCACGGCCAGCACAGCCCCGGCTCCAGCCCCGGCGAAGGCAGCCCCCTCGGCTTCCCTTCCGGCGCGCACCTCGACCTCGACCAGCTGCGGAGACCAGTGCCCGTGCACTACTAAGTGCCAGTGAGAGTGATAGTGACTGTGATGTTGGTGTGAGTGTTGTGATCTCAGCAGCAGCGTTGTGGCCAAAGACTGCCAGTCTCCTGTATTGCCGGTCATATTGTTGATGTACAAATTAGATTTTTTTCCTTTTGTTAGTGTTGTAGGTGAAAATGTTATCAGTACAGAGTTGTGCCATGGTGAAAGTGCCTGACGGATGGAAGTGCGCCCAGTGGATTACAAGCGCCGGTACATTTGGTTGGACAGATAAGCTTCGAGTTTAGGAACGAGAACACTTGGCATTCCTGTGTCATTGTCATTGTGTCATTCTCTGTGTATTCTTTTGTTGAATGTTTGCGAAGGTGGCGATTGAGTATATGTGATATAGCTGTAGTGTTCTCACTAAGTTAATTGTAATCTGCATCTTATTTCAGCTCAAAGATTCCTATTCTTATTAAATAATACTTGTAAGGCTATTATATTGCGTTGTCCTGTGCGTTGCGGATGAGTTGTTAATAAACGTCTGTTTTATATTAATTTCAAGTTTCTTATTCACACAAAATCCTTTTCCGCAAGAAAAAAATCAAATGAACGAAAAACAGAAAGAACCAAATTGAAAAAAAGTGCAATGGATGAGAAAAATAGTTTGAATAATCGATAGAATTCTACACACTGCCAAAATTATGATGAAAGAGAAATGAATGAATGAAAGAGAAAAAAAAGTTGATTCACTAAAATGATTTCAATGATAACATTTCTACTGTATGCTACACAAAAAATATAAAATAAAACTGGATTTCAGTCATTCTGAATGAAAAAACAATCGTGGAGAGTTCCAAGATTCGAATCGTCGAAGGTTGAATCCACGAGCCTTGTTTTAACGAATTCTGACTCAAACACCTGGCAAGTTCTTGAGAGCCAAATGAATGCCCACAGTGCACAATTTTCACATTCACGCTTTTCAATTCTCAACGGACCTCAACCGAAAGGGGAGGAGAAAAAAAGTCAGTTTGTCAAAAAGTACTCCAGACGTCTCATTACAAAGCCCCTGCGGCTGCAGCCAAGTAAAAAAAGAAAAAGAAAATTAAAAAAAAATTCTCACGCCGTCGTAATTTGGTTCGGTGTTTACCGTTCTCTAAACGCCGCCTTATGATCGGTCCGCTGCGATTGAGAGATTGAGAGGTTGGGTCGGCGCGCCGACGCCTACACTTGTTCCGCCATCCACGACATCATTACTCACTTAATTCGCGCAAGGCTTCCTGGACGGCCAAGAGGGCGAGGCTCGCGAGGGGGCACGAGTGGCCACCACACTCTCGTTCCGTCTCTCTCGCACTCATGGGGCGTCCCGTGTGGGTGCGAGAGAGACAGAGCGACGAAAACGACCCGGCGAGCCAGGCGGATGGGGTGACTGGCTGGAGTGGCTGGGAACTTCTCCCGCCGTCAACCGCAGGTGGTCAGGCACAACACGCCGGTACACTGGAGAAAGCTCTCTGCAGTAATCTCTCAGACATTTAACGCAAAGTTCGAAAGAGGAGGAAAGGATAACAACAGCAAAATCCAACAAAGACAACAACAACAATAAAGCGCCGGCAGTGGTATTTGAACTCAATTTGAACCCGCCGCGCGCACCACACACACGCGCGCGCACACACACACACACACACACACACACACACACACACACACACAAGAGTCCATCAATTAATTGAATTTTCCCCGTCTCGTGCGGGGGTCCTTTAGACACACAAAGGATGTGTAACACCGCAGTGCCCCGCCGGAAGTCGCTGCTCACCTCGTGCCTTTCTCTCGCGTCTTTCTCCGAGCCACACACACACACACACGCACTCACACACACACACACACACAAATGCACGCGCTCCCTGCTCAAGTTTGGCCAGAAAGAGGGGGGGGGGGAAGAAGAAAAAGGTGTAGGGTTTGAAGCTGTGCAGTGCACCTGACTCGTATCGCGAGTGGCGCGGTATGCTCAACTTGGCGCTCATTGTTTGGCCAGTAATGCACCGCGTGGTGTACACGCACGTGTAGGGGAAAAGAAGGGGGGGGGGGCAGGGGAGCGCGACGCGGCGGGGGGTGTAACGAAGTCGGTAGCGCGTAAACTTACATTCGTGTCGAGTAACATGATGGCGTCAGTGGCCAAAACGGCACTGCAAATACGTACGTACATTAGAAAGCAGAAAAAAAATCAGTTTTTGTTTTTTGTCAAAAAAAAAAAAGGAAAAGAATGGAGTGAGAGTGAGGGGGCCTGCGTGCGTGGCCGTGTGAGAAAAATGTGTAAGTGAGTTTACGTAGGGCCTTAGCGGTGGAGCTGCAGCGGTCAAAGTTCCTGGAAAATGTCGCCCGGAGTGGGTGCAAGTCGCCAGTCGCCCGTCGTCATTTTTGTGTGCGCTGTGTGTTGGTGCGAGCGCTGCGTGCGTTTGTCACTTTGTCGGTCCGGGAGTCGTGTGGTCCTTTCTGGCAGCACACTGGAAAAGCAGCTTCCAGTGACAACGCCACTGCGTAGCGTCGCACCGCACGCAGACATGTCCTCGAGGCGGACCCCTCCGGCCCCTCCGGCCGTTTTGTTTGACCAGCTACTTAGGGCCTCCCGGGCGCTAATACGGGGACACACGTTGTTTCCGACGCATTATCGACTCGGCGGGGGGTGCGCCGCTCTGTCTCTCTCGCACCCACACGGAGCCCCTAAGGGCCCCCACGGACCGCCCCACGAGTGCGAGAGAGACAGAGCGATCATCGCGATATAGCGGGCCGTTGCCAGCCGGAAGCGTGGCCACCACTGTTTTCATACAGGAAATCACTTTGTCGCGCCTTTTCCCCATCTCGTGCAGTGCCGGCATTTTTTTTCCAGCTTTGTTTGCGCAAGTTGGACTCTGTGTGTGTGTGTGTGTGTGAGTCGCCGCAGTGTGAGTGTGTGTGTGGGTTAAGTGGACTCTTTTTTGTTGCTCGCAGCTACTACACCGCTCTGTATGGGGGCCTCTGGGGCACTTTTTGCGAGTTAATTCGCTCATGACACCTCCCGCACGAATGGACTGTTACACTGTACTGTACAACAACACAGACACACACACACAAACACACGCATACGCAACTCCGCGACCAACAAAACAGGAAAAACAACCGTGAAACCGCGGAGTGCGGTGATTAGAGCCCCCCGATTCAGTGTTCACGTGTGTCTGTGTGCGTGTGTATGTGTAGGTGTGTGTGTGTGTGTGTGTGTGTGTGAGAGAGAGAGAGAGAGGGGGGGGGGGGCAGGCGCGGCGCCACAGCCCCCCGGAGTCACTTTTTGTGTGTGCACTCACGCAACGCGTTGACGCTGTGGATGCTCATTGGCACGAGCCATTTGCTGATTGAATGGCAAACCGGCGCCTCTCTCTCCCTCTCTCCCTTCCTCTCTCTCTCTCTCTCTCTCTCTCTCTCTCTCTCTCTCTCTCTCTCTCTCTCTCTCTCTCTCCTTTCGTCTCTCTCTCTCCGCGGCGCAGCGGGCGCGCGCCTTTGTATTTTTGTCTATCTGTCAGAGATCGCCATTGTGCGCGTCACACCGTGTCACACCGCGCGCATAGTGCCAGTTTTTTTTTTTTCTGAAAAAAAAAAACAACCAACAAAAACAATAAAAAGAGACAGAAGAATGCAGGCACGCGAAATGGGGCGGAGCGGGCGAAGCGGTGCGCGGATGTGCGAGTGATGACAGAGAAAGGGGGAGGGGGAGGGGGAGGGGAAAGGGGGGGGGAGGGAGATGCGCTCAGCCGGTCATTGTACGAAGGTGCGGGTGGCTGCGTGCAGTTAGAAGTGACAGTGAGGAGTGTTCTCACCAGCCGTAATGCTTTTTATCGCTCAAAAAATTAAAAAAAAAAATACACACACTTGCAAGTGCATACTTGCACGTTCACACTTACAACTGCATACTTGGCCAAGTCTGCATGATTGGCCCCGTAAGCTCCATGCCACTCATTAGGCCCTTGCAAGTGTGTACTTGGCAAGTATGCACATTGTAAGTGGGTACTTCGCAAAAAATGCATTTTTAAGTGTGTATTTTTTGTAAAAGTGTGCAGGATGATGGGGATTTGAACGCCAGTACAGGCCGAACCTAACCGAAGCAACGCCCTCTGCGACTGTGTCCACTGGCCAGAGTGCGGCCTTGACCTGCATTTCCCCCGGCAGGGCCGCACTGAACTATACGCAGTTACAAGCTGAAAGTATAGTTATTTTTTCATCACTCGTCCCAAAAAAACACGTCGTTTATTGGGCCTTTAGCCCTTCATAGAGCTTTTCATTCAGCCTTTAGTGTATAGTTTGCGTGTCAGTGGCAGTTACGCCGTTCGCGGCCCTCGCGCACTGGAGTGGGAAAAGATGAAAAGATGCAGGCCGGGCAACAAGTGCTGACCTGCCGGCTGCATCAGGCTGGCCCGCCAAGCTGGCCACCATCCCGGATGAAATAATAAAAGATTTAGTGGCCAGTCTGTCACGACCAATCAGCGGCAGGCGGCGCGCTGTTTTGGCAGGGGGCGGTGACGCCGCGACTGCTGCACTGACGCGGTGACACACTTCGGCCCCTTTTGTCGCCCGCTTTTCCCACATAGTGCACATAGTGCCCTATTCACAGGTGACCTCACCGCCGCCTGACTTAGAGTGGCGTGGCGGCGCCGGGCTGCGCATTGTTCGGCTGTTTGGCGCGGCCGGCCAAGCGAGAAGTGGGTGGTCGGAAAACGTCAGAAAACAAAAACGCCGTCAAATAGTGGGCGACAATCAAAAACTGCCTGTTCTTACAGACAGATGTAGATCTAGGCGGTGTCATTACCCCCCCCCCCCCCCCCGGGTCGCTGGGAAGGTAGGCAACAAGCACCACTGCACCCCTGTGAGTGAGAAAAAGCTTAGGAAAATCATGGATCTGTGTCTGTTTACGAGGGGCTATCACTCAAGAAATCATGTGTCCACTTCAGCACCGGAAATCTTTGGAAATCTGAAGGCTTCGCCCCCCCTCCAAAAGGCTAGAAACAAGCGAATTTCGGGCGTGAAATCGGTCAAAATCTTGTGAAATCCAACGAAATCTCGAAAACCTTGTGTCGCCAAACATCCAAAGTGACTGCCCCCCTCGGTTTGAGGGAGTCTTCATTCAACCACACACATCACTTCTGGATTTTTTTTTCTATGGCTGGAGTTTTGTTGCACCCAGCCGTGCCGTCACTATCGGTGGCGTGCCGTGCTGTGCCACCTACACTTTTGGCAGGTCCGCACGGCGCAGCTGCGGCTGCTGCGGCACGCGCCCGCCCAAAGCCTCGTCCTCGGCGAGGCTCCCTCGGCTCCCTCGGCTCGGCTCGGCTCGGCTCGGCTCGGCTCGGCTCGGCTCGGCTCGGCTCCCCGCTCGCCCCGGCTGGACTCCGGCGCTCCCGCCGCGCCGCTCGGCTCGGCCCGATACCACTCCGGACCAACACAAACCATTAGTGACAATGCCCGCACAATGCTCAGACAATGGGAGGTGCCAAACATTTGACACTCGCCGAGACTCGCAGAGGAAAGGTGAACAATCGCGAACAATTGGCTTTTTCAGCTTGGCGCAGCTTCGCGCCGAATGGACCGAATGGACCGAAGGGACCGAATGGCCCGATGGATCACATCTGCCGCTCCGGGGCGCGTCCCCAAGCCGCGCAGTGGGCCAGAAGACCGGTAGAGGCGGTCGAAACTCTAAACGCGTTTTGAGCCCCACAGTCGCTAAATAGGACTCGAACTGAACGTGTGACCCCACCAATAGATTCCTCGTTCGGAGAGCAATCCATTGGTGGGGTCACACGTTCAGTTCGAGTCCCATTTAGCGACTCTGGAGCTCAAAACGCCTCTAGAGTTTTGGCTGCCTCCACCGGTCTTCAAGCCCACTGTGCGTCCCCAAGCCGGCTCGCCAAATTCTGAAGAATCCGTCCCATTTCTTCAGAGTGAGCTCTACCCTTCGAAGAAAATAATGTCGAACCCCCTTACGGACGGCCCCCTGACTCCGGAGCCTTGACGTGTCCGCCACCCCGCGCCAACAAAACCTGCGAGTCCCCAAGAGGGGCGCTCGACCAGCCGCCGCCAGAGATTCAGATATTATTCAGGCTGGACCTGTGCGACGGAGAGAGGGGAGAGAGAGAGAGAGAGAGAGAGAGAGAGAGAGAGAGAGAGAGAGAGAGAGAGAGAGAGAGAGAGAGAGAGAGAGAGAGAGAGAGAGAGAGAGAGAGAGAGAGAAATGCCGAGATTGGGAGGTGTGACTCGGGCCGGCGCGTGTGTGTGGCATTGTTTCCAGCGCCAGCTGCCCCGGCACGACGTGGCACGACACTGTAACACAATGGCGTCGGTGTTATTATGGGTATCGGGGCGACATCGGGACGCGCGCTAATAATGGATCACGGGGCGGGGCCTGTCGCTCTGTCTCTCTCGCACACCTTCGGCACGCCCCTCGAGTGCGAGGGAGACAGCCTCTGGGGCGCAGCGCGCGGCGTGGCGAATGCCGTGCGAGCAGAGCGCAGAGGCGGGGCCCTCTGGAGTGGCCCTGGAGCCTGGAGCGGAGCGTGCCTGGAGCCGCCTGGAATCCAGCTACACTGGAAAAGTACGACGACCTGCCCTGCGGCCCTGCAGAGCCAGTGCCCGGCAGCAAAGCAATCAAGAACAACGCATTTTCTTTTTGCTTATTCCTCATTGCTTCACAGCTGTGCTTTCGTAAACTGCTCAATTGAATAAAATAAAATTGGTCGTTGCAGGAACGTCACAATTTCGCTATGTACCTGACAAGTAGCGTCGAAAATGACAGCCAATATTTTGGTTTTCGTGGAAGCGCGCCGGTTTTGAGGGTTTCGGGGTTCGGGGTGGGCGACGTCGCCGGGTCTCGGGCCACGCTCTCCTCCTCGGCAGGCAGCACGGCAACGGCACCACCTGGACGACACAATGCCGGGCCCCACCCACTACACACCCCCGAGAGCCCCGAGACGAGCATTCAGAGGGATTGGCCTCGGACGGGGCGCCTTGTGCCTCCCTTCGCGGCCTCCCACAGTGGGCCAGAAGACCGGTGGAGGCGGCCAAAACTCTAGACGCGTTTTGAGCTCCAGAGTCGCTGAATGGGACTCGAACCTAACGTGTGACCCTACCAACGGATTGCTCTCCGAACGAGGAATCCATTGGTGGGGTCACACGCTCGATTCGAGGCCTGTTTAGCTACTTTGAAGCCCAAAATGCGTCTTGAGTTTTGGCCGCCTCCACCGGTCTTCTGGCCCACTGTGCCTCCCTTCGCTGGACCGGGACTGCGGATGCAACTTTCAGCTCCGACGAAACCTAACCTTGGGCGGGAGAGCTTCAAAATGTAGCATCTAAAGATAAGATAAAATAAAAGAAAATTGGCAGTGTACGTACAGACCTTGCCAGAAGTTTTTCTTCGTCCGCCTTGCACTCACAGTTTTTGCAACGAATAAAATTTACTTGGAACAAAACACAATTTAATTCATTGTGAGACAAACTCTTCTTGTTCCAAATAAATTTTGCCGTCTTCCAGGTTCGTTTTCTTGTTCCAAGAATTTTTTTTCTGAGTGCGGACGGCATTTTCCCATGCTGTGTTTGTCCGCGCATTTCCACGCACACTCCCCTTTCATATTTCCCCCGGCGTTTGACGTTTCCGCCATCCGATGACCCCTCGGCCAGCCCGGCTCCTCCCCTGCGGACCGATGCCGAGAGTCGTCTTCGTCGCTCTGTCTCTCTCGCACCTAAACGGGACGCCGCCCGAGTGCGAGAGAGACAGAGCGACGAAAACGACTCTCGGAATTGGTCTGCTGAGTGGCGTCGGGTGGCAACCCTGTTGCTGTCGCCGCGCTGTCGCCGAGCCGCGTTCCATTGAGCGTGAACACTTTGGCGAACACATCGAAAATGCGTGCGCACAGTGGGCCAGAAGACCGGTGGAGGCGGCCAAAACTCTAGACGCATTTTGAGCTCCAGAGTCGCTAAATGGGTCTCGAACTGAACGTGTGACCCCACCAATGGATTCCTCGTTCGGAGAGCAATCCATTGGTGGGGTCACACGTTCAGTTCGAGACCCATTTAGCGACTCTGGAGCTCAAAACGCGTCTAGAGTTTTGGCCGCCTCCGCCGGTCTTCTGGCCCACTGTGGCGCGCCGTCGTCATCAGGCCAGCCCCGCCAGCAGGCCGGCCAACCCTTCTCTTTCCATCGCGGCCACTAAGTTATCGCTGCTTCTTTTCTGTCCGTTGTGTTGGCAACACACACAGGGCGATCCCACGCAGAAATCGATTGCAGTGCGACGCATAGTGCGCGACCCCCTCCGCCATAAAGGAATAAAGGAGAGGAAGACACTCATTGCAAATAGACAGGCTGCTGATTTTTATTATTGTATTCATGGCCCGCGGGCCGGGCTAATGGAGGCAGTTTGTTTTTCCGCGGGCGGAGTGACTCTGCCAGAAATCTCAAGTGAATTTGAGATTTAAGTGAAAATGTCGGTACTACCTTTGTAAACCAAGGAGAGCATATTGCATGCATGTTTGTGGGGGAAACGATGTACAGTATCTCTCATTTTGTTTGAATTATTTGTACTTTTCCTCACGCTTGTACGAACAGCGACAGCGAGCCCATTTCTCCCCCCAAGTTACCCACTTTTTTCTTCTTTTTATCCGCTGAGCCACTGCCCACCTCATGCGGGCCCATTGCATTGGGCCCCCCGGCCGGGCACCACCAGAGCAGACTGATTCCGAGAGTCGCTTTCGTCGCTCTGTCTCTCTCGCACTCATGGCGCGTCCCGTGTAGGTGCGAGAGAGACAGAGCGACGAGAACGACTCTCGGCATCAGTCCGGCCAGGCAGGCCACCCCCATTCATGCATGGCTATTCTTTCTCCTCCTTCCGACAGAATCGGCTTTGCTTTGCCGGATTCCGGATTACAGCGTGTGGGCCGCGAGATCGACTCGCCCTCGGGGCCTTCGAGCTTCGAGACCTCGAAAGGCCAGAAAGGCCGGCCTAATCTCGATCACGCGACCCTCCGCCCCCGCCCCGCCCCGCCCCGCCCCGCCCCGCCACCCAAACAGACAATGCAACGAACGCAAAACGGAACGCAACGCCGATTTCAATTTCGAATTCTGTAATTTCAAACTATTTCCATTCTCGCGGCCCGTAAACCCCTTTTTCAAAAAGCGGTCGACAGCGAGGCGCGAGGCGCGAGGGCGTGGTCCGGCGGATAGGCCCTGGCCGGCCCTGGCCCATCATCAACACGCCGCGTGCATTGTGAGGCCTACAATGTAGGCGTTTCGGCAGTCACACTGCCAAAACCGGCGCCCGAAAACGCCACAAGACGCGATAATTCCGCAGACAAGGATTCCGTCGCTCTGTCTCTCTCGCACTCACGGGGCGTCCCGTAAGGGTGCGAGAGAGACGGACACGCCGCGCCACCCCTTGCTTGGCGGCTTCGCGCTCCGCGCCGCCCCCTTTGTCTTCAGAACAAACACATTCTATCTCTCTCCCACTCCCTTATTATGGGCGCACAATGGCCGAGCGGCGAGCAGTGCCCCGTGCATTGTGGCACTACAGTGTGCCACTGACGTGCGTGCGTGTGCGAGCGCCGTGACCATAGGCAATAGGCAACATGCAGCAGACTGATTCCGAGAGTCGTTTTCGTCGCTCTGTCTCTCCCGCACCCATACGGGACGCCCCATGAGTGCGAGAGAGACAGAGCGACGAAAACGACTCTCGGAATCAGTCTGCAGGATTGCAGTGCGCCAGCGCTCGCTTTTTCCGGCCGGCCGCGGGTTCGATCCCGGGCGTCGCGGCACCCAAACGACGATTTCTTTTCAGTCGCTCGTTTCATAAATTCCACTTGGTGATGTTCACCCGACTCGTCCAAGTTGAGCGGTCGAGTCTTTCCGCTTGAATCCATCCAACAGCCTGTAACTCTTTTGTGCGCAACGTCCTCGCGCTGACAGGTCCTTGACTACTGTATCATGAGCGAGTACCTCTCCCTCCTGCCGTCTCACGAAAGTCTCATCTTGGAAACATCGACGCGTATTTTGGTGCCCGCTAAATGAGACCCTTTTACAGTGCAGGACCCTCATTGAAGACGCACTTGGGATATCGATGAGGATCGATTGCAACATCTATATTCTCCATATTCCATGTGAACGGCCTGAAATGAATACACTAGTATATTCCGTTAAATTTTTAATTATATCTTCAGTCCACCGTGCTGAGAATCATGAGAAAGCAACTCTACACTCTAAATGTTGTACAGTGAAGATTCTCCATATTATGGTGAAAATGTTCCATGTTATGGTGGTGCAGCTGACCTCATAACATACCATTGAGAATTCACTGTACCTTATAGAGATTTTTACGAAATTTCGTTGGTATTATGGAGAAAATCTCCACCATAATATGTTGGTGCAGCCTTTCACCGTAAGACATTTACAGTGTAGGAAATGGTCTGCAAATGACCAGCAGCTGCTCCCCATGATTTCCGAACAAACACCGTCCGTCCACACTCCCCCCGTTTCCCCCAAATCGACCCAGAAAATCCTTCCGGCACAGATTTTTCAAGCGACCTGCTGATGCTCCCCCCCCCTTTCTCTCTCCCTGTTTAGAGGCAAATAATAAAAGTTATTGCCCGGAAAGAGACAAGGATCGCGCACAAAAACTAGTGTGGGGATATTAGAGCGGCGATGGCACAATGGGAGCTCGCGCGGCGCAGCGTGACTTTCAACAAAAATATCACTTATTTCTCGGCTCCCCCTCCCTCTTCTCGCAGCCAGGTAAACTGGCGACACCTTTCGCAACGAACCGGGGAGGCTGCATCACCTGCAGACCCATTCCGAGAGTCATCCTCGTCGCTCTGTCTCTCTCGCACCCATAAGAACCGCCCCATGAGTGCGAGAGAGACAGAGAGCGACGAAGAAGCCTGGCGGAATCAGTCTGCAAGGAATTTCGTGGCAGTGTTTCAGCAGTCCATGCAGTGTCTCTACCTCTACCGCGCCCAGCCTTCATTATAGTAGATCGCAAACGGGGACAGCGTTACAATGGCTCAAAGGAACGTCACGTTTTAACGTCTCTGGTTCGATTTGGTTGTAAATAAGGTTAGGACCTACAAAAATCAGCCACGAAGCTGTTGTCGAGTGACAGATGAAATTTTGGCAGTGGCGCGGTGATGTTGCCTATCTTGTCCGTCGCGGCGAGGCGCCAGCCAACCGGAAGTAACGCGTGTTGTGTTGTCGGTCGGCACAAAGGCACGCGCTGCCGCCTGCTTCCGAAAGAACCGTTTCGTCGCTCTGTCTCTCTCGCTCCCCTAGGGAACGCCCCATGAGTGCGAGAGAGACAGAGCGACCAGGCGATCCTTTAGCGACAATGCGCCCGGGCACTTGAGACGGCGGCCATCACGCCAGCCAAGCCGACCCAAGATATCAAACAATAATCGGCTGTGCGACGTGGCGATGTGCGAGGTGAGCCATCCCGACGCACAGTGGGCTAGAAGACAGGAGGGGCGGCCAAAACTCTAGACGCGTTTTGAGCTCCAGAGTCGCTAAATGGGACTCGAAGTGAACGTGTGACCCCACCAATGGATTGCTCTCCGAGCGAGGAATCCATTGATGGGGTCACACGATCGGTTCGGGTCCTGCTTCTGCTTAGCGACTCTGGAGCTCGAAACGCGTCTAGAGTTCTGGCCGCCTCCACCGGTCTTCTGGCCCACTGTGAGACGGCCGCCCGGCCGACACAGGAGTCCCGGGGCCCGCCAGGTGCTGTGGCAGCGTGGCAGCGCTCTGGCAGTCCGTGCTCCTCGCGGCCAAGATTGGCACCCCGGTGTATGGGCCTGGCCGCCTGGCCGCCTCGCCGCCCTGAGAGGGGCCACCACTTGGGGCCGCCATTGTTGCCCGCGTTTAGCCCGCTTTTGCCCGCTAAATCATTTTCGGACGGTCGGCTCGCGAGAGGCCCGCAGAGTCCTTCTCTCTCGCACTCGCGCCGGGGCCCGCGCAAGGGAGCGAGAGAGACAGCGCGGCATCGCTACACGCTCCGCGCGGGCGCACTTGAAGTCGTCGCTGCGGGTACATTAGGGCCTCCTTTTTGTCCGACGTGATGCCTCGCCTATTATACATCGATCATAAGGCGGCCAGGGTCTGCGCGTCTGCGCCTGCACTGTGAGGCACCCCGATCACGGTTCAGTGACCATAGGGGGTGCAACATCGCGGGGGACAATGTGGGGGCCATCTCTCGCTCGCACACTCTCTCACACATCGCCCCCTTCTCTCTCTCTCTCTCTCTCTCTCTCTCTCTCTCTCTCTCTCTCTCCCTCCCTCCCTCTCTCTCGCACTCAGGTGAGGCATTACGCACTTGGGGGTGCGAACTGCGTGAATCCTGCCCATAGAGAAATGAATGGATACAAAACATTGCAGTGTGGCACCTCGCTGCTGTATCATAGCATGGAACCACACACACAAGGCACTGTTGTAGGTTCGCACCATTCCAGACCGGCCAATATCCAAAAGGAATTCGTAATAAAACGCGTCATCGTACGGCAACATTATTTGGCAACGCCACACTACAATGGACACTACAATGAAAACAGGCTTCTAAATTTTAAAAAAGTGTCCCTGCTCGGTGCGCGCCTTAGCCCTCACGATAGCGTAGCAGTCGCCCCTTCCCTCAATATATATATTCCCCCTTGGCTAGATGACGATCGCTATTTGATAGATTGTCGATACACTGTTGTTGTTGTTGTTGTTGTTGTTGTTGTTGTTGTTGTTGTTGTGTGGGGGCGCTGGGCCCTTCGGCTTTAGGCGCCCTTGTCTCGCCCTTTTTCCGCGAGTGCGAGAGAGACAGGTATAAAGTCCAAGGGAAGGGGCAACGGGACAAAAGGGCTAGCCACTGCTATGCGCCCTTGCTGCCACCCTCACCTCTCACCAATACACACACACGCACACACACACACACACACAGACACACGCACGGCCGCGCGCGCCAGATTGCCTGTTTCCATGTAAACAACGTTCTATTCACAACTTAGTCCATTCAGCAGCAGGCACGGCACGAGAGAAGTATTGATCACGACGACACACGGTAGAGACGGTACACTGCCGAAAGCAAAGTCAGCTCTGGTAAATTATTGAGTTTCTCAGAAAAATGTTGATGTGCACTCTGGACAGGGCGAGCCAGGTGGTGCGGATCAACGGGAGAGGGAGGGGGTGTAGGTTACGCAAAAGGCCGCGCTTTGCACAGTGGGGCCAGAAGACCGGTGGAGGCGGCTAAAAATTCTAGACGCGTTCTGAGCTTCAGAGTAGCTAAACAGGACTCCCAGCGACTCTGGAGCTGGAGCTCAAAACGCGTCTAGAATTTGGGGCGCGCCACCGGTCTTCTGGCCCACTGTGCAAGTTCAAGGTTGGACATCGTCGGAGGTTAGGCAAAAATCCGGGCCTGGCCCATGTGAAGAGCAATGTTTCTTACCCATCCCCCCTCTAGAGCCCCTTTCTGGATCCGCCCCCGGGCTCCCCGATGAGTCCGTGGGAATTTCGGGCGGAGCGGCGGACGCCCTTCGCCGCTTGGCCGCTGTGCCGCTCCACTGTGACTTTGTCGACTCGCCGGAGAAAGGCAACTCATCCGATTGTGCCGGCTGTGCCATGGCTGTGCCGCGGACGCTCTGATCAGGGAATTGATAGCCTGAATGTGCGCGTGAATGGGATGAATCACAGTGTGGGTGGCACCACTGTGGCCCCACTGTGGCCCCACTGTGGCCCCGTAGAATGCCTCTCTAACGATGTCGTGGCGGCCGGGGCGTTAGAGAGGCCAAAGGACGCCGCTTGCCTGCCAGGCTGCCACTTTCCCCGCCAACACACTCGACTTTCTCGATCATTTTATTTTGGAGTGTATGTCAAATTGGCAAATTGGCGCTTCCCCGCCGCCTTTCCCGTGAGGTGGCGTTCACTTTGTAAATAATTTCCTGCTGAAAATTTTGGTCATGTAAGTTTCTGGCTATTTTTTTCTTTGTTGCACGTTTTTTTTTCCAGTCGAGAGAATGTTTGAATTTTTTTAGTAGAATAACATTCTGTAATTCAGCAAATTAGACAAAATCGTATTAGAACGGATCGCATAAAAAAAAAAGAATTTAACTATTCTAACCGTGTGACCGCTGCATTCCACGAGGGGGCGTCAAGCCAAGTCAACACACGTCTGGCACTTCCTGGTACCGTGCACCACGCCCTCTCACTCTCTCACCTATCGCTCTCTCTCTCTCTCTCTCTCTCTCTCTCTCTCTCTCTCTCTCTCTCTCTCTCACAATGACCAATTACACATCGAGACGAGATGCCGCCAGCGGAGATCACACGCACGTCGAAACGGAAAAATAAATAAACACGACCGAATAAAGGGTTAAAATAGTGCGCACGCCCCTCTCGATCCGATACATTCCGCCGCCGCCGCCACCACCACCACCACCACACTGCGTTCGCTTCCCATATTTTTCATCCGCGCCATCTCTGCCAGCGACGCCGCCGTGTGTCCTCGGTGGCAACACAACAAGCCAACAAATGAACCGCGGGAACAACACCGACACAGATGCCGGGGCACACCACTGTGGGCACACCGGCACACCACTCGGGCGGCGCGACTTCCAATCAGAAGGATATTTTTCACTCGCCAGTCCGAGGACCGTACCGTGCCGGCAGCTGGGCGTACCTCTCTCTCTACTATCTCCCTTCTACCTCTCCGCTCTCTCTCCCAAGGATACTTTCTCTCTCTCCATCCTCGTACCTCGTCTCTCCCCTCGTCTCTCTCTCTCTCTTCTCTCTCTCTCTCTCTCCTCTCCTCTCTCTCTCTCCTCTCTCTCTCTCTCTCTCTCTCTCCCTCCCTCCCTCCCTCTCTCTCACAGGCCGTGAGTCACCTCCGCCGATGCTTGTGCCTCATCAAGGGGTTGTTATTCTATTCAAGATGTCTAATTATGCCTGTTTTCTAAAAATGGGGCAGTACCCGTTTCTGCGATTGGACGCTGAGAGTGCTGCTACACTTGCGACACTTACTTGGGTAATGCTAGTGATTACTGCCGGCCGACAAGAGGGTGTGGACAGTTCCTACACCCGTGAGAAAGCACTCCGCCACCCAACACCGAGCAAAAACTGCTCAATATTTTGACGTGTAAATTGCAGTCGATTTGTGAGGTGTGCCGCGCAAGAAAGTCTGTCCGCGCGAAAAAAAAAGAACGGAAAAGAAAGTCTACTTGAGTTTTCTCGGGCGCCGAAACCGGTATGCGACGATGGGGTTGGATAAGTGGGGTTAGGGGATGGCCTCCTTCCATTCAGGTCATTCAGGACTGCAATTACACTGGCAATACGTAAATAATATTTCTTTTTCTCATCAGTCCGCGTGTCGCACCCCTGCCCGAGCCCTCCCCTCTCGCCCCGTCACTCCCTCTCACTCCCTCGCACTCGAACAGTGTCTCGCTTTCCTAATCGATAGGGCGGCAGTGGCCCGAGTGTCTTTAAAATCCGAGACAAAAGCCGGGTACACAAAGAGTTGGAAGTGAATGACTTCCAACAGCTGTGTCTAACAATGGCGAATTTGAAACGATTGTCGTGTCCTGCGTGAGGGGGAGGGGGGGGGGGGGGCAGGGGTGGTGAAGGGGTCAAGTGCCATGCCGCGCCCGCAACCGTCCCTCCACATTTCACAGCAAAGTTCAAGTAGTGTAACTTGTGAAAGGGCGGCGGGGGCCGGAGGGCTTGGAAGGGAGAAAATGTCGAAACTACTTTGCACTCCAAACAATTCATTAGAAAGATATGCACAAGAAGAAGAAAAGGGGAGTTTTTCTTTTCCGCAGCGAGCTTATTTCCCTGGCGTCGACAGTTACAAGTTATCGGGTCGGATACTTTTCTCACCACGCGCTCGGAAACGGAACGGAGTGAAATCAAAGTTCATCCTCAACCTGCAGATGGCACTTTTCTAGTGTACTCGACTTGGCGCCCCGCCCCGCCTCGCCCCAAGGCGCCATTATTTCAAACTCACCGCCCATTCACCGCCTTGCCTCTTTGCGGCGCGCCTCGCTCTGCCGTGCTCTGCCTTGCTTTGCCTGGCGTCGCCTTCTCGCCCGATTTGATGGCATGTTTTGGCAACTTTTGGCGGGGGTGGGGGTGAAAGCCGAGGCTGAATGGCGCGGTTGAATGCCGCCGGGATCGAGTAAACGAGAATGGGATAAGAGGGGAAAATAATGTGAATGCCGGCATTGCCGCGTCGCACGGGTTCACTGGAAGTGTAATTAGAAAATGACGTTTTTTCCCAGTCTCGTGTTGGCATTGGCTGGCTTTTCCCCCGCGTAGTCAACTGTCAACTGTCTGATTTCACCACCCAAAAAGGAGAAGTTCTCCCGAAGAGTAATGCTTGCCAATAGTCTGCGTATTTTCATAATGACAGTCACAACAAATTTCGTTTACTCCACAGTCTTCTGCTTGACCCCCCGGATCTAGTGCAACCCCCTCCCTCTCTCTCCCTCTGCCTCTGCCCCCCTCTCTCTCCCCCTGTCTCTCCGCCCGCCTCTGTGCCTCTCTGTACCCAGTCGCGGCGGCTCAAACCAAGACGCGGTTTTATTTTGTCAGCGTGCTTCGACAAACACGGCATTTGGTGTAGTGTAGCCACCGCTCGGCGCGAACTCTATTTTCCGAGAGTCCTTGCTTCTTCGAGCGCACGCGGCGTGGCGCACACTGCTGGAAGACAGCCAACAGAGAAGACGGTCTGGAAACGCTGAAAAATCAACGGTCGTTCTCTTTTTTCGGCGACAATTTCACGCGTGGAAGTCGAGACGGCGTCGTCGTCACAGAGTCACCTGCAGGCTATTTCCGGTTTCGTATACACTGCGAATGTCTACACACCGGTATCAGATCTCTCTCTCTCTCTCTCTCTCTCTCTCTCTCTCTCTCTCTCCTCTCTCTCTCTCTCTCTCTCTCTCTCCTCTCACCAGCCGTCCCGGGGAGAAGGTCTTTGTGCGCCGAGCCGGCGCCATTATGAGTTTAAATGAGCAGAGCGGTATGGCGCTCGAAAGACTCGAAAGAGTGAAAAGCGAAAAAAGGAAATTACCGCGCGACTTGAAGTGCCAAAGCGCCAAACAGCGGGCCGCGCGCGAAGGGCGGGGCGGGGCAAGCTGCAGCCTGCGAGTCGTTTTCGTCGCTCTGTCTCTCTCGCACTCATGGGGCGTCCCGCAGAGGTGCGAGGGAGACAGAGCGACGAAAACGACTCTCGGAATCAGTCTGCAGAGCAAGCAGAGCAAGCAGCGCAAGCCGCCTTGCCTCTCTCCTCCAAGAAGAGAGTTGAGTCGGAACGCGCATTGTTCCGCCGCTACACGATGCCAATATTCGCCGCTCCCTTCGTCGCAGTCCGCGGACTGACTCCGAACAGTCGCTCCGTCTCTCTCGCACTCACGGGGCGGCGGCCCGCAGGCCGCAGGGGTGCGAGAGAGACGGAGCGACGACTTGAGTGCTCCTCCGCGGATAATGATGTGGCCTTCCCTCAAGTGGCTGCAATTTCAATTTTCGTTTTGAAGCGAACGTTAAAAAGCAAGTTGGTCAAGTTCTGCGTGTAGATAATTGATATGACAGCCAACGTCGCGTTCTAGTAGCAGACAACCAGTGCCTACAAAAGCCAAAATGCGGTGAAATGAAAAGTCTATAGTCTATACACTGGTAAAACTAACTTCATTCAAGCGTACAACTACGCTTCTAGACTGTACGCCCTTCTTGAAGCGTACAACTACGCTTCAAGGCAATTCCCCCATGCATTTAGATAGGAAGAAAGGAGTGCTCTTGTACGCTTGAAGAAGGGCGTACTGGCTGTACGCTTCACGAAGGGCGTAATAGTACGCCTTAGTTTTACCAGTGTACTATTTTGTCTATAGTGGCCACTGTTTTCCGAATATACAGTGCGGTGGTCTGTGTGGTGGTTTGGGACTCTTCGATTGGTCGAAGTGGAACAACGGCGTCTGTGATTTCGCTTGTCAGGCACTTGAATTTCGTGAGGCAAGGACACGGGGCAGGGGAGTCAAGACACTCATTAGGAGTCACCCTTCCTCCACACAACAGAGCTTTCGTCGCTCTGTCTCTCTCGCACCCGCACGGGGCGTCACGTAGGCGAGAGAGAGAGAGAGAGAGAGAGAGAGAGCGACGACTGGTGGGTGCCGCACGGGGCCGGGAAGGGTCGCAGTCGCCCCGTGGTCTTTGGAGAGCTCGTGTAAGAAGTCCATAATTATCTATGACAAGGCTTTGGAAACCGATTTGTGCGCCGCAGACTCACGGGCCGACAGGCCGACAGCAGTAGTGTAGCTTTTTGTTGTTAAAAGCCACGAGTCACGGTAGGTGTTGCTGTTTAGGCCCACGCGGCACTGCGGCCCGACAGTCTCGCTCTGTCTCCCTCGCACTCATGGGGCGTCCCCTGTGGGTGCGAGAGAGACAGAGTCTCGGGCTGGCGGTGCTGGCGGCCTGGGAACGCGGGGAGTTGCCTCTCTATTCACACACAGCCGTCATCGCCGGCCGCTAATCACGATAGGACGCGATTGTGCTCAAACGGAGGCCCCCGTTTTAGACAATTGTGCCCCCACTGTATGGGAGGCTCACAATAAATGACGCGTCGGTGGAAAACAGTTGTGTGTGTGTGTGTGTGTGTGTGCTGTTGTATTTTTCCGAAGCCGAATTTACTATTACTATAGTATTGATGCGGGCCCTTACAGTGGGCTCTTCAGAATTGAAAGGAAGAAAAAGAAATTGCATCAAGGTCGATCTATGAGGTGGGAGTCGGAATCCGGGTCACGCGCGTCGGATAATCCACTTCCTTCATCGAGTCGACCACAGTTTCAGACTTTCAGACATGCACGTGGTTGCACGGACTCGACTGACTCCAACCAAACTTTCTTTCCCCACGCACATCTTATGATTTCTCACGAGTAAGAGCACAGATGCGTCCGCCAAAATACTCGCCAGGAGGTGTCCCCCCTCTCCCACCCCCTCTCCACACAGTGCGTTGAATTGGAGTAACATCAGATCTACCGCAACGCTACTGGAAGGCGAGGGCCGTTCTACGAAGCGAGTCCGTCCGCCCGTCCGTCTGTTGAGCGCACACACACAGACACACACGCACACACACAGACAGACACGCACGCACACACACACGCACACACGCAGTGAGGCGCGTGTGAGACAAGGTGATCGTGACACGCTGGCTCGCCACCTTGCTGGGTGGCGCGGCCCTGATTCCGAACGCGCCGGTATATCGTCACTCTGTCTCTCTCGCACCCCCACGGCACGACCCGCGAGTGCGAGCGAGACGGAGCGACGGAATCACACCGTTTGGCATCCCTAGTGGGCAGTGGCCCTCTTTGTGTGGCGCTGCGCTGTGCTGCGCTGCGGGGGCAGCTGTCGCCCATGGCCGCGGCACACCGTGGCGGGGCGCTGAGTCGCTCTCTCTCTCTCTCTCTCTCTCCGTCGCACTCGCGGGGCTCTCCGTCAGGGTGCGAGAGAGACAGAGAGAGACAATCTGGAACAAGCTGGGCGAGACAATGCGCCAGCCTGCCCGGGCCGCCACACAACTTCTCGTCGTGTCATTCATCAGACGGAATTCGCTGGCGAGTTGTTGTTGTTGTTGTTGTTGTTGCAGTCACACCGTCCTGACGACGCTGACCCGCGTGGTGGTCAAACAGCACCCCACGACGTCCCCACGGGGTCAAGCCGCCACTCCAGCACTCCAACGTCGTGGCGCGTGGGTGGGGGTAAGTCACCCCTTATGCTTGCAGTGTGCTGCTGCCTCTCGCTTGCAGTGCTGCTGCTGATGCCTCTTGCTTGCAGTGCTGCTGCTGCCTCTTGCTTGCAGTGCTGCTGCTGCCTCTTGCTTGCTGATGCCTCTTGCTTGCAGTGCTGCCGCTGCCTCTTGCTTGCTGATGCCTCTTGCTTGCAGTGCTGCTGCTGCCTCTTGCTTGCAGTGCTGCTGCTGCCTCTTGCTTGCAGTGCTGCTGCCTCTTGCTTGCAATGCTGCTGCTGCCTCTTGCTCGCAAAGCTGCTGCTTGCGAAACCTCACCGTTTTTCATTTGCCCCTTTTTTGCGCCGCAAGTGCACTTGCGAACAGAATAAGTCTTGGGACTTATCGATGGAAACGGCCGAACGTAAATCAGGATCGGGCGGGGCGACGCGTAAATCACCTGCAAGTGCAGCGCGACAACGGTAGTTTGCCGTTGATTAATTGCGATTATTGTGACACTGTTCTAATGTCTGATTTATTCATTTTCAGGACTCTCTGGCGGCGCTGGAACGGGTTCGGCTGCGCGACCAGACTGCCTTGTTCACGAAAATACGAAAACAAGTAGGACTGCTCAGGCTCGGACTGGCCCCCAAAAGGCCCCAGCGGATAAGACCGCAAAAGGCCCCCGATCATCATTATGTTTTTACCCTTAATGACCAACTTTGTGAGGCTACTGCTCCTAAACTAGTTGCGGTCAATAGCCTTCCCGATACAGGGCATAAAATAGTAGGGTCTTAAGAATACTAGGGCGTCGAGGGAAGCCTTTTACGGCAACTACATTGAACACAGTGGCCGCCCAAAATCAGCAAAATCAGCAAATTTCCGAGATTCGACCACTTTTTGACCAACTTGGTCGAAAAATCGTTGCGGTCAAAGCCAAAATCGTTGTGGTCAATGTCTTCCCGATATAGGGCATGAAAGAGTAGGGTCTTAAGAATACTAGGACGTCGAGGGAGGCCTTTTACGGCGACTAGATTGGACACAGTAGCCACCCAAAGTCAGCAAAATCAGCAAATTTCCGAGATTCGACCACTTTTTGACCAACTTGGTCGGAAAATCGTTGCGGTCAAAGCCAAAGTCGTTGCGGTCAACGTCTTTCCGATACAGGGCATGAAAGAGTAGGGTCTTAAGAATACTAGGACGTCGAGGGAGGCCTTTTACAGCGACTAGATTGGACACAGTGTCCACCCAAAGTCAGCAAAATCAGCAAATTTCCGAGATTCGACCACTTTTTGACCAACTTGGTCGGAAAATCGTTGCGGTCAAAGCCAAAGTCGTTGCGGTCAACGTCTTCCCGATACAGAGCATGAAAGAGTAGGGTCTTAAGAATACTAGGACGTCGAGGTAGGCCGTTGACCGCAACTAGATCGGACGCAGTGGCCGCCCAAAATCAGTTAAAACGGCTACTTTCGGAGATTCAGTCACTCTTTGACCAACTTCGTGACGTTACTGGTCCCAAACCCGAAGGCCCCGGCAGATTTTTCTGCCTGTCTGCCCTGGCCAGTCCGAGCCTGGGACTGCTCTTTTGGCCCAGTCAGTCTTCGAACGTCTTCGCTTCGGTCGGCGTGCAGTACTTTGATCAGCGACCGCTATTCAACGCAAGTGACACTGGCACTCTCTCGGTGCATTGCAGTGCATTGTTTACCCAGTGACTGGCAACAATAACCATCGCCTTTCGATTCGCTGACTTCGGTTTTATGACCCAGTATCCTGTTTTTCTTCCTGCGCGCTCAAATGATTCAATCCCCCGGGTGAAATGAGACAAAAAAGAGAAAAGGGCGGGCGGCGGTGGGTTTTTGAACCCACGACAGGCACATGGGATGGGCCCTCGACAAAGTAAAAAAAATAATAATAGAATAAACGCATGGGGAACCTTACCGGGTTTCAGCCGATTTTCGAGATGATCGATATCGAGATCGATATTTTTCGATGGCCCAATAACTGTGGCCAGGCCGGTCGTTGCTTTCTCCGGCCGGAAAGTTCCTCTTGTCCACCCAGTGTCCACCCCGACGACAGGCAACCTGTTTGTCTCGCCTCAATCAGCCTGTTTTGCCTGCCTTTATGCAGTCCGATTCGACACACTGCTGCGACCATGATGATGCGCGCGCGGAAAATGAGGTATTTTCGCCGCCAAAGTGAATAGCAGTGATTGGCCGGCGGCTCGTGCACGCAGTGTGCACGCACTCGGTGTCACTCGCGTCAGTCGCCGATTCGTCGCTCTGTCTCTCTCGCACGCCTGCGGGGCCCGGCCGCGAGTGCGAGAGAGACAGAGCGAAGCACTCTCCGCGGTGACGCGCGCTGACAGGTGCCTGTGTCAACGCTCCGGCAAACGCGCCGCCGCCTCTGGTCCTCGCATCCCGGCAGTGCAGGCAACGCAGGCAATGCCATCCCAGGATAACGGAAGGCGCATTGTAAAATGTTATGGCCGGAGCATGCCCGTCTTTGTCTTGGGGAACGTACCTGTCTATTATTGGGCCTCAATACGAGGCAGTGCACATAACCCGCGCGCGTACGCCAGAAATGACCGACGAAATTCATTAGTACCAACGTTTGAAACGAAAAAACAAAAAGAGAGCATCATGATGGTGCATCTGCGAACAGGTGGACGCTTCACGCTGAAGTGTGAAGCTACTGAAAACTGAATCCAGTGCGTCGCAGTCATCTGCTCCCTACCAGGGAAACCCCCACATTTTCCAGCACAGCCACAGCAACCCGGGTGGAAGCCACATCGTATTATATGATGAGAATTTTGTCGAATTTTGTCGAACAATTTTTTTTCCATGTGGCTCCGCCCTTCCCCTCATTGGTCAGGTTGACTCCGAACTGCGCTCTGCCTCTCTCGCTCCCGCACGGAGCACTCCATGAGTGCGAGAGAGAGGGACAGGGCGTGGCCAATGGCGGCTGCGAATGGCGCCTTTTGCCTTTTGACTGCACAGAATGCACGCGGCTCGACGCGGCGGCTGTCCGGCCGGCCGTTTGAACTGGCATGTTTACTGCGGCCTCGGTGTGGTCAAAACACTGGATTCAGGTCCTGTGGGCACCACCTTTGGTGCCTTTGGTCCTGCAGACGAAAAAAAAACACAACAGATTGAAAGCAATACTGAATCACCCCGAACAAATTAAACACAGTGTGCACGGCCGCTGCGATGCCGCGCCACCCAGTGGACATTTGTACCAACCTTTGGGCTCAAGTATTTTGGTGGGCGTCGCTTCTGTGTGAGTGTGAGAGCAATGTGTGTGTGTGTGTTTGTGTGCGCGAGCCACACCTATGCATCGCTGCATGGGAACGAGGTGGCCCCGCTCGTCACACACTGGAACGTCCACTGGAGCTGCAGTGCCACAAGTCGGGTGCGAAGTGCATGCAAAATGCGACGCGAGCGATTTTTCCGATTTTCTTCCATTTGCAGGTGGTGCTTGTCCTTCGCCCGTCTCCGCTCCGTCTCCCTGATTTACACCTTTGTCCTCCAGGAGGGGTCTGTCCGCCTAATCTGCGCCAGTTCTATTCTGCGTCGACTTTATTGCCTCCAACAACAACAATTAGACAATAGTCTCAAGACCCTTTGAGCGCTGCCGCCTTCTATTCCATTTCTTGAGGAAGAAGGTTGAGTCAACTGGCACGGCGCTGTAAATCATAATTTAGGCCGCCCGTCCCGACAATAGTGCGTCCACCAACGGAGGAGGAGCATTGTCGCAGGTTTTACAACCGCAGGTTTATGCTGGGTGATCGCTCCATCTGTCCACCTCGTCCACCTTCTGCAGTGACAAAGTACACTCATAAGAAGGGCTTAAAATAGGGCCTCATTCAAGGGGCCGCGGAGAATATAAAATCACTTATTAAGAAATTCGAGGGGGCCGTGGCCGGCCGCGGCCGTGCCGCCATTGTCGCTCCCGATCCTCCAAAATATTTCCCCGGCACTGCAAGAGCGTAATCCCCGTTTTCTGGATTTATGCCGGAAGGATTAGGAGCCCCGGAATAAATAAAACAAGCAGCGCAGCCCTTTCCGGTGGCCGCCGGTGGCGCTGCCGGCCGGCGTGCAACTGGTCGCTGTTGCGCGCGACTGTACATTCCAGCGCCCTCTAGATTCGCTGGAGACTGTACGGATTGCAGAGGCCCCTGGATCCACTGTTGCGCGTGACTGTACATTCCAGCGCCCTCTAGATTCGCTGGAGACTGTACGGATTGCAGCGCCCTTTGGATCCATTGCGCGTGACTGTACAGCGGATTCCAGTGCCCTTCGGGGAAGACAGTGCGAATCGCAGCGCCCGTCCTGGATCCACTGTTGCGCGCGACTGTACGGCGAATCTCAGCGCCCCCTAGATGCGATCTCATTATCGGCACTAACCGGCTTAGCATTACGTGCAGCGGGGCGTGGCGTGGCCACGATAACGCCATCCCTGTTTGCAACGACAAAGCGACACACACACTGCTAATTCCCTTTTTATCTCCATCTCTCTCTCTTTTTTGTCGTATTGTGTTGCGCGTTTGTTTCTGTGTTCGAACCCCGGAAGTTCGGCCGAGGAGCCGCGGATCCGATGCAGAGGTCAAGCGGGAAGAAACCCCCGATGCTTATCGGCGCGTCGCTCTGTCTCCCTCGCACCCGCAGGGGGAGCCGCGTGAGTGCGACAGAGACAGGGACGCCAGGCAGTCTGCCAGCCCGCGCTGCCGGGGGCGAGTTCGAAGAATCGTCTCGTCTCTGTCGCACTCACGGGGCCCTCCCAGCGGGTGCGAGAGAGACAGCCTCGCGAGGGTGCCGCGCGATTATTGAAGTAATGCGCACAGAAGCCAGCACGACGTGACCGGATACAAGGGCTCAGTCTTTTTGTTCGCCAGGGAAACCAATCCGATTCCTATAGTGGCGCGCCGTGTTTTGCCTCTGTTTTGCTCACCTAGGCGGCGGCAGGGAAGCGGTGCGCTGGGCCGGGGGCGGATCCAGAGACGGGTTCAGGGGGATGGCGCAGAAGTTGCCTACCTACAGGCGGGAGGTACGACTTACTATTGCCTACCATTCAGGCGTCTTTAGAATCGTCTTCGTCGCTCTGTCTCTCTCGCACCTACACGGGACGCCCCATGCGGGGTCTCCGCGGCCGGCGTGGCCGTGGCGATGAAGGGGTGCAGCGCGATGACTTGCGAGGCGGCCGAGGCGGTCAGCCGCCCGTTGCCTAGTGCCTATTCAAGCGTGGCGTGCTGTCGACGCCGTCGCACCGGTGGTGGAGCCCCTGGATTCGAGCCAGGATTCAATTATTTATCGAACCTCGCACGCGGACACGCTTTGTGTCACTCGGAACACGGGAGGGGGACGAACGGACGGACGAATGGACGGACGGACAGTCAGACAGACAGACAGACAGACAGACAGACAGACAGACAGACAGACAGACAGACAGACAGACAGACAGACAGACAGACAGACAGACAGATAGACAGACAGACATACAGACAGACAGACCAGACAGACAGACAGACAGAAAGACAGACAGACAGACAGACACTCAGACGGGCAGACAGACATACAGACATACAGACAGACAGACATACAGGCAGACAGACAGACAGGCAGACAGACAGACAGGCGGACAGACAGACAGACGACAGTCGCGGACAGACGGGCAGAGGAACGGGCCAGCGGACGGATAGACAGACACACGAGTAGTTTAGTGTGTTATAGACACTCGCACACTCGTTTAACCTCACGGCAGCGTTTGTCCTGCCCTGTGAATAGCAGGCACTTTGGGGCCTAACTACATGAAAGGGTACATACTGTACACAGTACTGCAGACGTCACGCGCGCCCGTGTGGTTGTGTGTGTGTGTGTGTGTGTGTATTTGTAGTGGCGTGAGCGGGCGAAGGTGTGTGTGCGTGTTTTCGTTTCGATCGTAAACAAATAAAACCTGCCGCACCGGAGGTGCGATCGTGTGAACGGAGCGCCAACGGCCACAGTGATGGTGGTGCCGCAATGACAATTGACTTTGTTTCAAATTTAAAAAGTGAAACGACACGCGAGGTCGGTCGCAGTGGGCTGTTGTCTGATGGCGACGATCAGTTGTCATCATTTTTTATGCCTATTCCACGGTGTAGTTACTGCACTGCCATTGATGAGTTGGTCTGGGACACGAAGTGTTAGCGCTCTGTGAGGGAAATCCAGACTCGGAAGGCCAAATTTTGGCAGTCAAAACGGAGCGCCACTGGAGTGGCAAACGAACTTGCAGTCCTTGCAGTTCACAGTGGGCCAGGAGACCGGCGGAGGCGGACAAAAATTCTAGACCTCCAGTGTCGCGAAACATGACTCGTACTGAACGTGTGACCCCACCACTGGATTCCTCGTTCGGAGAGGAATGCATTGGTGGGGTCATACGTTCAGTTCGAGTCCGGTTCGAGACCGGAGCTCAAAACGCGTCGAGAGGTTTGGCCGCCTCCACTGGTCTTACACGAGCAGCACGCCGGTCGAAGTAAAATCCCAAACAGTGGCACGGTGGTGACGTCACACTGCGATCCTTTATTTGATCACACCTCTCCACGCTGTGCACTGATTATCCGCCGGCAGCGTATCAAAGAGCGATCTCGGCTCTGTCTGAGAATTAGAGCACACAAAGACCAACCGGATACGGTCAGTCTTGGGATAGTGTCCGGCCGTCCCAGCACACTGTCCCAGCGGCCCTCGCGAGGGGTCATCCCGGCCGGGTCACCATTGTCCCCGCTCGCCATTACACCCGGCACATTGTGCTCGGTAAATATGAAACATGTGAGTGTCAAGAATAGCATCAACAACAGCATTTAAAATAACAATACTCAACTCTTTTTTTCTCGCTCCCCCTTCTCCTTTGTGCGGCCGTCTCCGCGACCCTCATATCGGCAAGGACAGCCCGCAGGCCGACTCCGAGACGCGCTCTGTCTCTCTCGCACCGCGCCGAGACGCCCCGGGAGTGCGAGAGAGACAGAGCGACGATACGGTTCGGATAAGCAGCCTGCCGCCGCGGGCTGCCGCGCTGCCGCGGCCACGTCGCGCCACAATGGACCAACCATCTCGCGACCCGACCCGCGAGGCTCCGGCGACGCTGGCGGCGGCACACTCAGAGGCGTTTTCGTCGCTCTGTCTCTCTCGCACTCATGGGGCATCCGCCGTAGGTGCGAGAGGGACAGAGCGACGAAAGCGACTCTCAGTGTGCTGGCCTGCCGGGGGGGTCGCGGCTTGCCGGACGATTCACCCCAATTTAAACGGGCCCACGTCACGTCTGGACGGACAGTGTGAGACTGGAAACTAGACCGGGCAAGGTGTCTTCTTCTCCTCCTCCTTCTCTTTCTCCTCCTCCTTCACAGTCTCCTTTTACTTCCTCTCCTCCTCCTACTCCTCCTCCTCCTCCTCCTCCTCCTCCTCCTCCACTTCCTCCTCCTTCTTCTTCTCCTTCTTCTTCTCCTTCTCCTTCTTCCGAAAGGGGGAATTCCCTTGCCGTGCGCCTACCTGAAGCCCGTGTCTCTACCAGTGTGCTTGCACTGCTCGCGCACTTCGCAAACAAACGCCACACAACGCCCCAATGTCCCTCGAAAAGTGAAAACTCACGCCGCACATCTTTTATTACTTATTAACTCTCCCGTTTCATTTCGTGTTCGATATTATTTATTATCTTTTTCTCCCCGCGCCGGTCGGGCGAGGTTGTTGCCGCCTTTATTTATCGAAAGGCTTGGTGACAATGGCTTCCTAATGGCCAGCAGGCCGGCAGGCTGTCTCCGGACCGTGCCACAGTCTGGGCCAGAAGACCGGTGGAGGCGGCCAAAGTTCGAGACGCGTTTTGAGCTCCAGAGTCGCTGAATGGGACTCGAACCGAACGTGTAACTCCACCAATGGATTGCTTCCTGAACGAGGAGTCCATTGGTGGGGTAGGTTCAAGTCCTAATTAGCTCAAAACGCGTCTAGAGTTGCGGCCGCCTGCACCGGTCTTCTGGCCCACTGCTGGACCGCGGACAGGGCTCGCCGGGCCGCTGCAGTTCCGGACCGCTCAAGTCTCATTTTCCCAATTTTCACCCCATAATGTTCAAGAACGATTCCTATAATGGTCAAAAAATGAAAAGTCAGTGGAATCCACCCAATGTTTTGTCCACTACAGTACGCAGTCAGGTTGAAACACAAAACAAAAACTTTTGCTCGATCGGAACAGTCTGAGTTCAACTTTATGGAGGCGGACACTGTAAACGATGTCACTTTTGCTCTGAATGCTGTACTGTGGACGGTGGTTCTTGTTTTTTTTTCAAGCAGCAGTGTCTTCAGGGTGACTCCTCCATGCTCATTAGGACCTATTATTGGGGGAGTCAGCGTGGATAGCATTAGGTGACCATCCGACCAGGCGACCCCCCCCCCCCCCCCCCCCCTACCTCTTTTACCAACGGGGCCGGCCGTGTACTCGCAGGATTTATCGTATCGCTTGATTTGTGCCTTTTACGGAAGGGTTGGAACATACGCCGCGTGTCCCCGACACTGTCAAATTTATCTAACAAGCTTTACAAAGCAAATTTAGTGGCGAAACAAAAAGTTGAAAGAGGGTTTTTCCAGTTCATGAAATGAAAGGTTTGAGTACGTAGAGTGGCTTTTTTTTTGTGTCTTGTTCTTATGACTGGATATGAGTGTACTGTACTTTTGCGCGCCCAAAAGAGAAGTTTCTTGTCTGTACAGTAGTAACTCTTTGCAAGTCCCTTGACCTCGGCTGCAGCATCTCTATGGGACAAGATTGCAAACTGTTTCGGATGGTGCAAGGTGCAATTCGTCTTGCGTCTCGAAGAATATGTGTATAGTACACTATACACTTGGAAGAGGAACGCACAACAGCACTGCAGTGTCCTGCTGAATGCGAATCATGCAGAAAGCTTGGCGAAAACCTTTTACACTTTTACAGAGAGATGATCTCCCCTGAGAGAGAACGAATCTCCATGCATGCAACCGTACATGTGTGTGTGTGTGTGAGAGAGAGAGAGAGAGAGAGAGAGAGAGAGAGAGAGAGAGAGAGAGAGAGAGTGCGTGCGCGCGTGTACTCTCAATAGCATGCAGGATGAGTGTCCGACGAATTAGGCTGCAGCTCGCCTCGCCCCGCTTTGCGTCCGCGCCGCCTGGACCGAGCTGGACCGAGCTGGACCAAGGCGGACCGGCCGGACTCTGGACTCCAGCGGCTGGACACGACGGCCCGCCTCTCCCCCGGTGGGGTGTCAACGTGCTTTACATCTCGAGTTGTCCTCTGTCTCCCCCCTTTTCGGTGGGAGAAATGATGCCGCGTGTTGTTTTTTTGGATCTCCTTTTCTCTGTTCGTTACTTTGGCCCTGTGGCGGCATGCGGCGTTCCCGATACTATGCAGACGAGTACACACACACACACACACACACACGCACACACACACACACACACAACAACAAAAAAAAAACACACACAATGGAGACGTTTTTAGAAAATAATTTGGCGCAGGGACTTGAACGCGCGGGGCAGCCGAGTTTCAAAACTTATGATGCGCAAGAAAAGAAAAGTGTTTCATTTTTCTTTCCGAAATTGGCTCGTTAGGCCTTGACAGAAAGATCCCTAATCTCGGACACGAAGTGCAGCACACAGTGTGCTCGCGGGGACTCTCGGTCGGCCATTGTCGAAAGTCAACATTAGCACGGCCCCGGCATGGCGATTCCCGGAGATTATTTTCGTGAAAAAGGAGAGGCAAAATAAAAGGAGCGGGCATCGGCAACACAGCGGGGAAAATAAAATAAAGAATCCGAAGCTTCGGAGGATAAGGAATAATACAATCTTGGTGGGAGGAGCCTTTTGTGAGGCTTTGATACATGGACCCGTAGAGCTTCCGCCGGCATGGGTCCTCTGCATGCGTGTGTGCGTCGCCCGGCCGCCCGGCCGTGAGTGCGAGAGAGACGGAGAGACAGGCACGCTGGAGCCAGGCTGTCTGCCCCTACCCGTACCACCACACTACCACCAGTGTGCCGCTCGGCCCCGCTCGGCCGCCTCGGCCCCAGACAGCGTGGCACCAGTCGACGCACTGTGAAAACCGGGCACATGGTCGGTCGTTGCAGCGAAACCAAATCACCCCTTTCTGTTGACTTTGATCCCTCGTTAATAATCTTGAAATCGGCTAAAAATATAAACAGGAAAAGGTTTTGTGAGAACGTGAACCCCTTTTCACTGTAAAAATAAGAAATATGTTGAGGTAAGTACACATTATTGAGTGTGACTTGTATTCTTTTTCTTTTTTTCAGGTGGAACGGATTCCTCCTTCCTCTCAGGCGAAATGCTAGGACGTGATCCTTGTCGGGCCCCACCCTGCCCCACCCCGCCCCGCCCCGCCCCGCCCCCTTTTCGCTACTACTCTGCAGTCCCACGGACGCGACGGCGCGGCTGGCACGGCCCGCGGCACAAAGGCAGTCAAGGCGGGACTTTCCGCGCGAATCGTGTGACTGCAGACAGCGCCCCGCCCCGCCCCCGAAAGGTGTGGGTCGACAAGGTCACAAATTGAGGGGTAATTTGTGCCCGTTGGGCCACAGAACCGCGCAAACGAAGGGTTGTTTTGTGTGCATGAGTGCTGTGTGTGTGTGTGTGAGTGTGTGTGCGTGCGTGCGTGAGTGTGTATGTGTTCGTGTGCTCGTCAAAAGTGACCTTTTGCCAACCGTTTGACATTATTGACGCGCTTGACGTAAATTATCAAACTTTAGTTCGCAAATTGATTTTCCCCACTCAAAAACTGCGATGTGTGCGAAAGTTTTCAGACATTACATTCCGAAATAGGGGTAACGTGCGGTGCAGCACTCACCCAAACCTCCCAGGAGGCCTATGCACTGGTAGGCAACGAATGTGACGTCACATTCGTTGGAGTGTGAATTTTGTCACGTTCGTTTGAACGTGACTCGGCCGCTTAAGTAGGGTGTCACATTCGTTGAACGTGGATCAACATTCAAACGAATGTGACATCAAACGAACGTGACAAAATATTCACATTCGAACGAATATGACGTCACATTCGTTAGCTACCAGTGTGGTAGAGGCATAGGCCATTTCCAGGGAGTTCCTGGGACACTCAGGAACTGTGCTTATCTCGTTCTTACCGTGTACGTTCAGTGCTCCTTGCGCCCTTGACTTTTCGGGGCGTCCAAAATCATGGAGTCAGAAGTGACACGCGTTGCCCGGTACTTACTGTCTGTGAATGAATGAATGCATGATCGAACGAACGAATGAATGAATGCACGAATGAATGGGCCGCTCTGAGCTATCACACACTATTACACGGCCCCTCTGTCCAGCGGTCACCCTACGACCCCATACACTCCTCGGGGCACACACTGGGCTGGCTGGGCTGGCTGGGCCCCAGGAAGGAGGAGTCCAAATTCATTCATTCATTCGTTGGTCCCCGTTCATTCACAGAGCAGGACCACAGGTAAATCGCGCTTTTTAGTAGGAAGAAAGGCATTAGGAGGAGGCCAAGAATGAAGCCGGCATAAAAGGCTCTGTGATAGCCGGCGGGAGGCTCCCCTGGAGAGGGCCCAGTGGACAGTGCGGGGCGGGGCGGGGCCCTTAATCTACACCTGTATCCAGCCTGATCGAAAGGAAAGCCAGGGGCGGGCCTGGCGGCCAGGCGGTGCCAGGTGCCAGGCGGTGCCCGGGGTGCGATCGAGGAATGTCACCTACACCACAAAGGGAATCGCGCCGAGGGTGCAGGAACAGTGCAGGAACAGGAAGCGGCGCGATGATATATGCGCGAGCGGACAAAAGTCGCCCGCTCCTTTTCGTCGCTCCGTCTCTCTCGCACGCGCACGGCACGCCCCGTGAGTGCGAGGGAGACAGAGCGACGGGCTCGCTGGGGTGGAAGGTGGCGGATGAGGCGGCTGGCAAACTCCCACGCGTTTGCGAGGTGGAGGGACGGGCCCGGTCGGGGGGAAAATTATTTGTCGCGTTGTTTATGAGGGCTGGTCAGTTCAGTTAGCAGCTGACGAAGGAACGCCGACTCGAGGGATTGCACTGACATAGGTTAGGGTCAGCTGTTGGCCCGCGGACTTACATCAAGTGGAAAATACTGTGAATTGCGGCGTACAAATCCAATGAATTTCAGTCAAATTTCGACGAATTTCAGTCGAATTTTGAAGAATTTCAGTTGAATTTCGATTAATTTAAGTCGAATTTCGATGAAGTTATTCAAATTTCGATGCATTTTAGTCAAATTTCTATGAACTTTAGTCGAATTTCGATAAATGTTTGATGTTTGATGAATTTTGGTTTACGAAATGGGCCCTTGACTTACATACATGGCTAACGAATTTCGAATAGCATTGAAGTCAGGAGTCATAAACTGCAAACAGAAGAGTGTCCACGTGCTCGGTGAAAACTTTTCACGAACTCTATTTCTCCCTGGTGTGACGCAACGGAGGCCGCGAGCGTGAGGCCCTCGAGGACGGACAGGAAGCTTGGGCCAGTCTGAACAACACTGGTAGGCAGGCCCGCCCTACTGTGGTCCGCCGCGGCACGGCGGCACGGACAGGTGAACGTTACAATAACTCGGACTTCTCCACTTTGCAGCGTGAAAAGGGAAGTGCACAAAGCACATTGTCCGACATTGTGGACGACTGTGCACCTTGTTCAACAATCGGACACCGCTTCGCCTGCCTCGCCGCTTTCCCGCAAGACCGATCCACTCGCTCTGTCTCTCTCGCACCTGCACGGAACGCCCCGTGAGTGCGAGAGAGAGAGAGAGGAGAGAGAGAGAGAGAGAGAGAGAGAGAGAGAGAGAGAGAGAGAGATAGAGAGAGAGATAGGGGGCGTCCGGCGGCGGCGCGCTTTTTCAAACGGATCGCACCTTGTCCTGCTTTTTGGCGTGCATCTCCATTACCTCGGTCCTCGGACACTTGAAAGGTCTCGAAAACGGGAGCAAGGTCGCGCACTTTGGTTTTCGTCAAATTTAGCGCTCCACCTTTTCTTGTGAATTTTGGTTTGAAAACTAAAGGCACCTGCATGCCTCTTTCTGGCACGCCCCTGCCCCCGTTTGGTCCACAGATACTCCAAAATGAGATACATATTGTTGAAAGGGTCGGCTTGTACGCCGGCCAGGCCTACTACGGCCCTAGGCTCGGCCCCCTGGTTTGAATGAACCCGGACTGTCTTCTTGAATGAAAGCTGCTTCTGCTCCCGATGTAGCAGCGACTGCCACGGCCACGGCAGGCACGGCCCCGGTAAAAGGGCATAGAAGTCACTTTACATTTAGAATGAAAGTAGAAAACAGAAAAAAAAGCGGGGAGTAGCCGAGGGACTTTATAGCTTCGGGGACTGTCACCTGGGACATAGAGAATACATTACCGGCATTGTCTGGCTGGACCGAGATGAAAGTATGAATGTCCATGGGAAGGGTGACCGCATGGAATGCCGCCCGTTTGAGCCGGCCCGCCTAGTTTAACCATCCTTCGATATCAAAGCACATTTCCGCTCAGTTCGAGGAATAACACGAACACGGCGTCAAATGAACTTGGACGATTTTCATACTCCTTTTGCGCCGCAGTGTTTTCCTTGTGGCGTGCCAATAACCAGCATCGCTGTATTGACAGGTTTATGACACTCGGGCATCTCCTTATGGAAAGCGGTCCCGCCGTGCCTGCCGCGCCTCCACCCCCCTATGTTTCGCATCTCCGGTGAGCCCCGGTGAGCCACAGGAAGGCTGGAAAAAGGCGACACAATCCGCACGAAAAAAAAGCTAAAATGTCAAATAAAACTTAGTTAAAATGTCCGTTTATCGTTGAAAAACCGTGAATTATTGAGAGTCAGGGGAGTGGAGCTGTGAGTTCCAGGTTCGATTCCCGGAGCACATTTCGCCTTCACCCGGGAAACCCCACCTCGGCTCGGCTCGGCTCGGCTCGGCTCGGCTCGGCTCGGCTCGGCTCGGCTCGGCTCGGCTCGGCTCGGCTCGGCTCGGCTCGGCTCGGCTCGGCTCGGCTCGGCTCGGCTCGGCTCGGTCGGCCTCGGCCGGCTCGGCTCGGCTCGGCTCGGCTCGGGGCTCGGGCTCGGCTCGGCTCGGCTCGGCTCGGTCGGCTCGGCTCGGCTCGGCTCGGCTCGGCTCGGCTCGGCTCGGCTCGGCTCGGCTCGGCTCGGCTCGGCTCGGCTCGGCTCGGCTCGGCTCGGCTCGCGAGAGGTCGATGCGTCAGCCCTTTCCGACCAGCTGCACCCCGTTCGAGGCGCTCGAGGCCCTGTGCCACAGTGTGCAGGGCCGCAGGCAGGCCGTCCCCTGCTGTCCAACCCACCCACGGCCAGGAATATTTTACGATGACACTGCACATCACATCATCACAAAGCAGCCCGACGCGACCAAAACAAAAATAAGAGAGCGTTATATCCGAGGCGAGAAAAGAGGGGATCCTGCAAACAATTCCCCGCCGTCGCGTTTTATAGTGTCGGAGACAAAGGCCCGGGGGCATCAAATAGTAGTGGACGCCTACGCTGGATTTGGTGAAGCGAAGAAAAGGTAATAAAATGAGGTCCTTGCAGTGTCGCGGGACGCGGGTTGGTCAGGCGGGGATGCAAATGCAGGACACCTTTACGACCCCGAAACCGAAACCATCGGACCAACTGGTTATTCGTTTTATTGAATTTCCCCCTAAACCCGCCTCGTCCCATTGTGGCTATCCGTTCGTGAAACAAAAGGCCAACGAGCGTCTTCTGCGATTTTTTCCATCTGTTGCTGCGGCAGACTGGTTCCGGGAGTTCTGTCTCCCTCGCACGCACAGGGGCCGCCCCAAGGACTGCGAGAGAGACAGGGCTACGCATGCGACTCTCGGAATCTGTTGCTGCTGCAGTGCAGAGGAGGATGTTTCTGCCCTCCTGGGAAAAGAGATATGAAGACAATCGGGGGCTGATTTGGCTTACTGGTGACCCGGGTCGAGGGACGACGGACGAAGGGTGGTGCACTGGAGGGGGAGGGGGAAACCTCATCGTACCTGGCGGTCAGATGGGCCAGGCCAGATCCCCGCGGTCCAGCGTGTGATTCCATTCAAACATTTCGATATGCGCGGGAATCTTCGGGGAAGGAATGCCCCGCCCCGCCGCGCCCCGCCCCGCCCCGGTCGACCACGCCCCACCTTGCCGCCACCCCCGACGGGGGGCCGGCACTGCACAAAGGTGGCACAAAGGCACCCAAAGCGACGGGCATTCAAGGTTCGGTTCTGCAATCATTGTTTCAGACGCACACACACCCCCGCATGGGCCCACCGCCAGCTCACGCAGCGCGGGGGAAATCTGGAAAATCGGGTACCACTGCAAAAAATGAAGGGACTAATAGCGTGGGCTAACCCGTTATTTTTCGGGGCACAAACTGTGACCTGGAACTGAAGTTCAGAGTTCTTTTTGTCAAAACAATTGTAACGGGCTGACCGGAGCTGACACCAGGGCAACGCTTTGGATAATTATTTTTTGTTTTCTAAATCAGTAAATGAGGCAGGCATGGGCGCGGGAGGCTCTTCGCTGTCGAAGCTGTTCACTGATAACGTTCACTAAATCCGATTCCCAACGCGAAAGGTCCACCTCACTGTTTTCCACAGTCAGCGCTATGATTGCGGTTGCGTCTCGCCGGCATTCACGGCAGACCGATTTCCGAGAGTCGTTTTCGTCGCTCTGTCTCCCTCGCGCCGACACGGGACACCCCCTGGGTGTGAGAGAGCCGGAGCGACTCTCGGAACCAGTCTCGCAGTGCAGCGGACTGCGCGCACAGCGGCGGCGCACCCCGCTGCGGTCGCACCGAGTCGGCCGAGTCCGCACAGTGGGCCAGAAGACCGGTGGAGGCGGCCAAAACTCTAGACGCGTTTTGAGCTCCAGCGTCGCTAAACAGGGCTCGAACCGACCGTGTGACAATGGATTCCTCGTTCGCAGAGCAATCCATTGCTGGGGTCACACGGTCGGTTCGAGCCCTGTTTAGCGACGCTGGAGCTCAAAACGCGTCTAGAGTTTTGGCCGCCTCCACCAGTCTTCTGGCCCACTGTGGTCCGCCACAATGCTTCCCCGCGTGGTGTGGTCAAGTGCCGCGGGGTGTCGGCCTTGGGGTGCTGGGCTGGCTGGGCCCCCAGGAAGTCGCAGTCAATTTATCTGCTTGTCTTGGGCGGTGTCATCCCCCGCCGTTTCCGAGCTTAACCCCCCTTCCCCCCTCTTTCCCCTCTCCTCTATCCCTTTTTGCCGCGTTTTGTCCCCGATTGTGCGACCTGCATTGTGCAGCAGCGGGATTCCTCGATCTCCTCGCCCCCGGGGACGCAACGGACACACACGCGAGTGGGCGCTCTGTGTGTGTGTGTGTGTGTGTGTGCGCGTGTGTGCGTCTATTCATTATTTGGTCCACCTGTCTCACTTCCTGTATAAAAGCCGGCTGGAGAAGAGGAGAGGGGGGCGTAGTGCACTCTTGTATGGAAGGTCACAGTGTCAATCTACAGTCTCTCTTTGTATCTCTATCCGACCGACCATTTCCCCTCCCCCCTCTCTCTCTCTCTCCCCCTCTCTCTTTCCCTCTCTCTCTTCCTCCCTCCCCCCCTCTCCTCCTCCGCTCCCTCGTATCTCTCTCTGTTTCCATCGAATTTAAAAAAGTGAACAAACTTTTGCACACACCCTTTTATTTATTTATCCTCCGCCACCTACACCGTACCGCATGCATATCTGCGAGGCGACATCTACGCAGCAGCGAAAACCAATTTTCTCCGTGTTTTGTCCGCGCGTGCGTGTGTGTGTGTGTGTGTGTGTGTGTGTGCGTGCGTGTCCGCGACGTGTGCAGTAGAGAGGCCAGCGCGAGGCACGCAAGGCACCGGGGCTCTAAAATCCGCCCCTTTCTTCCCGCTCTTCGTCTTCCCCGTCCTGCAGGACTTTGTGTGTGCGTAATGGTCAGTCAGATCCCCGCCTTACAGCAGCCCCAGTCCTTTTCACGCCGACAAGGAAAAGGGCGCTATCCGATCGCGGTCCCTCTTCTCTCTCTCTCTCTCTCTCTCTCTCTCTCTCTCTCTCTCTCTCTCTCTCTCTCTCTCTCTCTCTCTCTCTCTCTCTCTCTCTCAGGCTCGTAGTGTCCGCCGAATCCGCGAGCGCCGCTCCATCACGGAGTCCCATTCAATGCCGTTCGGAAAGGTCACCCGGCGGAGGGCGGCGGGGGCACAACAGAAGCCGCTAACGTCCCAACAAATCTAAAGACTCTTTTCAGCTTGCATGGGAAATTCACCCCCCCGACGGACACACCGCGCGCGCCAGCCCTTCGCCCTTCGCCCTTCGCCCTCGCAATCCCGAGTGGACAGGCCCCGCACTGTCCTGCGGACTGATTCCGAGAGCCGCTTTCCTCGCTCTGTCTCTCTCGCACCTACAGGGAACGCCCCGTGAGTGCGAGAGAGACAGAGCGAGGAAAGCGGTTCTCGGAATCAGTCTGCAGACTCTGTCCTACAGGGCAAAGCGCGGCCTAGACGGCCAAGGGCTGAAGGGTCGTCGCAGGGCGGGAATGGGCAGGCAGAGGGCCACCGGAGGGCCACCGGAGGGCCACCGGAGGGCCACCGGAGGGCCACCGGAGGGCCACCGGAGGGCCACCGGAGGGCCACCGGAGGGCCACCGGAGGGCCACCGGAGGGCCACCGAAGGGCCGCAGAACAATTTCCGGTTGAATGCGGGTCACTCACTTGCGTCTTCCGAAGGCGGGCGCCGAGCCGGTTAGCAGCGTCCTTCAAGATAATGCAAAAATTATTTTAGATAAAATTGAAGACTTTGCTTACTGAACGGCATTCCCCAATTTGCGTTTCGAGTGGGGTTCCTCGCGTTTGGACGCGAAGATGGTGCACCACGTCGGACCCGCGTTTTGAGCTCCAGAGTCGCTAAGGACTCGAACCGAGCTTCGACCCCACCAATAGATTCCTCGTTCACAGAGCAATCTTTCGGTGGGGTCACACGTTCGGTTCGAGTCCCATTTAGCGACTCTGGAGCTCAAAACGCGTCGAGAATTTTTGGCCGCCTTCGCCGGTCTTCTGGCCCACTGTGCGCACTGGGCCCATATGTGTCATGTGCCGTCAACGCGGTGGCGATGGGGTCGACCCTCCGCGTCCTTTTCCAGTGGAGCGGGCCAGAGGGCCAGCGCACTTCCCGGAGCCCATCACCTGAAACACACCTGAAACAAGGTGCCCCACAGTGGGGTCGTCGCTCTGCCTCTCGCCTCGCAGTGGCCGTAGGCGGTGCGAGAGAGACAGAGAAGCGCTGCTCGGAATCAGTGTGCCGGTCACTCTTCCCGAAAGTCCGGTCCTTTCCGGGGGAGGCGGTCGGGATGCCAGAAGCACGGAGATGTCGGTCCGGGGCAATAACCAGTGTAGTGATTGACAGGCGGAGCGCTTTTCGGAGTCGCCTCTCCGTGCCTCTCTAGTGTTTTCACCATTTGTCAGCGTGCACAAAAGCGCAAGGCGATTGATCTCAGCCGCCGCGCTGGCGCGTAGCGGGCGGATCCTCGTGTTAGTCGTGTGGTGGAGGCGGCCAAAACTCTGGACGCGTTTTGAGCACCAGAGTCGCTAAGCAGGACTCGAACCTTACGTGTGACCCCACCAATGGATTCCTCGTTCGAAGAGCATTCCATTGGTGGGGTCACACGTTCAATTCGAGCCTCATTTAGCGACTCTGGAGCTCAAAACGCGTCCAGAGTTTTGGCCGCCCCCACCGGTCTTCTGGCCCACTGTGTTTCGGTGGATCCTCGGCCACCTCGCCACCTGAAGACTGAGAGTCGCTTTCGTCGCTCTGTCTCTCTCGCACTCCGGAGTGTCCCGTGTAAGCGCGACAGAGACAGAGCGACGAAAACGACTCCCGGAATCAGTCTGCTGACGAAGGGGCTGAAGGAGGCGAGGCAGGCTGCGCGGCGCGGCGCGCTTTCCGGCGGGATCATCCCCCGAGTCGCCCTGTCTCTGTCGCACTCGTGGGGCGTCGCTGGCCTCGCGTAGCGGTGCGAGAGAGACGGAGCGAGGAATCGAGCTTACAGAGCAGCGGGCAGAGCACGCTGACGTGCATCGGCGTGCATCCGACTGCATTGTTCGCAGCACATTTGGCGTGCAGCCCACTGCAGCCCACTGCAGCGCCGGACCCGTTCCGAGAAGACCGACCGGCCAAAGAGCACCTCGGGGCGGGGCGGGGCGGATTGGGGCGTGGCGCGGCCAGGTGGGGACAGCAGCGTCCGAGCCCAGCATGCAGTAGCGGTCAGTTACGAGGAAGGGGCGGGCGAGGGGGGAGAGGGGGTGGCGGGTTGGTGGGGCTTTTGCTAGCCATCTGGAGACGCGCGCGCGCTGGCGGCGCCCTTTGAGTGGGAACAAGAGAGTTGGAGGGGGAAGGGGGGGGGGGGCCTCACCTGTGCTCAGGTAAAGGAGCTGCCGGGATGAGCCCCGCCAGACTGCTTGGCGGCTAACCGGATCGGCCGCCTCGCTGCAGCGCTGCCGCGCTCTACACATTCAAGTGTCGTTCACAGTTTTCCGAGCAGATCCTCGCGCTTTTGTCTGAATCTCCTGCGACCGCCCTCTTCGCCCTTTTCGCGCACAGGCCAGCAGGCTGTCTCTCTCGCACTCACGGAGCGTCGCGTGTAGGTGCGAGAGACACAGTGGACCAGAAGCCGGTGGAGGCGGCCAAAACTCTATACGCGTTTTGAGCTCCAGCGTCGCTAAATGGGACTCGAACCGAACGTGTGACCCCACCAATGGACTCCTCGTCCCGAGAACAATCCATTGGCGGGGTCACACGTTCGATTCGAGTCCCGTTTAGCGACTCTGGAGCTCAAAACGCGTATAGAGTTTTGTCCGCCTCCACCGGTCTTCTGGCCCACTGTGCGTCGCGTGTAGGTGTGAGAGAGACTGACTGGCAAACAAATGCCGGGCCCGTGGAGTCCCTAGAGCGGCCGGCCTGCCAAACTAACTCCCTAACGAGACGACGGGACGGCGGGGGTCAAGCCGCAAAGCCGCACCGTGCTATTTCAGGGCCTCGTTGGCTTGCCGGCTGAAGTCCGACGCGAGGGCCTCGCTGGTCGCCAGCAGACTGAGTCCGCGAGGGTCGTTTTCGTCGCTCTGCCTCTCTCGCAGTCATGGACCGTCCACTATGTGTGAGAGAGAGACAACACGACGAAAATGGCTCTCCAAGGGCAGATTGGCCAGTGCTACCAACTCCGTAGGCACGCCGTCCACCGTGCGTTGCACGTGCAGCTACCAATCCAGTTCATAAAACTAGAAAAATCATCAGAAATTGAAATATTGTTTTTTAAGGTGACGTTTGGTGCCACTCCGGTCCTTACAAGGCTCGCGGCCGTGGCGGCGGCAGTCAAAGCAACTACCTATGAACGATGATGCCAACCGAACAGATCAATTTATGCTGATCGGGGCGACGGACCTTTGGACCTCCTTCCTGGCCCTCTCGGCCTCCCCGGTGTCGTGGGAGTGCCTCAAGACTGATTCCGAGAGTCGTTTTCGTCGCTCTGTCTCTCTCGCACCTACGCGGCACGTCCCATGAGTGCGAGAGAGACAGAGCGACGACTCTCGGAATCAGTCTGCTGTGGCGGCTGCTGCGGCCAGTGCGCGGGTCACGCGGCGCAGCGTGACTGACAGCACGCGCGCTCAAAAACTGGATGCAAATGCGGGGACTCGAACCCGCGCCCCAGGACTGGGGGAGATGCGTCACCCGTACGCGGAACGCTGAAAGTTTACCGATATATTGCACTGGAAGCACAGTACAGTCAATTTCAACAAGCAATCTAACATAGCCTCACCACCAACCCTAACCTCACATAAGGTAACCTAACCGTAGCTGCCTCTACTCGCATTCCAGCTCCAGGCAGGCGGGGTGCGGCCCCGAGAGTGCGGACCCCCCGCCACGCCGTGCCACGCCACGCCACGCCGCGGCGGTCAGAAACACGAAAAATTCGGAAGCCCAGGGTGTTGGCCCGCATCCACGCGTGTAAAGGGGCCGCGTTTTGACGGTCATCGTTAATGACGCCTCCAAAACAACAACAACAACAACAACAACAACAACAACAGCAAAAAGAGACAAAAGCCGCGTGTCGTTCCGTGTGCCTGTCGTGGCGGGGCGTAGCCGCGCAACTCGCGGCCCGGGCCGAGACGATGCGCCGTTGTTGCCGGCGAGCCGCACGAGTATACGCCCCGCTCTGTCTCTCTCGCACCCCTACGGCGCGCCCCGTGGGTGCGACAGAGACAGAGCGTCGACCCACAGTGGGCCAGAAGACCGGTGGAGGCGGACAAAACTCTATAAGCGTTTTGAGCTCCAGAGTCGCTAAGCAGGACTCGAACCGAGCGTGTGACCCCTCGTTCGGAGAGCAATCCATTGGTGGGGTCACACGTTCGGTTCGAGGCCCATTTAGCCACTCTGGAGCTCGAAACGCGTCTAGAGTTTTGGCCGCCTCCACCGGTCTTCTGGCCCACTGTGCGGCGGCGGGGGGCCCAGGCCGAAGGCACCGAAGGTGTGGGCTCGGTTCTGCTAATCCATACCAATCTTTATGGTTCTATCGCGCGTATTTCATATCCCGACGGCCCTTTTTCCAGACCCTCTTGTTCTTGTTTTTATTTTCGTTTCAGCAGTGGTGTGTCTTTTCGTGAAACGCGTGCTGCGGTCAAGGGCGTTCTGGCTTCACGGAACAGGGATACGTAAAAGACCTGCAGGTTGGTTCTCTCTCTCCTCTCTCTCTCTCTCTCTCTCTCTCTCTCTCTCTCTGTTTCTCTCTCCGACGAGGCGTCCCTGCAGGTCAACAATGTTGCCCCTTTTGGACCGTTTGGACGGTTTGAAGGTGCGTGGCACGAACACGTGCACCAGGTGATCCATGACGTGTCAAGTCATTTTAATTGTTTCCCCTGATAAATACCATTCTTTTACGGAAAAGGGGGGCCGATATGGGTTTTCAAAACGCTGTCCAAATCCCTCGCTGCGCGTGAAATCCCGGTGCCCGCCCACCCATAAATACGATTATGCGAGAATGCGGAAAGCTCGGAGGGGGTCTTCCTGATGAAACAATATGAAAATAATGCTAGGAACGAAACCAAATACGTATCGGAGATTCCAGAACACACACACCACACACACACACACACACACACACACACACACACACACACAGAGTCGATGACGCATGCCACAGGGATCACTTTCATCTCAAAGGTGTTCTCTGTACGGGCCGACGCCATTCCGCTACGCCGTGTGTGTGTGTGTGTGTGTGTGTGTGTGTTGTGTGTGTGTGTGTGTGACTTGGTTGCAGTTCCCGGTACAGGAGGTCGTGGCGGGTGTGTTGTGCCCCGCGTACGTCCCGTACGTACGATTCAATAGGAAGCGCCCATCCATGGCTGTCCCACTTGGCGAGTACCGCCGATGACCTTCGCGTCAGCGGCACAATGGAGGCATTATGCTTCGCTGCAGTTTGCGCGATGACAGCGGCGGCTTGGCCGAGGGTGCAGCGAGTCAGCCTTCGGACGGCAAGGTCGCCGGTTCAAATACTCGCCCGCTTCCTTCTTTCCCATTTCGTTCGAGTTTTCCGAAGATTGTCAGTGTGGGTCTCCGGAGGAGCCGGTCGGCTGCCCTGCGGTCGACAGACTGTCATGTCCACGTCTCTTTCTACAACGAGAGAGAGAGAGAGAGAGAGAGAGAGAGAGAGAGAGAGGAGAGAGACAGAGAAGCGAGAGGCGGTGATGTAAATCGAGGAAGGTGTTCGTTCGGGACGAGCCCGGCCGTGGCTGCGTACGAAACGGCGTGCCTTGGACGCAGTCAACCCGATATGCCCGCCGCGTCGCCCCGCGTGCCCCGCTGTGCCGACCATGCTTGGGATTCCAGCCCCCTTCCCTTCCCCCACTTCCCCGCGCTCCAGAGCCAGACAGCGCGGCTCCAACGCCTCCCCCCTCCCGTCCTGGAGTCCTGGAGCCCTGCCTGGAGTCTCCTGGACGCGCTCTCCTGCTGGGGGCCCTTTTAGCGAAAGCCCCACCTTCTCTGGGATCACGTCGGAAGACTTGCATTTTATTGTCTTTGTTATGTCACTGTAAAAAATTCGTTACTTTTGTACGGAAATGGCACAGAAAAATATAGTACGGAGGTACGGAGAAAAGTACGGAACGTTCCGTACTTGCTCCATATGAACCCTAAATGGGTATACGGAAAAAAGTACGGAACGTTCCGTAGTTGGCAAGTACGGACGGTCCAGGCAAATTATTGACCAGACATGTTCCGTTCTTTTTCCGTACTTTTTTCTCACAGTGTTGTTATTATGATTGTTGTCGTCCTCGTCGTCTCCATCGTCGCTGTGTCTCACTCCGATCCAGGTCGGTGTGTAGGGAAAATGGCTCGCCGTGTTGTTTCAGGCTGGAGACAGTTCCACACTTCCACGCGGCTGCGCTGATGAGCTGAGAAGCACGTTTGAACCACGACACTGTTGGTAACTCCGCCACGACACGGACTGCTCTGGCCGCACGTCCTTATTTTGCAGTGCTGCCACCGTCGCTATCCGCACCCCGAGAGTGTACTTGACCGCCACGCGAACCATCGCCCGCGTCGCCCGCGTCGCCCCGTCGGCATGACACACAAGGACTCGATCGGATGAAAATGCCCCATTCTCCGCTGGTATCAATGATGCGCTTGAATACACGGAAGTAGCGCGGCCCTGTGTGCCACCGTGTGTGTGTGTGTGTGTGTGTGTGTGTGTGTGTGTGTGTGTGAGTGAGTGAGTGAGTGAGTGCGCACGCTGCTGCGCTCCATTTGGCTCGTCCGAAATCCACAATGCACTGGAAATACCCGCATTCAGCTGCACAATGCAACAGTTTGTAATGAGTCTTTGTGTGTGTGTGTGTGAGTGTGTGTGTGAGTGTGTGTGAGAGAGAGAGAGAGAGAGAGAGAGAGAGAGAGAGAGAGAGAGAGAGAGAGAGAGAGACCGCTGCAACAGACACACACACATGCAGGGCGGAGCCTCACACTGCTCATCGCTATGGCATTGAGTGCCGCGCGGCGAGGCCACCTGCGCCGTGCCACGCGCCACGCCACGCCCACGCCACGCCACGCCACGCCACGCCACGCCGTGGCAGCGCCCCGCCCGTCCGCGGCTCAGTAAATAAACCATTTGCTTCGTTTTTGTCCGCGGCGCTGTACCGTGGTCTCACTCGCCGTGGTCCTCGTCGTGGTCCCCGCGGTCTCCGCGGTGCTGACCCGCCGCGTCGGTCGCGTCAATCAAAACAGAGGGGGCGCATACCACAGCGTCGCGGCGGGGGTATGAGAAATTAAGAGGCACACTGCTGTACTCGGCCAGAATGTTGATGTTGCTCTTCAAACAGTCCTGCTTTTTACCTTTAAAACAAGTACAGCAGGAGCACTCGCAAAAAAACTTTTGAAAATCTAAGAAAGAAAAGAAATTCGCAACAAAATCGAGTGGGTATGCGCACTCTCAAAACAAGTGACCCAACTATTACGCCCAAAACAATCAAAAAATAGGTCCAAATTTCGGCTATTGCGCGAACTATTACGCGTGCTATTACGGATGGAGTCTTTAGAGGTGAGGTAATATAGTATGCTTAGTGCAACGGACATATTTTTTGGCTGTTCTCTCTTTTTTGGCGCGTGTGCTGTGCAGTACACTGCACACCACGGCACTGCACACACCTTTGTCCAGGAAAGTGTCGCCTGATTCCTGGAGGACGATCCCCGAGAAGAGCGTGCACGCATCTCGACGGAACGGAGGGCACCGAATTTGCGAGAAATTCGGCGGAAAAAAAGGTCCTGCACAAGAGACTTATGGAAGCGCTAATCCGGGCCGGGCACTGCGGGCTGAAGAGTCGCTCTGTCTCTGTCGCACTCCCGGGGCGTCCCGCAGGGGTGCGAGAGAGACAGAGCGACCCGCGCGGCACTCGGGGGTCCTGGAGGACGCCGTCGAGGACATCGAGGACCATGGGGGTCACTACGCGACGATCCGGGTCCTTTTACAGCGCATTTTCCGTCTCGTCGGAGGACTTAGCGCGTCGCGGGCGTGGCAATGGCAGTGTCGTGGCACGGCGTATAGTTGACCGGTCGCTTTGAGGCTTCAGACGGCCAGGACAGCGTGCTCAAGTTACTGTACACGACGCCACAATGGACCAATGGGCACAGTGGACACACGCTACGGGGCACGTCTCCAAACTGGCCGAGATCACGGTGCAGGCCCCAAACAGAGAACGGAGAAACCGCGACCGTTCTGCGACTCAAGCGGGCGTTTCCGTTCATATAAGTTTAAAAACTGCAAAATCACCCTTCAATGTCTCATCGCTCCACCGCGCGGCGCGGATTTCAGCGATTGTTTTGTCGGCTCGCTTTGAACCTCAGCAGAGGTGTGCCGTGCGTGGCACACTGTGTGCCCCGTGCCCCCCCCCCATTTTATTTACGTTTGCTGCAGTCTTGCTGCTGGAGACGCGCTGGAGCCGGTGGCCCTCCGGCCCGGGCCACGCCAGCTTGTCTCCTTTGTCGCAAAGGATTACAGTTTCCGAAAGAGAAAACACATATAAGGCAGCGGGCCAAGTAAAACGAAGAAGACGAAGAAGAAGAAGAAGAAGAAGAAGTAAAAGAAGAAGGCCGTTTGCGGGCTTGCTTGCATCACGCTGTGGGGGCTCGCATTTACTCACCCCGTCATTTTGGCGTTCTGTCTGTCTGTCTGTCTGTCTGTCTGTCTGTCTGTCTGTCTGTCTGTCTGTGTCCATCCGAGTGCCCGTCCGTCCGTCCGTTCGCGCGGAATCCGGTCTTATGAATCATACCCATCTTCACGCCTGCCGCGTCCTGCCGTGCTCGCCCCGACGTGCAACACATTCCCCCGGCATTAGGAAAAATAAGTGGCACGATAAATATTGCGACAATTTCCGCGGGGAACCCTTCTCCTCGCGACGACTAACTGCGCCGACCATTCACGGTGTCGTGCGTCCTGTACGTCGTGCGGCGCGACAGTCGCTGCCGATTCGAAAACCAAAACCGCGTGGAGAGAGAGAGCGAGAGAGAGATAGATAGAGAGAGAGAGAGAGAGAGAGAGAGAGAGAGAGAGGAGAGAGAGAGAGAGAGAGAGAGAGGGGGGGGAGAGGGAGGTTCCCTGGAAGGTAGACAACTAGTCGCACTTTTTCCCTGTGGACAGGCACTTTGCGACATCTCTCGTTTCCAGGGGGACGACTTAGCACAGCAGCGAGGAAGCCGAGGGAGCCACCACCGGACTCAGTGAACCACCGAAATATTCTGTGTCTGTCCGTTCAGTCAGTCAGTAAGTCAGTTAGTCTGTCTGTCTGTCTGTCCGGCCGGCCGGTCAGACGCCGGCGCATCAAAGGCAGTTCAGTCCCAAGGGCCGACAAGGCAGAGGACCCCCGCGGAGCCACGGCGTGGCGGGGCGTGGCGGGGCGTGGTGGGGCGTGGCGGGGCGTGGCGGGGCGCATGTGTTTCCATCTCGGGTCATTAGAATGGCGTATCGAAAAAAGTAAAAGAAAAGGGGTTTATGCGCCATTTTTTCTTTCGGGGATTAACCTGGCAACGTTGGAGATTTCCTTTAAAAATGGACTTCAACAAAGGTCTTGGCTGGATAAATTCTCAGAACGCAAATTTTAAAACAGAGAAATACCGTGAATCAATGCGATGATATGGACGCGCAGAGACCGGCTTGAAATGTTCCAAACTAATGGAGAGCGGCGCGACCCAAACTCTTTGTGGCCCGGACGTTCCAACACGCGTCCCGCGCGTACCCGTGACAGCTTGACAAAACCCCTCGTTTGACCCCCCGTCCGCCGGGCCGTCCCACAGTGGGCCAGAAGGCCGCTGGAGGCGGACAGAACTCTAGACGCGTTTCGAGCTGCAGAGTCGCCAAACAGGCCTCGAACCGAACGTGTGACCCCACCAGTGGATTCCTCGTTCGGAGAGCAATCCATTGGTGGGGTCACACGTTCGGTTCGAGTCTCATTTGGCTACTCTGGAGCTCAAAACGCGTCTAGAATTTTGGCCGCTCCACCGGTCTTCTGGCCCACTGTGCGGGCCAGGGGCCAACCTACCTATTCAGTCCTCCGCGCTCCGCGCCCCACCCGCTCCAAATTAAGTTACAGTGTAACACGACACCTTGCCGCGCGTTACTTTGGACCTGTTTTGTTTCACGGCGGGCGCACTGCAAGACTGATTCCGAGAGTCGTCGCGCTGTCTCTCTGGCACCTTATGCGGGACGCCCCATGAGTGTGAGAGGGCCAGAGCGACGAAGACGACTCAAAATGAGTCCGCCGCGGGCGCGGGGCGCGGCCCGGCCAAAGCGTGGCTTGTCTGAGGCGCTGGAGGAGATTGATCATTCTCTGTCTGAGTGTCTGTGTGTTCGAGATCTCTTCTTCGTGTTACCTCGCCTTACAGTGTGGTCACGTGCGCTCCCACCTTTCCACGTGAGTTCCACGTGTGGAGCAACCCCTTCGATTCCCGCTGGATCGTCTCCAGCAGACTGATTCCGAGAGTCGTTTTTCGTCGCTCTGTCTCTCGTGCTCTCATGGGGCGTTCCGAATGCGTCTGAGGGAGACAGAGCGACGAAGACGACCCTCGGAATCAGGATACAGATTCACGGGTAGACTAGACGCCCCGCGCTGCTCAGGGGTTTGCCGTTCCCGGAGGTGAGCCCGAAGGCCTGTGCCAGTGTGCCGCCCCCAGGCCGCCCCCGGCATTGTCTCGCATTGTAGCCCCGCTGCACAGTGCAGGCACACTGCAAGCAAGGGGTGGCTTTGCCCGTGTTATTTATTTGCAATCCGCTCAAATTTCAGACTTCCGCCCTCGGGGCGTTTTCGGCCGCCGTTTTTTTCCTTCTTTCTTTTCTCGGCCGTGCGTCTTGTTCTTTTCTTGGGGCCGCGCGGCTTTTGTCCGGGGTGTGAAAGGTGTTGATCGGGGGGCGGGGCCGCGCGGGGCCGATTCCGAAGACGGACGTCTGTCTCTCTCGCACCCGTGCGGAGCGTGCGCAGTGGGCCGCGGGTGCGAGAGAGACAGAAGAGCGTTCAGCCGCCGGGCAGCCATGGCGGCCGCCATCAGGCCGTCGACGTTGCAGGCCTAACCACACAGTGGCGTGGAACTGGGTCGCGTCGACAAAACGTTTTCGAGGCGGTTTTCGCCGGGAAAATTGCGCGCCGTCGCGCGGTGGGTTGGGCAACGCGGCGAGGACCGGCAGCCAGTCTCGAGGGAGCGCGATGAACGCACAAAGCGCGTTTTAAAGAGCCTTTCCTTGCTGGGCCTCCAGAAAGAAAGCGCACAGTGGGCCAGAAGACCGGTGGAGCGGCCAAAACTCGTGACGCGTTTTGGGCTCCAGAGTCGCTAAACAGGACTCGAACCGAGCGTGTGACCCCACCAATGGATTCCTCGTTCGAAGAGCAGTCCATTGGTGGGGTCACACGTTCGGTTCGAGTCACATTTGGCGACTCTGGAGCTCAAAACGCGTCTAGAAGTTTGGCCGCCCCCACCGGTCTTCTGGCCCACTGTGAAGCGCCGGTTAATCTAAAAACCGGCGTGGACGACGAGAAAATGACGGGACGTCTCAGTCCGGCCGCAGTTTGCCTCCAATTTGTGTTCCGACGCGTCATCCCGTTCCAGGTGCCAGGCCGTTTTCCGGGATTCGAACCGCCGACGTCACTTCTGTCTCTGGGGCAACACCGTGCGGCGGCGCGGTCGACCCGAAAGGCCCAAAGGGCGTGTTCCACTCCCCGCTTCCTTCTCAAGAAGCGACCGCCAGCGACCGCGCCAGCGACCACCTCGCTCTGTGACGGGGGGCCCAAGGATGAGTCAAGTATCTGCATACGCTTAGCCCCAGGTGATGCGGGTCGGGCTGCTCCTTCAGGTGCTCCCCCAGTCTCTGTCTCTCTCTCTCTCTCTCTCTCTCTCTCTCTCTCTCTCTCTCTCTCTCTCTCTCTCTCTCTCCTCTCACGCATGGGGCGTTCCGCGTGGGTGCGAGAGAGATCCGACTGCCCCCTCCCCGTTCCAATCCCGCCAGACAGTCCGTCGCCTCTCCGAGGCGCCCCGATGGCATCTCGGCAGCAGACCGATTCCGAGAGTCCTTTTCGTCGCTCTGTCTCTCTCGCACTCATGGGGCGTCCCGTGCAGGTGCGAGAGAGACAGAGCGACGAAAACGACTCAGTCTGCAGCTTCCGCACCTTTTCCCCTCTGCCACAATGGAGCGTCTAGTAAATGAGGTAAAAAGGCGTGGGGCACACTTGCTTGAAAGAGTGTACCGATCTCATCAGTAGCTCCTGGTCGTTTTCTGAAAGCTTCAGTTTCTATGCAGGAAAATCGCTGGAAACAAAAGTTTTCCTAACATTGAGAGAGATTTTTTTGCAGAGTAGCGAGCGAATTTGCAAACACGTGCAGTGCAGCGTTTGGCGACGCATCTGGTGGCGGTTTGGAGCCGCGGGGTCGCGCCATGCTCGCGCCTCGGTGGTGCATCTAATGGAACGCTGCATTTTATTATTGTTATTACGTTTTTTTTATTTCGCAGCGAGGGATGCGAAAATGACGCAAGGGCGGGGACGTTTTCGCAGATGACGTGCATAGAATTATTGCCGGAACCCTTCCGCGCGAATGTTAAACGGTCGCCGACCGCGTCATTTCGTCGTTTAACGCATTAGCACTATTTGCAACCACATGCCGCGCATCTCGGCGGAGGCACCACACTGCGAGACGAAGAAGTCGCGTCGAAGGAGTCACTTCAACACTCTGAAAATCTTAGGAAGTGTTTTAAGCATTCATAGCACAAACTAATTTACTTTTGTTACACGAAGAAATCGTAAACTACGAAGCATTTTCATTGCAAAAGCTTATGTATATTCAAAATACTTTGTTATAACAAGCTGCTTTTCTTTGTAAGGTCCAAAATAGTTTGTAAGGTTTTCAGAGTGAAAATTTGAGTCGTCGGAGGACTTGCGGGCGAAAACGGCAGACCAGAGTATTTCGCATTTGCCCTCCAGCAAAGGGTTTCAGAGGCGACCAGCAGAGTTGAACCCGTTGCCCGGTCGGTTGCAAGACGACTTTCCGGAGTTCCCAACGAGGCCGATTCCTTCCTTGGCGCCCGAGCGACTTGCAAGACAGGATAGACGCCATTCTGACAACACAAAATTTCGCCCAGACCACCACAGCCTGTTCCCAGCTAGAGATTCTCACGAGAAAGCAGCCGCCATGCCAATTTGTGAATCAGCACTGGCACTCAATTAGAACCTGGGCCTTAATTTCGAATTTAAATCTATACACGCAGGGCGGGCGGCAGGCAAAACTATATCGATTTCGCGCACACTCATTAAAACAGGACTCTGCCAACCCCCTTCGCGACACTAGTGTGAATGCGTGTGTATGTGTGTGTGTGTGTGTGTGTGTGTGTGTGTGTGTGTGTGTGTGTGTGTGTGTGTGTGACGCTCCGGGAACGTTTCAATCCGGGTGACACTATGCAAGCAGCGCCGCCCTAAAACGCACCAGTCCCGCCCATGTGTAATTTATTCGCATATCGGGTGACCTCGGCGACCTCAAGAACTGGGCCGGATTATTTGCAACATGTTGCAGAAAGGGGTCGTCCGACCCTTCGCGCAGGCCGGGCCGCGCGACCCGCGCCGCGACCCCACAGCGAGGGGATGGCGAGGGGGTCTCACAGGGAGCGATAAAATCTTCATTATCACGGTCCGGCTGGCATTCAGATCAGTTTTTAAGCTATTTAAAACATAATGCCCGCAGCCAAGAGGGCAATATTCATAGTTCGCGCTGGGACCTGCTGCCTCGCTGCCGCTCCCGAAACGGAATAAACAATGCAGCAGTGGGGGAAGCAGGGCTGGATATCTGCATCGCGCTGCTTTGAGTTCGTTTTTTATTGCCGTGTTATTTTATTTATTTTTTTGCTACAGTTTTGCAGGTAGTTGTCCTGCGAGTATGTATACTTTTTTTTTGGTTAAAATTCGAACAATTTTTCGGCATTTGTGCGCCTGAGTCGTGGAAAGCTCTCTGAAGAAACCAAGAACCTTCTTGCTTGTAACGAATTTGAAACACCAGGACCCCCGGAAACTCGCAGGCAAACCAGCACGTGTCCTTCTCCAGAAGCCACCCGGAAAAAAAAATCGGCAAGTGAAACAACTCGTCTTTCTCGTGTCACACACGTGTGAAAGAAGTAGAACCTGCCTTGCGTTGTGGTCCGACCGTCCTACCAGACCCGGATGACGGTTGCCCGACAGTGTAGTATGCAAGATTGGCGGAGCAGCGCAGCCCTGTTAGAGCAGGCCCGCGAAACTGTCAAAGCGACATCTCGCCGGATTAGAAAGACAACGTCCCGGCCCAGCCCTGCCGCCCTGCCGCTCCGGTTACATTCGGACTGCTCTAGCTTTGTTTGCATGTCGAGTCACAGAGCGACGCAGAGCGATGTGCGCGCCATTCCGTCTTTCGTCCCACGAGGAATCGCGAGAGTACACTGGCAAAAAGAACGCGTCACAGCGTCATCGCTAGTTTTCTCAACACCGGGCTGATTTTGTCTTAGTCGTTCGCAGTCAAATCAACACATTACGTCGATGGTTTTTGCGGACTCAAATTCAAATTGTGATCAGCCAATAATTGCCAATTGGGTTTGCAATGCGAGGTGTGTGTGGCGCTCTGTTAGAGACCTACATGTCCTTGGGGTGGTTATGCAATCAATCGTGGGCCCAGCCCCTCACGTTCGGGTAGCGCCTGCCAACCCCTGGGTAGGCGGGGGTGGTTACAGGCGAGTCCGATGGGTTGCCTACCCTTCAGGCGTCCGAAGGCTTAACTTGAACTTGAAAAGCAAGAGCAAGACCACATTTGATCGTTTGCCGTTTCGGGCCCGGTAACTGCAAGGGGCCTAAACGACCCCCTACTGGAAGCCTATGGTTATGAAATAGGCGATTTCCAGGTCCAGGGAGTTCCTGGGAAAACGGGGAACCGTTTTTACCGTATGCTCACACAGGTAAAGTTCAACTTTTCCCCGAGGGATGAATCACTCAGCGTTCTGATGTACACTTGAGTACGGTTGAGTACACCTTACTTTGTTCATAAATTTAACATCTTAAAACGTTTTTTGACTTTACGTAGCGTTTTAAACGGCATGAAAATCCGAATCGGGCAAAAAATGAGCGAATTTCGACGTTTTTAAACTTTTAAATACACTGAATGGGCGAATTTGTACACAAGAGTACACTAGTCATACACCCCTCGCTTTCCCCCCACCTCTGCTACTCCCCCCTCTCTTTTCCTCTGGATCCACGCCTGCCGACTGCAGTCTGGACACGCATCTGGACGTCTTCCTCCAAAATGGTAAAAGAAACACACTGTATCTTCATTGAGAAATAAAAACTACAGTAGCGACCGGAAGCGCAGTGTCGGACCTCTGCAACGGGTGGGCCGCTCGATCAGACAACATCGATACAGTGTCATTCACAAAGAGATGGGTGGACTGGACTGACTGACTGGACGGAAAGAGCGGGAATGGGGCCAGATTCAGAGCGGCTCTGTCTCTCTCGCACCCCTTCGGGACGGCCCATGGTTGCGAGAGAGACAGCGCACTGTTCTGAATCAGCCCGCAGGGAGACGCGGGATGTGTCCTGGGTGGCCCCAGGCCACCACGCTGGCCCTCCGGAGGCCTTGGGGAGTGAGGCCTCGATGCACACGCCCAGATTGTGTCAGACACTCATCCTAATTCGTTTCCACGCGCTCCAGGCGCACCTCACCTGCCGACTTCCAGCTTCGGCGTGAAACTTTGGGCGTAACACCGCCTTTTGTGACGCGTACAGTCAGTACGCTCATTGTGAAGCGTAGGAGAGCTCCTTCCTAAATGCATAGGGAACTGCCCTTGGCGTAATTGTACTCTTCCATACGGGCGAAAGGTCTTCAAGCTGAGTTCTATGCTTGAATGAAGCGTAGGACTACTATGATTTAGTTTTACCAGCGAGCAGGGCAAGGGTTCGGAGGCTTTCAGGGCGCACGGCAGGCGCGCGTTACACGGAAACGAGAAAGAAGCCTCCGGAAATCAGCCTACTGCTACCCATGCCGCTGCCAAAACTGTTTTCTTTCTGCAGAAAAAAAGCGTTAGCGACACGCGGCGGCGATTCGCAAACTTTTAACAGAGCCCATTGAGCGGCGCGCCCATTTTCATTGTTGACAAAACAGGACGGTGCGACTCACACTCGCGGTGAAAAGAGCGAAAAGCGCATCCCCCGTGAATGAGATGTCCGTCCACGATTACGCCAAAAAGTGACAAATTTGAGGGTCATGTTCGGGGCTGCCTTCTTCTGGGCCGGTCTTCGCGGAAACGGCCAATGCGGCGGAGGGAATCCATGAATGGGCCGACGTAGCCGTGCGTGCGGGGACCGTGCGAGGGGCATGAATGGGATTACTATCCGATTCTCACACATCCCCCCTGCTTTGTGGCGCGTCTGTTCCTTCTTGGTGAAATATGTCCCCCTCCCCCTCCTTCGTACAATACCTGCCGCCGCATTTGACACTGGGGCAGGAAGTCGTGACACGAGAAATGATACCTCCCATAGAGATGGATTGCAGAGTGCTCCACCCACGGCCGTCTATTTAAGCCCCGCTCGAGTGTGTAAATTCACAGCACTGCCATATTTCAGGAGGCGCGTCCTTGCACTGGAAAAATTTTGTAGTCAATGCTACCAATATTGGTTTGAAAGCACCTCTATACCCAGTGCAGTTAATGTCCATCAGAAAACAGAACATTCACCCCCAGCACCCCAGCCAACTCACACTGAGAAAACCTAACAAGCTATTTTTGGCCTAACAAAGAAAATCAGCTTGTTATAACAAAGTATTTTGAGCATACATAAGCTTATTAAGAAAATACTTCGTAAATTACGAAGTATTTCTTCGTAAAACAATGTGAAGTAGTTTGTACTTTGTATGCTCAAAATACTTTGTGAGGTTGTAAGCGTGCACAAACGACCGAAATCACGGGTAAAGTGACTTTCTTTTCTGCAGGCACGTTTCGCACGGTCATCCCCTTGGCCGAATGGCCGAATTTGCCCCGCTGCCACTGAAAGAGCATTGTGTCTGGTCGTATCACCTCATTGACTCCTCGATGAGCCTCTGGCTGCCTCGCCTCGTTCGGCTGGCTCGTCAAATGCCGCCGCTGGCGGAGCAGTCCGCCGGCTGTACTGGATCGGACCACCTCCAAGCAGACGCGGCCGATCTGGCCGCTGCCGCGGGTCGCTCTGTGCTTCGTCACTCTGAGTCTCTCTCGCAACCCCGCGGGACGTCCCGTGCCAGAGAGGCAGAAGCCCTGTTCGAAGTCAGCCTGCTGCAGCAGTTCATTTTGATCGAATTAGAACTCTTAGATGGCAATCGGGGCCCCACGCGAGGTGCACAATCGGACTGGTTGCCCCCAGGCGGCACTTTTCCAACGGTGTGCCTCAATGCATCCTTTGGCCATGCCGCCGCGAAGGCCGGCCCCTTTCTGGCATACGCTATGTGTTTGTGTGCGTGAGTCCGTGTGTGTGGCTAAGCCGAGTGGACACACACGGACACTGTTGGCGCTGAAAAGGAAGGATTCAAGTGTGGCGAGGTGCGAGATGTGCACAGCGCGCCTTGCCAGTGTCCTTGGCGCGGTGGCTTTGTGGTCCAAGGAGATCAACTTTTTTCTCTCTCCTCTTCCTTTCTTAGCCGCATGGTAATTTGTGGAGCTCCACAGACGAGGGCTCCAGTCTATTAGGCGCAAGCAACAAGGAGTTTTATCCATCCCGGCGAGCCCATGCCGCCCGCTGTCCACCAAATACCGTAGCAAGCACCCTGGCTCCGAGCGCTACTGGCTTCAATGGAGTCATTCTGTGCATGCATCATGTAAGAGCGTTTAGCCCCCCGTCTGTTGGAGGACCCGTGGTAAAGGGAGAAGGAATCTTGGCCCAAGCTAAACGCGCCCCGCATCCAGGAAACAGAGGATAATTTCTTGAGCTCTTTCTTGAAACTTTCGAACGCGTTTCAGCCGCTTGCTGCCAAGTTCGTGAAATAACGGCAATTTTAATCGTCCAGGTCAAAAGAATGCTTTCACGTTGTTCAAAATCCAAAGGACCTTCTTACTAAAGTGTGCCACCAGGCCTACTTTCGTGATCGTGGTGGGAGAGAAAGGTCTTCTTTCTCTAACCTTGAACCCCAGTTCGTTCCAAGCTGGCCTTCGACAGCGACTTCCACCCCAACCCCTCCACCCCGTCTCCCGCGCAACCCGCCAAGGTGCGGTGCGGCGCGGCAAGGGGATGCACTCGAAGCATGAGTGGGTGACATTCTTTGTTTGGAGGGCCTCGCCGCGCTGGCCGCGCCACTGTGAGAACAGTTCAAGAATGGCGAGCGGGCGAGAGCGGGAAACCGACAAGATGCCACACGGCGGCTCTTTCTTTCTTCCCTTTTTTTCGCCCCCTCCAGCTGCAGACTGCAGTGGCGGTGCAGTGGCGGTGCCGCGCTGCACTTTGCCTATGCGTTTGACGGGCCCGCCTAAGGCCGCCGCCGAGACCGGCATCACGCCATTCGCGCTCGGCCAGTCGGAACACATTTTCTGCACACTGCCAAAAGTTTTTGGTCAATTTTCCTCCTCCGACTCCGTGGGTTGCACATAACACCCAAACTGATAAAGTGAATGGAGCCACATATACGCACGCGCTGGTCGTGGGAGTCAAGAATATGCTGGGCTCAAATGATCACTTGTGTACTATCTTTTCAGAGCCCAAAGTCATTCAGAAACATATAATTACATCAAACTCCCACACAAACCTTTCTGAGGAGTCAGCACTCGAAACAGAATTCCTGACCCAGTAGAGAAGCCGTCGACACTAATCAAAGCGCTGAGGCATTTCGTGCTGCCCCGCGCGAACACTAATCAGACCTGCACCCCTTCACAACACACATCTTGATTACGACAATGGACCAAAAAAGGGCCGATTAGTTGTATTCCCCAGTCCGCGGGGAAAACACCCCGTCCCGCCCACACCGCCTCCCCCGCTTTGTTCGTCTGCGTGAAGAGAAAAATAGCGTGGACAAGAGGCTATTATGGGGAATGAGTGCGAGGGTTTTGTTGGCGCGCTGTGTTTGGCAGCTGAGTGACGCATAACTACGTAAATAGGTGGCCATTCACACGGCCCTGTTTGCCTTCTATCTTGAGATTCGCCTGCATTGTTTTCACCCTCCACTTCCTCCCGGCGCGTGGAGGAGGTGGCAGCTTACTTACTTAATCAGTAGCTCGAGGGCCTGTCCTGTGCTGCGATGCTGAGCTCGAGACCTGCAAAACGAACGGTTCTAGGTGGTTCAGTCCACCTCTCTTCTTCACTTTCAACATCAGGACCTTGGGCTGCTTAAGGCTTTCAAAATTAAAATGGATGCTTACACTCGTGGACTCCTGTACGTTTCGTCCATTTTAAATGGTAAAGTTTTACATTTTGAAATTTTAAGATTAATTAGTTAAAATCAGTAGTTTATTTCAACAGGTGTTCACCTTGCAAAAGTAAAGGTAAGCTGAGAAAATTTTCCTCAAAGTAATCGCGAGGGGAGAGCAAATTTATAAGATCAGTTAAACTGTACAAACTTGACCGACCACCGGAAATACAAGTCATGGCGTCGATGAGAAACCAGTAGTTTCGGCGTTGCACACCTGGCTGAAATTCGGACCATATTTATCTCTACACAAACAACCTACATCATAATTAGTGCGTCATGAAGCTTGATCAACGTGGGATCGGCCGGCAACTATTAGCCTAAGGACTTGTTTGACCGGAAGCGCGAAAACCAGTTCCCCCAATCCTCGTGTGTAGCGCAGGGACACAGGAACAAAACTGGAAGTGCCCCTACTGTTTGCAATCACCTGGGGACTGAGTCATCATCGCTGCCACGTGGTCCCCCCTTTCTCTCGCAAGGCGGGGCGTGGCGAGGCGTGGCGGGGCGTGGCGGGCGAGCACGGTAATCTCATAATGCTCAGCGGAAGATGTAATTACCGCCACGATGACGCGCGCCTCGCGTCTCCTCTCTCCCTCCCACAGAATGGGAAAGTGCGAACGAGTGACGCCCAAGGTGTGAAAAGGGGCTGCCGGATTTGCCGACGTTCCACCGAGCTTGCTTCGTGAAGGGAAAAAACCTCGGCAGTTGTAGCCCGACTGTAGACGTTTCCTTGGCAGTGCAAATGTTTAGCCGCACTGCTGGAATGTGCGGGTCAAGTGGTCAAGTGTGGGCAAGCAGGCGGAAACTGAAGGGCCTTCGAGGCGCGGTGTTTCTCGATCGCGAATTCGTGCGAATTCGACTTTTGCACGCTCTCGGCCTCTTGACATTTGGCAAGTGTCACCTCCGCAGAAGATTCGTCGAGTACCGCTGCCCTTGCAGCAGTGGTGGGAACAAGCTGCCTTTTTTCGTTTCCCACGCAGCTACCCAATTGTAACAGTGGCTGCAATTTGGAGACCTGCCCTGATGTCTAGAAGTGCACATTTGAGGAGGATGAAGTTTAGCCATGCGGAAGTTTCTCAATCTTTAAGATCCTGAAGAGCATTGCCCTCTGACGAAGCGGGAGCCAGAAAGGTCGAACTTATGTAGACTCCGTCAAGTTGTGCTAAAAAAGTCATCTTACACCAAAAAGCTTGTTCTTAATAGGGTACTTTAATAGGGACCTCAGGTTTCTCTCTGAGGTCAGGAGAAAGGGTTGGGTTCCGGCTAATGAGGCATCAACTCACTTCCGTTCCACGATCCACCACAAAATCAGCCTACTTTAGACGTTCACAGGCGAAGACCACTTAAGAATCATCTCACTAAGATTTTTAGAGCTGCCAGAAGACAGCAGTTTTGGGGGTTATCTTTTTGAAAATGTCACTTGTGTAGCCATTGGACTGTCCTGAGCGTTTTGACACTAGCCTCGCGGGGTCATAGAATGTCCTCGCCGCCGCCGCGGCGCACCACATAACAGAGGTCCCCTATAATACACCGGCCTCTATTAGCGGCAACGCCTCGGACCAAACCTCGAATGGAATCGTCAACAGCACAACAATACGGGGCATCTGGGCCGGACGGGCCGTCCAACAATCGCAGTGTGGGCCAGCCTCGGCCGGCCCAGCCAGCCCAGGCCAGCCCAGGCCAGCCACTCCAACAATGCGGCAATTCGCCTGCGCCACAATGCTCCACAATGCTACAATGCGTGTATAGCCCCTGCATTGTGGCAATGACTGTGGCGGCCTCTGGACGGACCATTGTTGAACCTGCCTGCTCTGCTACACCCACACTCGCACACACGCACTCACACAGAGGCTCGCGAGGCGGCCGCTTCTAGTGGCGAATAAATCCACTCGACTGCCGTTTGTTCCGCACAATAATATGTACTTAGGGGTCGAGGGCCCCGCCGAGGGCCCACCTAGCTACTGTTACTTTTCCGGGGATTTCTCTTCCGGGTGCTCGACAAACGCCCCAGAGGACCTCCCCTTCGGCGAGAGAAAGGATTGGGACGACCGACATTTTGCGCGAGGACGCCGCCAGCCATTCAGCACGCAGGACTGCGCGTGAATCCTTCCCCTTCTGTCGTTCGAGAGACAAACTTCGCCAAAAGATAGTTAGATATTGCAAAATTGATCACTTGCACGCTTTGTCGAGCCCACGCTGACACCATCCATCACATCTCACGGTAAACCATTAACCTTCCGCGTGACATTTCACTGCAAAAAGTTTCCCGGTTGCTCTCGTAGGTGCGCCATTCCCGATGGGCTTGGACCATTGCTTTTTGATGTGCCTGTACTTCTCAATGGTCTGTATGGCTATGATTTTTATGGCGCGTCGTGGCCACGCTCGAACACACGCGCGCAAAGGCTGCGATAGAGAGGGATAGAAAGACTCGGAGAGAGACGGTCTGATTGGCCGGTGTCGGCTGCGGCTTTATGGCCGTGTTATTGCCTGCGAATCCCCCGTTTGCACCCTTTCAGGCTTTTCAGGCGGACTGACTCCAAATAGCACTTTCGTCGATCTATCTCTCTCGGCCTTTTGGCGCATCCAGTAATGTGCAAAAGAGGCAGACCAGGTACCAAGTCACCGTTCGAAATCAGCCCCACTGCAGGCGAGACTCTGTGCGCTTCAGCCGGTTTGAAGCGAAAAGACGGTGGAGGTAAATCAAGCGAGCCGAGCGCGCGGTGCTTCCATTTGGAATGGAGCTTGGTTCGCTCAATGAGTAGTTCGAAGTGCTGCGCAAAACGGTTCCCGCGCTTTTCAGCGGCGGGAAACAGAGCAGAAGTCGTCACCCAAAAGATGAAGAGCGGTAAGAAGGCCACTCGTACAGTAAGGTGTCCATACTACTGATACCAACACAGCCGCCAGAAAATCAGTAGTCTTCTTTACAGTTGACATTCGACATGGGCGTGTGAAAAGGTGTCTTTAGTACTTTTATTTGCAGATGATGTGGGTAACCAACCATAGACACACGGTAAAGAAGTAAGTCCTTACTGTTGCCGCCGAAAAGATGAAACTTGCTGCAAAGGCCACTCCTCAAAATGGAGTGCCTGTGCCAATGCTACCACTGCTACTGTAGTTTTCCCTTCTAGCCCGACAACGCGAGTCTTGGTGAAAATTCGCGCGAAAATCACTGGACGTGTCACGAGAATCCGGTTCCGGCCAGGAGCACCCCATGACGCAGCTAGAGCATTGTGCACTGATGCAGATGGATGGCTGGGAAAAACGGGCCACTTTGGGGGGAAGGGTGATCTGAGTGATGGCGCCGCGCTGACTGGACGCCCAGGTGACCACGATAGGTATGGACGGCACGGCACAGGACGGCAAGGCCAGCGAATGGAGATTTTTCACCCCTCGGGGCGAGAGTGATGACCAGCAGCCGTGCGATACGCGATGCATTCGAACAGACGGACGTGCCAAAAGGCATCGGTGTGGCCAACAAAGGGGAACGCATATTGCGCGGGGGAGTTTGGGAATTACGCACCGGGAGCCTGCAAGCCGAGTCCGAAGGGGCGGCTTTCATCGCTCTGTCTCACTCGCACTTATGGGGCGTCCCGGGGAGTGCGAGGGAGACAGGAACGTCGTGTGGAATGAGACAACGCCAGCGGACAATGCCAGGACCGGGCCAACACTCTAGGGAAGACCGTGAGGGGGAGCACATCAGCGCAGCATCACAACAGAGACTGCACAACTACTGAGTGAATATGTCGAGGAACAAGAAGGGAAAGAGTTGAAGAGCGAGATGGCGCCAAGGAAATTGAATGAGGACAAGGGGCGTCGCGAGGGAGGCGGCACTGTTGGTGTGTGCAGACCATTAACGGCGGTTGGATTGACTCAGCACAATTTTCAGATAGGGTTTCAATGGCCCGTGCGTAAGTGGAAGGGAGGCACCCTGACCAGCACGCCCTTCCTCCGTCAAACGGATGGATTTCACCATTCTCAAAATAGACTGGACAGGGTTGTTGGGAGATCAGCATGGAGAATGCGGTTTACCTTGACTCTGTTAAACTCGAACCTCGACCGGTGGGGACGGGACCCACTGTGTTAGTGATTACTCCTAAATATTTTCTTGCTGTTGTTGTTTGATCAGATTGAATGAGTCTTGCACGGGTTGATTGGGACGCGCGATCAGATGCATAATAGGCAGGAGAAAACCGACATGTTGACAGACCGGAAGGGAGGGGAGGCGAGGGAGCCGATTTCAAATTAGAAGATAAAGCTGAGAAGCAGACAGGAGAGAGGGCTGCCTGGCGCTAGAGGGTGGGCCCAGAAGAAAGGGGCGGGTGGACGGACAGGCAGACGACAGACGGACAGACAGACGGACGGACTGGCGGAGGGGTGAGTGTTTGATTCGATTCCGTCCTTGTTTGTGACGGAGATGGCGTTTCGCGGCGCTGATTATTTCCAGCCATATTCGCCCTGGTGGCCGTGGTGACCAAGGACTTAATAAACAGTTTATTCGCTCGGTAATGCTCTAAGGGTGGGTGAACCAGCATCGGCCCTTGGGGAAACAGGATCGTGAGGGGGGCGTCCACGGTGTCAGGGATACTGGATTGTCCTTCTTCTTGGAGGGAGGGTGGCGAAGAGAATGCTGCTTCGACATAAACGCGATCCGCGGGTTTCAGAGGTAAGTCTTCACGGGCAGATCGCTTGCAGTTGTGTGCGTTCCTGGGCCCTTTGAGAAACCACATGCTCTGACCTCGCGGTGAATCGCACAGTTTCCTTTATTTCATATTTTACATTTTTTCTCGAACCGAGATTGGCCGAGGACGCTGAGCGTGCTCAAGTTACACTGTGGCACCACAATGTCAGGACGTGCCACCAGATCCAGACCATTTTAGCATACCAGGAGAGATTACGAAGGAAGACCCAAACAAACAGTACGAGCAGGCTGGTTCCGAACAGTGCTTTCGCTGGTCTGTCGCGCCAACACGGCAAGCCTGCTGGGTGCAAGCGAGATGAAGCGACCATAGGGCATTGTCAATGGAAGGCGCCCCTTGCACCACACCCGCGTGGGGTCAATGTGCACATTGTCCACACATCGACGGTTCCTCGCCGTTCCGCAAAAATTCAAAGAAGAAAGACGAGCCGTGCGGGGGCTTGTTTACCAACCCCCAGCCGCTGAAAAACGCACGTGCCACGTCGCTGTGGCCAACAACCGCGGCGGAGCCACTACACGCATAACACAATAAATAAATCGCGGCTTGATTGCGCGTTAATGTCCTATTTATGACCCGTATAGGCCGCTAGTTCCTCGTTAAGTGATTTTCTCTCTCGGCGATTAGGGCTCCGATTTGTCGTGAGCGGCGGCGCGTTAAACGCATGCAAATGCCGTGCCTCGCCGCGCCGCGGGGCGCGTCCGAAAGGGTGGCGCGACGCGTGCACGGCCTGTGGCGACGCGGCGCGAGCGGTGGCGACGGGGAGCCCATTTCGGATGCCGCACCACCACTGCCTGCAGCTTGTTGCTGCCGTGTTTACACCATTATCCTATCAGGGCCGCGGTACTACGCCGGGGGCGCCGCGAGAGCCCGCTTCGCCATCCGGGGATGAGAGCCGCTGGGCGAGGTTAGCAAGTCTGCATTAATAATCGAAGTTGGAATAAGTAAAGGTTGAGGCGGGGAGGTTGCCGCGGAAGGACACCCCGTGTGCTGTCTCCATGCAAATGAAGGTGACACCCTGAGTGAGACAGACGGCGTCGCGCGTGCCACAGAAGCCGCAATCAGGACGCCAATCCGCGCCACGCAGACTCCGTGCTCACGGATTTCTCATACTGGTCTCAACCACCGTCCCACGTCTATACTCTGACCAGAAAACGACGAGCCCTGGGTTCTCGCGATCATGGGCTACCTGCAATGCTAGCCAAGGTGGCAGATGCCATGAACTGCGAGAACTCAGGGCTCTTCGTTTTCTGGTCGAAATACATCATCACCGCCATCGTATCATCACCATCATTTCATACCTCCTTGAACTGACCCTTAAGCCTTGTTGTGGAACCATGAACGTCAAAACTTGGGCCTGGAACCACTGCCACCCCCTCCACCACTGTCAGTCGAGTCCCTCCGTTTTTCCAAAGTCGTCTGCAAAGTGAGCGCGGCGTTGTGTTGGCGACACTGGAGGATGCGGGGGACCGGAATAAATCCGCGGAGGACGGCACGTTGCACGGTGCCGCGACCAGCAGCAGGCCGCTTCCGAACGTTGTCTGTCTCTCTCGCACTCCGGCAGGACGCCGCGTGAGAGCGAGAAAGGCAGAGCGACGCGGTTGTCGCCGCGAGGCCATGCGGCAATACCCTAATGAGGCAGGGCCACGGCGCTGGGCTCGGCCAGGCTCCGCCATGGCTCCGCGGCGCCGCGTGCCGGGACCACTCCGCGCCCCGCCTAAGTGCCCTCCGGTTGTCACGTGTCACCAGCCACGGCGGTCTTTACTTCTGATTTGACCTCACACACACAGACGCACATACTGAGGCTTGTCTCGCCCCTTTCAAGCGCCACAATGTGCGTGTGCGTGCGTGCGTGCGTGTGTGTGTGTGTGTGTGTGTGTGTGCGCGCGCGCGCGTGCGTGCGCCGCTCGTTTCGTTTTGCGGCGCCACATAGGGACGACTTACTGGATTCGAAGCGTCGACAATGCCCGCGTGCTGCAAAGCGTGCGTGCAGAGCAGGCTGCGACGCTAGCGAGGACGCAGGGAGTAGGTTACTTTGTGCGCGCTGTACATGTGTGAAAGGGACGTTGCAGCGGCTGAATCGCGGACTTGATGTTGTACGCGTAGTGGACCCCTTTTAACAGATTTCGAGCCCCTGCCTGTGTACGCGGCAGCGAAACCCGCGTTACCTAGCTTGTGGCACGGTGAAAGGATAGAGCCTGTAGAGCTCTTGTTATGCCTACACAGCCAGAGAAAGGAGTCTCACGACACCGTCACTTGTGTCCCGACGCGGAGTGGAGCCTGGACTCGTTTTGCTCGGCAACGCGAGGCGCACAGCCGACGTTCTGCCAAACTTTTGCGCTGTAGTACCGTGCCTGGCGGTAGCAGGTCAAGACGCGATTGTAAAAACAAATAATCGGTCGAGCGTGCGCGCACGCGTGATTGTGTCCGTATATGAATGTGCGTGTGGGTGGGCGCACGCGTGCAAGGCGAGTGCGTGGGCGTGAGTGCGTGTGTGTGGGCGTGCGTGTGTGTGACTGCGTGTGGGTCACCGCAAAGGGGTGGCGAATGCTTTGGGAAACAAGCACCCGCACCGGAAGGAGAGAGGGGAGGGGCGGCTCGTCAAATCCCACGAGTCCTCGCGACGCCGCCAGAATCGTCTGGAGTTGACGCCTGCCAAAAACCGCGCCCCTCTCGCACCCCGTGTCCTGCTTCCCCTCTCCCCCCATCCACCTCTCTCCACCCCGCCTCGCCTCACCCCGCCTCGCCTCACCCCGCCTCGCCCCACCCCGCCCCACCCCGCCCTCCAAACCGCAATCGTTATGCAAGCTTCAAGCCCTTAAGTTTCGCCTTCACCGTCCATTTTTTCCTCAATTTTTTATTCCTCGCTGGGATTACCCATCGTCACCCTTTCCCGGACGCGCGGCGCTGGAGTGGCCGTCAGGGGGAGGGGGGATGGAGAGGCGATGGCCGTATTCTCGCGGTGATGAGATTTCGCACTCCCAATTTTTCTCTGCTTTACAGCGTCGTGACCGGGCCTGCTGTCGCTTTGCAAACTAATTTCTCATCCGCGATCTTCTTCTCTCTTTTTCCCCCGCTCCTCCTCTCCCGTTTTCTCTTATCGTGACTGGCGGCGGACTACTCGACGCGCGCGGCTCTGGTGATGGGATTCGTTTTGACTTGGACCGGCCGGTGGAACGCGGAACGCTGAATGCCGAATGTCCGAGGCAGAACGGGGGCTCAATAATTCGCTTTCGTATTTCCATCTTTATTTTGAAAAATATAGAGGCGCTCGTCTCAGCCGTCAACGGCAAATTTCTACTGGAACAGAGGAACCCTGGGAGCAGGCGTAGATGCAGGGCAATTGCCAGCTAAAGGGACAGCCTTTGCTTAGTACATAGGAAAACCAGGACGGTCCTGGAAGATCCAGGACGGAGTCTCACCGTGCACTGCCTGGAAGCGACTACTTTCCCATGAACAAAAGGAGAAACTTCTCCTAAATGAATTTCCTGTTGTCTGGCGACGTAGTCCCGTGCGCCACACGCTGATTGTCTGCGAAGACTTGGAGCGGAGCACGGCGACGAGTCTCTTCGCCAGCGAGACGAGTGTGCCCGCGGTGGCCGGGACGCCGCAATAGAAGCTCTAGAACGTCCTCCTCGTGGCCGGCAAACAGATGACTCTTCATCGCGGACATCCTTCATCCTTTGGGACAAGACTATCGCCTTCTCGCTCGCACTCGCAGCCCGGGCCAGCCAGCCGCGCCGGTGTGACACGGCGTCCGCTTAATGAAAGCCATTGTCACGTCGGCGGCGGCCCTCGGAACGCGAACCGCAGAATCCGCGGCAGACGAGTCGGGGACGCCGAAGGCAGCGCTGCGTCGCCCTGTCTCACTCGCACTCCACTAGGAACGCCGCGTGAGTGTGAGGGAGACAGAGTGAGGCGGCCGCGGGATCTGCGGTGTCACATCGTCATGGGAAAGGAAAAGGTACGCTCGTTTTCGGCGAGCCGGTTTGCGTGCCTTGTATTTGCGCAGGACCCGCCGCGACTACTTCGTTTGCCGTGTGTGAGTATGTGTGTGTGTGTGTGTGTGTGTGTGTGTGTGTGAGAGAGAGAGAGAGAGAGAGAGAGAGAGAGAGAGAGAGAGAAAGAGAGAGATTGTTCATGTGTAAGTGTGCGCGCACCGGTGAGTGGAGGCACGAGTACTTACACGTTAGCCAGTAATTCGCGTTGAATGACCCAAGAAGTGGCGTGCAACTTGACTTAGAATGAATAGGTCACCAAAGCCGAATCAAATACGAAAAAAGTTCAAATACAACTTTTATATGGGTATTAAATGAAAAAAATTGGCGCGACGGTGAGTACGCACCACTTCATCTGGAATCACCTTTCTCCCTTTCTCTATCGCCTTGTCTGTGCCTTTCGTTGTCCCCCCCCCTTCCTCCCCTTAGTGCGGAATCAAAACAACCCCCTGTGTAGCTTTGTCAGCTGATCGGCCGCGGGCCTCTGCGACGCACAGGGGACCTCTATCTGGGAAGGAGGCCGCGGATCGGCCACAATGATGGACACACACACACAAACACACACGCAGGCACACACTCACACACACAGTCACACACACGCGCACACACACACACACACACACACACACACACACACACACACGGAGCACGAGTCATCTCGGCGACACAATGCTGGGACGGATCAAGAGGACGCACACACACACAGACACGCAGGGTTCCTCGCGCACCCCGTCTCCGGGACTCCGTTTTAATCGAAACATAATACACGAGAAATACGAAGACGATGGGGACGCGCCCCCCGCGGCCCTGCCACCGTCCAGCGGCTCCAGAGGCCCGGCGCGGCCGCGGCCCTGGATGAGGGATGAAGGATCACGGAATGTAGGCCGGAGATAACTCGAACAAAAAATGCAAATGAGGCAACGATTTCGTTTGTTTGGCCAGAACGGACGGTGAGCGGCGGCGGACCGGCCGACCGGTTTAGTGAGCTCATCATAAGGCTCCAGCGGCGCGAGGCGTGCCAACCTGAACCTGTCAATCTCACCTCCTGCTCGCTCCTTCTTCATCTCTAGTCCGACGGGTTGTCATCGAAACTGTGTCGCACAATGACGTGTCCATCTACGAGTGCACCGCGAGGTCGCGAAGAAAGAGAGAAGCGGTTTGAAACCACTGCAAGTACGTGAAGGATTTTTTTTCTAGACCTGGGGGTATTTTGGAGATGCGGGACAATTCGCTAGTCATCTGCCCGGGTCGGCTTGGAGGCTGATTTCAAGCAGCCTGTCCCTCTCGCTCGCATGGAAACGGCCCGTGGGCCAGTAAGAGTGACAGAGACGAAGAAGGCCTCTGGCAGATAGTGACTTCCCGATTGTAACTGGCTGAGCGTCGTTAGGCAAGTCTGTGCAGGTGGCCGGCCATTGTGGCTTTAACGAGCCCCGACCCTTGACGCCATTCTCACCTTTATTTTTCGTCTAAACCGGCTCCTCTTGTCCGCAGCTCGCCCTTGGCGCGCATTTCAAAGGCGCGAGAACGGGAGTGCGCAAAAAAATAGAGAGAATAAATCGTGAAGAGGATGCAGTTTTGGCGGAGGGGTGCGACTGCGTTGCACTTTCATTTCCATCAAAATGGGCGAGTCTGGTCATCGTCGTCGGGGTCTTGACTGACGGGCTACGAAAAGTTCACGTTACAGGGAGGCTCTTTGCTTGAGGCCTTTCACCCACTGCCACATTTGTCGATTTAACCGGAGCCGGAAGTGTCGTACCAAGTCTGTCCTGGTTCAACACCCAAACCTGCTCCATGTTTCTACAAATCTTTTCGATTACTTTCTTTCCCCATGGGGTGTAGGCTGCTTGTTATTGACGGAGAAAGGCCGGTAGGGATGAAAAATGGGACGGCACGTGGACTGCAAAGTGGTCTGGGAATCGATAGTGCGAGTGGCAAGGCGTGTATGGTGTAGACCAAGGGGCCTCCTAGCCCTGGCCGCACTGGCCCACAAAGGTGCCCCATTCGGGGCCTTGGCCGCCTTGGAGGGGGACACGGAGAGGGTGCATTACCGACCATGTCTGTCATGCTCGAATTTGCATATATATGCCGCCTATCCATACATAAATATTTTTGCATAATATCGCATCCCTCGTGAGAGTGCAGACATATGTTTGAGGCGCGCGCGCGAGCGCATTATTGTGGCCTGCACTTGACTACAGTGTGTACAAGTCTGCTTCGGCTCCGCTTCGGCTCCGCTTCGGCTCCGCTTCGGCTCCGCTTCGCCTTCGCGTCGGCTCCGATTCGGCTCCTCTTCGGCTGCCCTTCGGGTGCTCCTCGGCTCCGCTTCAGCAGCCGCGGCGGCTAATGGACGCATTGTCATATTGCGTGTTGTTGCTGTTGTTGTTGCTGGCGATCGCGGGGCTGATTTGTTAAAACGGTTTCCGTGTCGTTTTCGTAGGCCTCGTCGCTGTGCAGGCGGCTCGAGGGTTGAAGAAGGACACTCCTGAACTCTCTGTCGAGACAAAGCAAAGGAAAAGGACTCGAAGAAAAGGGAGAGATAGAGAGTCAAACTCACCTGCTTGGATGATGAGACATTGCGCTGCTGCGCCCGCCGACAAGAATGCCGTCACAGTGAAAGCAAGGGGCAGTTTTGAAGGGAAATTGGCTTGCCAAATACTGCGCTGTACAGTGACAAAGAGAGAGTGAGACAGCGATAGCGCCTGATGTGTAGGCCACCGGGCCAGTGCAGCGCGTAGGTGCGGAGCGGGATGCCTACCTGGCCCGGCTGACGAAGGCAAGGTTGCACGCTTCGCGCTTCAAGCACTGCTTTGCGCCCTGTCCAGAGCACCGGCATTGCAACAAAGCTGGCTCGCCGATTGGACAGTTTCATGATTGTCTCGCGGTCAGCCCGTCAGGCCGGCGGCCCGACGTCCAGATGCAGACATTATCCGGCAACAAGGCGCCGCTGGCAGCGGGCCGCAGGGAGGGCGCGGCCGCCCTGCCCGAATTACCGGCTTCCCCGCGTCACTCCGCCCCGCACGCCGTGGGGCCGTGGCCATTGTCTGACGGGGCCGCGGCGGGGCGGGGTGGGACGCGGTGGGGGCGGAGGCGGGGCCTAGCGCGCCGCCGCCGGGCCGCTGCGGTGGGCGGGGCCTGGCAGCGCGAGGCGCTTCGCTCGCTGGGGGGCTTCGTCCTCGCTGGCCGCGGTGCGCGTTGCCGCGGTGAGTCAAGTGTAGGCTGCGACCGCTGCGACCAGCTCGCCGTGTGCTCCGAGTCCACGAGCTCCCGCACGCACAGTGGCCGCGTACCGCGTCCGTCGTACCGCACCGCGGCGTCGCGAGTGCCTTAGAGTGGATTAGACGAGTGGAGTGCGTCGGCATGGCGGCGACAACAGAACGCTGACTCTCACCGCCACCCTCCCCGTCAGCATCCTGGACGCCCACGGCAACGACTCCTCGGACGCGCTGCTCAGGTCTGCACCCGCCACAAGGACTAATCAGTGTGGCTCTGGCTCACTGACACAAACCGAAGACAGACACCAAAACTGCGTCGAAAAGGACGGCCAAAGCCCGAGGAACGCTTACTTGTCATTATCATTTCATTGCAGCGATGAAAACAAAATTGTTGGACTTGTGGCTTTTTTGACCAGAGGTGGCATTTTGACCAAAGGTGGGCCCCTGTATTTGTTTTGGGAAAAGAGCTACAGGACTGCGTTAAATGCCGTTGAGAAAAATCTGAATCATTTCATTTCGCGCCCCATGCGTGAGGCCCCCTTTCTTTGTGACTTTTTTCAGTGTCAACGGTCACGCAGACCAAGCAGAACACTCTCACTGGACAACTCACCCGTGAAAATTTCGTGGTTTTCTGCAGTTTACAACAAGATTTTCAAAACGTTATCATTTTTTGTGGCGGGTTTGCTGACGGAATCACACTTTCGCCCTCATGCGCCACTAGACTTTAATTTATTTTTTTCTAGAGCAGTTAAGCGCTACCTGCTGAGCAGCCAAGACGCTCCGCTACCTTTCACGCTGGCTTCCCTCATTGTTCGAGTCGCGCGTTTGGCTCCCCCTTCTCCCTCCCCCCGTCTCTCTCCCTCCCCCCGTCTCTCTCTCTCTCTCTCTCTCTCTCTCTCATGGTCCATCCTCTTCACGGGGAGTATTGCCATTATGCCTACCAGTGGAAAGACGTTTGCAATGTTTCTGCAAACGCATTCCCGCCGCTATGAATAGTAAAAAAAATATAGCCACAATTTTGAGAGGGTAGGGCAAGTTCAAAAATCAAAATGGAATTAAAGAGAACGAAGTCCCTTTGCTCGATTGAGATGCGCAATTGTCGTATTTACCTGCGTCCAGCCGCATTGAAATGCATTTGCATTAGATTTACACCATTTACACTGGCCTGCCTCTCAATATTTGCGCGTGCTCTCTGCCTGTCTGTCCTTCATGAATAACTTCCAGTGCACGTAAAAAAAACTGTCTATTCTTTTCTGTTTTCTATTTGAGGTGAGGTGAGCAGCAGGTATGAGAGACAGCGACTGACACAAACCCGTGCCTTGCATCAGATTGAGATGACGGAGGGATACGCGGCTACTTAGTAGACCGACTGCTTGGGGGGCATGAAGAAGAGAGGGCCGGAAGTCAAAGATGACGTCATTCTAAGATTAAAAATCCGTCAAAAGTCCCCTCTTTTTACAAAAAAAAAATTGTTTTATAAATAGAAAACTTAAGGGTTTAGAAAATCTTACGCTGGCGCAGCCTGTGTACTTGAACTCGTGACGAGGCAGGCAAAATTTTTACACGCAGAACTCACATTAGAAAATTTTGTGGTAAAATTCATGTTTACTACCAGGTCTTGCCATTGTCATTCTTGGTTCAACATCTGCCTCGCGCTGATTCCTACGATTGTGCGGTCACCACAGCATTTTCTCACGTCACGCAGCAGACTTCAGTTCAAACGCCAACTTCCGACCCTTTTTTCATCCCTCCCAGAGCGCGGCTATTCACATTGAACCCTTCTCTGTTTGTTTGGCAACTATCCGCAATATTTCCAGGCGATCGAAGACGGACAAGGAACGTTAATATATCCATTCGATTAGCCACGGCGGAGAGATAATGGTGAGAAGCTGTGTGTGTGGATGTGTGAGTAAGCGTGTGTGTGTGCGCGTGTGTGTGTGCGCGTGTGTGTGTGTATGTGTGCGTCTTTTGACGGACCGGTCTAGGCTGGTGAAGATTGATCGTCTCAGCGAGTAATCACTCCATGTAAACATCCCTCAAGCATTCCACTTGACTTCGAAGTTCCGGTGTTGCGTTTCCCATTTTCTTATACGGTCGCCATGATGCTTTTCCGGCGCACTATCTTGAGACGAACGCACGAGCGATTTCTCATACCGCCACTAATGAGCAGGCACTGCTCAGACCGTTGTTGCTGTAGTTGTTTCAGTCTGAAACACTCGGACTCCTGCTCAACTGCTAATTTCATGTTTATTCACGAGGTGTATGAATATCGGCGCGTGCGGAGTTGAGTCCGCATAACGCGAGCAATATTTATATACATACTGTATGCGTGTGTCTCGGCCAAAGTACTTCACCTGGGTGGAAACGAAGATAATTGTAAACAGTCAGCTCGAATCAAGTTGAAAATCTGGCAGCTCCAAAAGGCCCAACATGAGAAAAGCACACATAAACAGTTTTGGCAAGGCTGCATCTAAAACGCGCGCTGAGCCATGACTCGCGGGACACCATCACCATGGGACATGGCTGGGCATTTGTCCAACAATGCCATTTGCGACGTGCTTTTTCAGTTCCCTGGGAATGCCTTTGTCGTTCACAGGAACTGGCAGAGTACATCGAAGCCCGGGACTCAATGCGAAGGGGGCGGGGCAGCGCGGGGCGTGGGTCTCGGGTCTCGTGGGGCGGAGGCTGGGGGAGGAGCCGCCGCCACCCTCGACCGCTTTTTGTGCCGCTTTTTCTTCTGTGTGCTTTTTTTCTCCCTAATATTTCCTTGCGGAACCACGAGGAAGCCTTTCCCCATAAATCTATAAGCCCCAGCGCGTTGTCCCTTTCAAAACATTGCAGGTCGGGCACGCGGGTGGCGGTGGCCGGCCCGGAGCTGGCAACGCACTGGCGGACAGCCTGAGCTGGCAGCCGTCGGGCACGTGGCCATACTCAATTTCACCCCCGACGGCTTATTCGCCGTGAAGCTGCCATGAGACCGCAGTAAAGTCCGAGCAGACGACAAATATTTGCGTCCCGGGGCCAGTTTCCCCGTTTCCGGTCCCATGGACTGACCAGCCTCTTGACCCTCACCCTTGCGTCCGGCTGCATGAAGTGACGAACAACCGCAGGGACTCTGTGTGTGTGCGTGCGTGTGTGTGTGTGTGTGTGTGTGTGTGAGGGAGAGGCGGGGGAGAGGGTAAAGGGCAAGAAATAGGACGAGAAAGCGTCTGGAGAGACTATTAGGGTTGACCCTCGGAGACCCCGCCCGACTCCCCAGACTTGAACCAAACACGACGGGCCTAACCGCCGTAACCCCGGACGAGGGGAGGGATTATCCACGGTTATATTTTTGGTGTAATGCATCGCGCGTTTTATTCCATTCCCCCCATAACAGGAGGATATTATTTCCGGACAGAGTGCAGTACTGAATGGTCCGGTCAGTTTGCTCCGCTGGGCCCGGAGGGTCCTTCGCCCGTTCACTTGGAAGATCGGTCCGGAAAGGGGGGTGCTGGCCGCTGGGCGCGACGAAGGACAAGAGTGCGTAGTGGCCCTCACCCAGGTGCTCTGTGACACAGGCGGGCTTCCGTTCTTTTCTCAGTTAGAGTTTGGCTCGAAAGTTGGCAGTGACTTTTTTATCAAACACATTCTAAGGACACCTCTGGTACTGGTTCGAGCCACCAACATTGATGTTAGCCGGAAATCTACCCTTGGGGTTCAGCTTTCGATTCAGAGACTGTGGCGGTGGTAAGTCAGCTTCCTCATTGCGAGTCTCACTTAAAGCGATCCCGGACTGCCGCTGGGAATCTCCTGCTAAAAACAGCACGCCATTCTTGGAGCCAGTTTAGATGCCCTCGTGACCCTCTCCGAGCGACGGCGAAAGGAACTTGTCAAACGCAGGCTGCCGCCTCGGCTCCCCTTCGATGACTCTCCGTATCGCCCGAAATCAAACTCGCTCTGTTAATTTGCGTCCGATTCAGCCTCGGCCTGGCTTGGCCACCATAGCGCTATCTCCGGCCCCGCTCGTGATTTAGTAGATTAAAAATCGGCGGAGACAAGACGAGGGGTGCACCGACCGGCGGATCGAACAATTGATGAGCGTCACGGGGACGGTGATGGGAATCTGCGGAGACAAGATTTGGCAAAGAGGTCCCACAAAAAAAGAGCATCCTTTTCCACACAAGGAGAAGGACACGGCAATCGGAGCACGTCGGCGGGGTCAAAGAGTTATCCCTTTGTGCTTTGTGTCACGCTCAAGCTCATCATTGTCGTCTTTCTCTGCGACCGTTTTTCCCACCGCGGGCAGGTAGATAGAGCTGGCTCATCTCCGCCAATTTCAAGCCCTTTGTCTCGGCCACACAAGGGCAAAGGGACAAAAAAAAGAAATAAAAATATGTGACATGGGCGTTACTTAGAATCTTGCTGAAATTTCAAAAGGGGGTTTATCTGCAACCATTAAGGCAAAACTAAATACTTGATAGCAAAACTGCTCAGTTCACTGCTTGACAGCACTTGAGAATTGCAACAGTGTAAGTCAAAGATGACATCCGGCCCTGGTTCGTTAGTGCTTCGCGGCTAACCGCCATCCTCGCAGAAATTACACCACGAGGCGTATAGGTAACGAGCAACATTGTACGATAGATAATCGCGTTGATTGGGCTCAAATTTTTTATTCGAGAAAAGTTGTTATCATTCCTGTCTGCGTGATGCATCATCTTTGATATTGGAACATGTCCTGCTCGCGAATTCCGCTCGCCGGACAAGGAGCCGCAGTGGAGCCACCCTTGCAGCGATGATTTATGGTGCGGCTTGTAATAGGCATACATTATAGGTTGGCAACAATGCCGCCTATAAAGGAGCACCAGTAGCGTACCAGGAATGCGGCACCCATTGTTGCCAACCCACCTAGCGCCTGGCGGCCCTGGCGCGGCAGAGCCACCCGGCGTAGCGCCTCCGCCGCCACCCCACCGATGCCTCCCTTTTTGCCTATAAGCTGACGAGACAAGGGCAAGTTGTGTTATTAGCGCTAACAGCCTTCGGTCCGCTGGCTGCAACACCAGTGCTGCCACCCTCGCCACCCCCGCCAACCTGCGCGCGCATTTTGCATTATTAATCTAGAAACAATTACCGCCTGCACGACCACGACCGGCGGCGGGTTGCATCCCCCGCACTGGTGGAGCGTTCCCCTTTATCCGGTCGATCTGGACCGTTTTCATCTAGACAAATCCACTTATTTCTGTCGCTGTGGCTTCAAGCTGCTTTCTGCCACCCGTCCGCGGGGGTTGGTAATCCGCAGGCCGGTTTCTCGATAAGCATCGTGAGCAAATACGCGTCCGGCAAACCTAACCTCAAAGTGAGAGCGAAAGCCTCCGACAACCTCCAACTCTCTGTGTCTGTCTGTCTGTCTGTCTGTGTCTGTCTCTGCTGGACTGGCAAGCACTAATTACAACGGCCACAATCACTGGGGTCGTTCATTAGGGCACCGCGTTGACCGTAAACAGCGAAAAAAATTGTAGCAGCGTCATAGTGTGGGACTGAGCACACCGGCACAATGGGACAATGGGGGCGGCCATGAATGAATTAAATTAAGAGCCATCTCCTCGACACCGCGGCACGGCGCGGCAGCGCGCAGGGGTGGCGCACCCCTCCATGAGCTTGTGATTCTGGACCAGATAGTGTAATTATTTTATGCAATGGTCATCCCTTGAGAAGCGGGGTGAGGATTAGGCAAGGGCTTTCAAAAGACACTTTGGGAATGGTTAGGAAAAATGGACGAAATTCCTCGCAGTTTGAGGAAAGATGTTCGGCCAGGAAGTCACAGAGTTGCAATCCGAATGACATTTCCCCCGATGGGCTGGTTCTTTTTTCTCTGCCTAGGGTGCTGGCAGAATCATCGATTAATCTTCTCGTCCGCCAGAAGAATGTCGTCACAGGGCGCAAACGACATCTGTAGCACTCAAGACGGGTGGGAAGCGCGGGGATGACAGATATCAGCGCGCGGGGCGCAGGGCTCGTATATCAATGTGAATGCGGCGCTGCAATCGCAAGACCACAAATTACGGAGCATTATTCGCCTACATTTTGTCGCGAGAGATAAATGATGTGACGAGAAAGAGAACTAACTACCGCGAGGAAGATGTAGTGTGATGGCGCTGCGGAGGCGGTGTGTGTCAAGAATAAGAAGAGGAAGAAGAGAAGAAGAAGAAGAAGAAGAAGAAGAAGAAGAAGAAGAAGAAGAAGAAGAAGGAAGAGAGTGGGTGCAAACGCGGATTGACACCGGCAACATGGAAGGCAGACGTTGAGGATGAGCAGGGGACCAGAGAGGGGTGAACTCTCTCTCTCTCTTCTCTACCCCTCTTCCGCGGCGATGCGCTCCCGCAATAAAATCTCCCCCAAAGCATATGCCGGCAGTCTAAACTAGCCCCGAGTATCACTTGTTTCGCTCGACTGGGCTCCGACCAGCCAGCAGCGGCACCGTCAGGGCAAAGCTGGTTCCGCCAACTTTTTTTTCGTCGTCTTTTTTGTGCGGTTTAAATCAAAAGGGTGCAAACAACGACACCCATGTATCGGCAGGCGTGTGCGGATCCATTAGGGAGGCCCGGATGCCGAGGGGGACTCCAGGTGGACTCGCTGGGGGGCTCCTACTGCGTCCCTGAAACGGTGGTTGCTCAGTCGCTCTGTCCAGTGTGGATGGAACCACACACTTTATTTTCAAGCAGTCTACCGTTTATAAGCTTGAATCCAAAATCTTTCAAATATCTAACAAGAACAGCATACGTTCTTTTATTGCAAACCTGTTGACTGCGGGCGGACGCCACGCGCTTGGAACTCGGCCAATGACCGTCAATGACTGACCAGGGAAAATGTCAACAAAATTTGACTCGATCTGAATGGACATTGTTCGCAAGTGAAACGGTCGTGAAAGGGAGAATGGAGACAAAGACGCCTGGCGCGATATTGGCCGCCGTACGCCAATCACAGTGGGTCGAGTGGTGAAAGAAGGACGCCGTTCAAACACGCCGCGCTCGTTTATTTGGATTACGGCGCACAATGGCGCGCCACTCTTAAATTATTTGCGCGATTTGCATACATTACCGCGGCACCGCGGCAAAGTGGCAAGAACAAAAGCCGATCAGGTTCTCCTCGCGTCCACCGGTCGGATTTGGGGTGACGCGATGCGCGCGGCTGTATTTTGAAACACTGTCAGCTCTCTGGAGTGATGTGCGTTTCATGAAGGTGTGCACGGGCCATGGAAAGTGGCAGAGTGGAACGTGAAAAAGAATCGAACTCCAAACTTTGTGTTACTTCTCTCCCTCCTGAAAACATTTTCCCCCTTTTCCCACCAAATTGCGGCTTGGGTTGTCAGCACCGATCTACCCAGAAATTTCACACACCTGCTGCGTCACTGCCTTTCACTAAATAGTTTTTTGTTGTTTTTTGCAGGGCCGCTTACATGTGCGAGGGCGGCTACGGCCCCTTGCCCACCATCCATGGCGGCGTGGCGGGACTGGGCGGCGGCCTGGCCCTCGGGGGCGGCTTCTCGGCGGGGCTGGGGGCAGGGCTGGGGGCGGGGCTGGGGGCGGGGCCGGTGGGCGCCCCCGTGGGGCCTCTGGACGTGCGAGTGCCCAGTTCCGGCTCGGCCTCCGCGGCGGGGGCCGCGGCGTCCGCGGTCGGCAAGAAGGACAGCGACCACATCAAGCGGCCCATGAACGCCTTCATGGTGTGGTCCAGGCTGCAGCGGCGGAAGATCTCACAAGAGAACCCCAAGATGCACAACTCCGAAATCTCAAAAAGATTAGGTGAGCTCGAGCAGAGTCTTAATTAATCAGTCCCAGGCCTCGAAACAACCACCTGACCTGGTATTGGAACGCCCGACAGGTGCCGAGTGGAAGCTTCTGTCCGTGACGGACAAGAGGCCCTTCATCGACGAGGCCAAGCGGCTGCGCGACGTGCACCTCAAGAAGTACCCCGACTACAAGTACCGGCCGCGACGGAAGCAGAAGACCGTCAAGAGCCAGGGCTACCCGTACTCCATCCCGTACCCCTCGGTCCAGATGGACGCCCTCCGAGCAGGTTCGTACCCTACCAAAAAAGCGCGCTGTGAGTTTGGCACGTTTTCGATTTTGGAAATGTGACACGCCGCCGAGGCGGGCAGGCAGGGCTGGCACCCCCGCGGCGTTCGAAGCAGGGGTGTCCGAAGGGGTGGGAGTGGGAGGTGTCATTGTGCTCACGTCACACCCCTCCCCTCACACCTCTCACACCCCTCACACTTCAGCGCCCTGCGGCGCCAAAACAGGTGCAATCCTGTAAACTTTTACTGGCCCGTCGTAAAGGCCAACTCATTACTCCGAGTGCTGTATTACGGTTACACACAAAAAAAGGTATCAACTGCTCAAAAAAAGACCATAGGCTTCTTCTGCGTTATCTGGTGCAGCGTTATATTTTTGTGAATCCGAATCGCAGTTACCACGTCGGAGAGCCACTCCCTGATTAGGATGGATTAGGGTCATAGGATGCTCGGATTCACTGCCTCCAAACTGCCTGTCAAAATCGAATTGCAGTGAGACAAACGTAATCACGCAGCAGTACCACTCTGGGACAAAAGTGCCAGTATGCCGTGTAAACCTTTTTTAAGGTTATTTTCAACTTTTTTTCTGAAGAAGCCGCAATTTTCCGTTCGAAACAGGTATTTCTGGGCAATGCTCGGCGTCACTTCGCGTTACCCGGGGCATCCTACTCCGCTGTTTTAGCCCGTCGCTCCTGGGGAATGCGCCCCATTTTTCACGGCCGGCTTGGTAAGGCACTGCTGCACGAACGTGGAGGTGTCCGTCTGTTTAGGCATTTTCATCATCGGTTTCAAATTCCCCGGCCATACCGGCGAGCCAGCCACCCGCGAGGCAAGGTCGGGCCGTCCGAAGAGGAGGCAGGGGGATCACGAGACTAAACGGAGTTTTCTAGATCAAAAAATCAGTTTGGATTTCTTCAGAAGAGAGCAAGTAGGTCAAAGTGAGGTTAAAATAAGATCTAGGGATGACTGACGACAAAATAACGCTCTCTGACTGCAGTTTGACCTCATTTTGACACCGTTTTGACTTACCACACTCCCTGGGTTTACCTGAATAATCTGATTTTTCAAATGTAGCATCCCGAAAAGCTTTTCCTTTAGATTTTTCACCGCGGGTCATCGCGCCAAACAAATTGCAACAAAAACGGCTCCTCACCGATCAGCCTGTTTTCTTTACTTTCTTATTTTTTCTTCCTGGGACTCGTGCGCCGTATTTCAACCGGGTGGCAATACCGGCTTGCTACCGGGGCCTGCCGGCCGTCGGCGGCAAAGAGTTTGATTTATCTGAACAAAAACAAAAGCCGAGGAGTGCGACTGCGCGACTGCGGCCGTGAAAGGAATTCATAATTAGCGGGCCGGGCTCTTCACGCTCACGGCTCCACGGCCCGTACTGCACCCCGCTCAACTCAACAGGCGGGGCCGCCATCAAATATTTAACGCAGCCTGACATTTCTCGCCTCGACGCTCGTTGGAGATGAGGAAGGGGCAGCAGGGGCAGGTCGCCAAACTCCACTCTAATAATTATTCTCCCCGGGGGCGATGGCCACTTGGTTTGGTGCGCGACTTTGCATCGCACTGCGATGCCTGACCTAACCTAACCTAACCTTAGTCTTACAGTGTACGACCTTAGTCTTACAGTGTCTGACCTTAGTCTTACAGTGTCTGACCTTAGTCTCACAGTGTCTGACTTTAGTTTCACAGTGTCTGACTTTAGTTTCACAGTGTCAGACTTTAGTCTTACAGTGCCTGACCTTAGTCTTACAATGTACGACATTAGTCTTCCAGTGTATGACTTTGGTCTTTCTATGCATGACTGTTAGTCTCACAGTGTAGGACTTTCGATCACCTAAGGGATCCGGACTGCGTCCCGGAAACGCGCCGCGGCTTTTCGTCGAGTCGTTTATCGGAGTGGGGCCGAGTCGCCGCGACGCCATAGCGTTGGAAAGCAAACCACTTGACGCCTGGTTAGCGCGGCGCCTTCTCTCTCTCTCTCTCTCTCTCTCTCTCTCTCTCTCTCTCTCTCTCTCTCTCTCTCTCTCTCTCTCCCGTGCGGCCTTAGTGTCCACACCATTTTCTCCCTCGACGCACCGCGCGGCGCTGTGATTGGGGAAGCAAATAAATATTTGTCAACACGCGGCGTCCGCCTCACCGCGAAGCGCAGCGCAGAGTGTGTTTGTCCGGCTTCTGTCACCACCTGCTGGGTTTAGCCGGCTGGCTTTGCTTTAGCTTTGCTTTAGAGACCCGCCAGTGCCGTTAGGACGGTGGCCCCCGCCGTTTACGCCCGCCATTTTCTTTCCTTTTACTTTTTACCAGGTTTTTACAGACGGGGCTACTTTTTAAGGTGCACACCGTGGACTTGACGAGGTGGATCTACTGTATTCTAGGAGAGAGTGCATCCATGCGAAATGAAGGGAACTAACCAAGGTGCATGACTCAGCCAAAAAACCATCCAACTCCAAAAAATCTGAATCATTCAAAAACTTCGAACTCAATAAAAATGAATTTTGAGCAAAACTTACAGCGAGTATATGCACAAAATCATAATATTTTTAAAGAACTTGATCATTTTACAGAAATTCAAACTGAAATTAAATGATGAGAAACAACATAAGCGTTTCCAAAAATGAAAATTGACACTTTTGTCTGTTTGCTTACCAGAGTGCTTTCCTTGACAAAATCATTCCAGCAACATACTTTTTTTTCTTTTTCCTTCAATTCTCATCCAATCTTCGTGAATTTTGGACTAGTGAAGGCCTCTTGACCTGTCGAGCTCTGTCCCAACGGAGCCCCTCCCCGAAAGTGATTATCACGAGACGCCTCCGCGCCCCATACGCGGGGCCAAGCGCGGGGCGGGGCGGGGTCGCGCGTGCTTGCGGTTGGTGGGCGTGTTCTTTATTACCCACGATTGTCTCTCTGCGGCCCAGCGACCCTCCGCGGCCCCACGGCGGGGAGAGAGAGAGAGAGACAGAGAGGGGAGGGGGGAGTGGGCCCCGCGCTCGTTTTATTGGATCAACTTCCATTGTGGCGGATAAGCCCCGCCCGGCTAGTTGTTTGGATCCGCAGCTTTGGCCGCCCCGCCGTCGGACACTGGGCAACTGTCTCGGAGCGCCATCCGGCGTGCGGGAAATTGATGGTTCGATCCCCGCTACTTCCCTCCTTTTTTCTCCCTTTTATTTCGTCCCTTTTCCCCCTTGCTCTGTTGTTTGCCTAGGAAAGTGATACAAATTCCGCGTGCGGTGGAGCGACAGCGAAAACAATCCCCCAGCAGTGTAGGCGCTGCCAGTCTAGCTGCTTTTTAAACTGTGATAAAAATTAGAATGCGGCTGCTTACCATTTTATTGCGCGGAATGATCTGCTTCCCTGCCGGCCCTGCGAGGGCTCGAAGAGGACTGGAAGAGAACGCGAGGAGAACTCAAAGAGGAGCTGATAAACTGGGGCCACAGAACATACACGAAGAGGATGCACGCGTGAGCGGGAAAGGGAAGAGAGAGAGAGAGAGAGAGAGAGAGAGAGAGAGAGAGAGAGAGAGAGAGAGAGAGAGAGAGAGAGAGAGGCATGAAACGAAACAAAGTTGTCGTGAATGTCACACAAATAGCATGGCAAGGGTTATATAGGGGCACATAAAGCAATCTTATTTATGGTGATAATGCCGTGCGGAAGGAGTGGGGGGGGGGAGGGGGCTGAAGGGGGTACGCGTACTCGCGGGGTTGGGCCGCGCCCGCCGCGCTCCTACACTCTTATCTCGATAAGGATAAATAACCGGCTGAGCGGTGCGCCGTGCTGCGCCGCCACTGGTTGGCCGTGCCAGTGTGGTGCCGCCATCGCAGGGCAGACACCTGGGATGGCCGCGGGACTGCGTCGACTGTGTACTGCAGCGATAAGCCGGAATTTATCTGCCATCAGCGTATTTGCTTATGAGCCGTAATGGCCGCGGCTCGTGTGGAAAAGCAGCCAGTTTTTGTTTTGCGGCGGCGAATCACGCGAGAGGGCGGTGCGCTGTAAAGAAGCGAGCTCGTTAGCACGCGTGCACGTTTGCACGTAACGCCTAGCGCCACGGAGAGGCACACTGGGCCAGGAAACCAGTAGAAGCGGCCAAAATCCCGGTCGAGTTTTGAGGGGTTCATATTCTTCACTCCTCTTGCAAATTTCTACTCAAAACTTCAATATTTATTAATTTCTACCTTGACCTTCAGTGTTTGATAAAGTTCTACTTTGATCTTCAATGTTCGTAATCTATGTATCGTGTGGCAAAATTTTACTTCGATTTCTATTAGCGATCAACTTGGGCTGTGTTTGGTTCGTTTCACTGGGTCTTGAAACTTTTTCATTCTCACTTCTGAACGTTCTTGATTGTCAAGTAAGAGGTTCTTCGTTGTTTGTCCAAATTTATCAGGTTCCCGACTTGCGATCCTCTTCAAAGAACATTTTATTCCACGTTATAATAATCGAAACAAAGAAACGGAGTAAAATGTTGCAGCCGATGATCAGCGCGGCGTTATGTAAAACGTGCACAGCATCGCGTGGACAAAGGGGGCCCCTCTCTGACACAGGGGCTGAAAGAGACAGGAGTCAATACTGCCAAAGTCGTCCCGCAAGGGGGAAAGAAAAGGGAAAAGTAGGAGGGAGGGAGACGGGCATAATGGAGCGTCTTTCAGTGCTTTCAGTGCGGTGGCTTTTCTCCCAATTTGCTAACTTGCCCCACTGCTGTGAGTCACTGTCCACTCCACTGTCGGGATGACGGCCTTTGATTGAGTTCGATCCGAGAATCACTGTTGTGGGTCGCCCGCCCCTTCCCATTGTGACTTCCTTCCACAATAAAACAAGTCGAATAGAAAATCGATGTTTTGGAAATAATGAGTGGGGATCGAGTCGTATAGTTCAGGCGGGCGACTTGCTTACTACTGTTCATTTCGCACAGCGGCCATGAAAACAGGCAAAAAGAAAAACACAGCCGTTGCCTGCAAAAAAAACAATATGCTCAGGATACTGCGAATGTTTTCATCAATCTGATTTTCGTTGTTTATGAATTGTTCGTATTTTAGTAACATTTCATGCCTGCTAAAACACAGCAAATGAGGTTTCTGGATTTCCCAGGCGACTTCCAACCGTTTTATTGCCCTAAACGATAATCGCACACAAAAAGTAACTTCTTAAATCAAGAAAAAATAACTTTTTTTAAAATTTATTTTTAAGAAAATTTTTCTTTGTTCCAACCTTTTTCAGAAAAAATTTCTTGAGGTAGAATTTTTGTTTTATTAAAAAAAAAATGATTATTTTTTGTTGTGGAAATCAAATTGCTCCTGTGTGGTTCTGGACTTTGAATCCTTGCTCTCCTTTCCAGGCATGGGCGGCATGGGGCAGATGGGCCAGTACTACGGCCCTGCCTACGGCTCCCTGTCCGCCTCCATGGCCGCGGCGGCGGCCGCCGCAGCTGCGCAGCACGGCGGCATGTCGGGGCTCACCGCACCTGCACAGGTGGGTCCGGAGTTTGACTTGTCGCGGCGACGGGCGACCCTGCATCAGACTGACTCCGAGAGTCGTTTCCGTCGCTCTGTCTCTCCAGCACCCACACGGTGCGCCCAGACTGCCAGAGAGACAGAGCGACGGAAACGACTCTCGGAATCAGTCTGCTATGGGCTAGTTCCTGGAAGCGGGAGAAGGGCGCAACCGCTTCAACCGCTATGCTGCCTGACGGTTTAGTTTTACATAAAAAGGCGCAGTGCAGTAGCATCTTGGCCTGGAAGTCTCTTTCATTGTGTCATCCGAGATGCAGCGCGGCGACCGCGAACGAACACACTCGCGCGCTCTCTCGCTCGCTCTCACTCACACAGCTACACACACACACCTATACACACACAGACACACACACAGAGGACGCAACAGCTACTGGTACAGGCTTCTGCTCCACTTCCCGGACGTTAAAGCGTCAACACAGACACACGCACACACACACACACACACACACACACACACACACAATACCGATTCTGCCATTGCATGCAAGAATGCTCCAGGTGGAGTGTGCCGTGTGCACATCAGCTAAATTTAGAGCGCATGCGGAGCGAGACACCATACGATTGAATGAAGACAACTGCTTTCGCATTGCAGTCTAGGTTTTTTTTTTTCAAAAATAATGTTTTGATTCTTTTTCAACATTTTTAACAGTTAGACGCGCAGAGGTGAGAACACGGTTGAAACACGAGAAGGTGTGTGTTCCTCTGGTGACCACCGGGACGACACATGTAACACTCCCTGACCGGCCGGTGGTGGCCATCAGGTGCAATCAGTCGTGAACGGCGGGGAACACGAGTGGTGTGTGTGTGTGTGTGTGTGTGTGTGTGTGTGTGGTGTGTGTGTGTGTGTGTGCGCGCGCGCGCGCGCGCGCGCATATATATATATCATCGAGGAGAGACGGGTGCCGTTTGCAAGCACCCACGCATCCTTCTCGATTCGATAAATTTATTCCAAAGCGATGCGACAAATAATTTTAAAGACCGTTATACATACGTAAAATAAAAAAAGGAAGTCCATGAGTCTATGTCACCGGCGTGGCATCTTTAACATTACAAAGTCCAGCACCTTGGAGATGCCTCAGCGTCAGCGAAATGTGTGGAACGGAACCAAGGCCCGTAAGGTGTTGGTGCGGCCGCGTGGCCGGCTGATTCGAAACGACAGTGCCTTTGGTCTCTGCAACTCTCTCGCACGCCTGCGGAGTCCCGCAGGAGTGCGAGAGAGACAGGATTACGGAACGCCTTCTCAGGATCAGCCTGTCCCAGAGAACAACAAGTCTCGGACACCGTCGCCTTGTCTGGACGACACACGCCGCGTGCTTACGCCACGGGTGTGAAGAAACGAGCGGAAAAATAAAAGCATTTTCGTTTTCACCTCGTAAAAATCCGTACAGTAACGCAAACTATCCGCAACGTCTTCATGCCTGTCAGTCCGGGGCAGACCGAAGGCAGAGCCCCAGAGCCCCGTGCGGCCCGCAACCTCGTTAGCGCGGTGTCGCAGCGCGGCGTGACCCCTGCCCGGCAGAGTCGCTGCGTCACTCTGTCTCTCTCGCGACCCCGGGGCACGCCCCACGCGTGAGACAGAGACGGCGCGACGGAGAACGACTCTCCGGACTCGGCCCGCGTGGCCGGCCCGGCCGTGGCTAAGTGAGCCTAGTCACCACAAAGTATGCGACCAGGGTTCTAAACGCCAATCCCCGAGGCAATCAAATCACGATTTCCGAAGCGCGTCGTCGCGTGGCGGGGCGGGGCGGGGCGGGGCGGGGCGGGGGCGGCCGGGACGTGACGAGCTGTTCTTGTCACCGCCGTGTCTCGTCGCCGCACCTGGCGGGCCTGGCGATGATGCGACAGGTGAAAGGCGGCTTGCGACGCGCGCTGGATTGTCGTGGATTGTCTTGGAGGAAACGACACTGGCAGTGACGACGCAGCCCGAGATTGCCGGGGGGAGTGATGAGGAGTGGACTGCTCGTAAACACCCCACTATTGATTGACCTCACGTGATTCCCCCTTCCCTTTTTCATCCCTCTCCATCGGGCCATCGGGGAAGCATTGTCGCCGGCCGGGGCACTCGTAAACCGGAGAACTAATTTGCTTGTCTGTTTGGAGAGGGGGGAGGGGGAATCCCCGGCCGTCAGCGCGCATAGAGACCGGAAAGAAAATAGCCGCCACAATGAAGGGCCTATTCTCCCGACACTGATTCCGAGAGTCCTTTTCGTCGCTGTCTCTCTCACACCTTTACTGGGCGCACCATGGTGCGATGGAGACGGAGCGACGAATCAGTCCGTGTGCCCCTCGGCCGGTCGACCGGCCGGCCCTCCACCTTGATTAGGTTCATGGTCACGCGGCACCCACGAGCACCGGCTCAGTGTCGGAGGGATCAGCAGGAAGAAAAGAAATAAGTTGAAATACGGTGGCGGTGGTACTCGAACCCGGGATCCTCTGCTTCCAGGTGGTCAGCATCGACGCCATGGCCAAGTACACGCTGGAGGCTGAGAAGTACCGGACGCAGTACCTGCCGCCGTCCTCGCTGGCCATGTACTCGACGGCCGACTCCACCAAGTACGGCGTGGACTCCGGCCCTGGCGGCGGCCTGCCGGGCCAGCGGCCATCACCTTCCTACCTCGACTCGACGTCCGCCTTCACCAAGGCCTACCTGGAGTCCTCCAAGATGTACATGGAAGCCAGCAAGGCCTACGCCAGCGACCACGGCGGCCTGCTGCGACCGGCGCCCGGCCACGGCATGGGCCACGCCTCTCACTACCCGCTCGACATCCAGAGGGTGAGTACGCCGAGGCAGCCCAACCAACGCATCCACTGTTACGGGCTTACACCACAACTGAGACTCCGCCACAAAGGCTGGGCGAAAATTTTCATGATCCAGTATCCGAAAGGTTGCCAGCTTGCGCCTGCATACTCCCGGTGCACTTTCTTAGATAGCAAAGCTTAGATGTTGCCTAGTTGGAGGCCTCAGGTTGGCTGCCCCTTCAAAACTTTTAAAAACGTTCTGCCCTGGCTGTTGCAATGGACCACGAGTTCATCTCCCTCCACTGTCTCGTTTCGTGTTCCAGTCGTACCCCGACAGCGTGGTGGGGGGCATGTCGGCGGGCGGGTCCACGCCGCGCAGCCCCAGCCAGTCCCCCGACGTGGTGGGCCGCGGACTCGGCCTCGGCCACGGCGGCCACGGCCCCGGCGACCGCCAGGACAACGGCGCCTCCTCGTCGGCGTCCTCGACCTCCTCGGCGGCGCCGTCGCCCGGCGGCTCGGCGGGCGGCTCGGCCTCGGCGTCGAGCGCCAGCGCGCAGGGGCAGGCCTCGGCCGCCGCGGCCGCCGCGTACTACGGCCAGCCCGGCCTCTACCCTTCGTACCACCAGCCGTCCTCCGCCGGCACCGAGTTCCGGCGGCCCCTCACGGTCATCTTCTGACCCGACAGGATGTGAGTCGCTGGCCTCGGCTCGCGGACTCCGACCTGACACGGCCCTCACGGCCACGGCCTCACAGCAAGGCCGAACCACGCACCAGGACGATGAGCAGGATTAGGTGGCATTTTGCGGCCTCTCACCGACACGGTTCTTCACCAGCCCGTGGAATAGTCAAAAGCAGGATGCGTCCCAACCTACATTTAGCCTGCTGAGCCACGTCGTTGTAGGAGCAGATACACCCTGCACCGTTTTCTTGTCGATAACCGTTCCGATAGAGAGTCTGGTTTAACTGTGCACTCAGTACTCGTTCCTAGTAATATGTAAGGCACAGCATGGTGCAAGCACTATCGTCGGTAAAACGATCTCAAGTCATCTAGTTCCAAATCGGTCTCAAATGTTTCCGATTCTTCAAAAGTGTTCTCTGTCCTCCAGTCTCCGTCTCACCTTGCAGCATTGTATTATACTCGCACAAAGTGTAAATTATGTATCAATTTTGTAACATAAACCTAGCTTTAATTTTATGATTTTGTGTCTTCTTTTTTGTACCATGTACAAAATCATTTATATGTCTGTGATTTTTTACTTTAATCTTCCAACACTTTGTAAACAACCTCTTGCTATCTATCGAAAAGTGCCCACTGTGTACATAAACTAGATTAAGCTTTCTTAGACTGCGATCAAAATGGATTAATTTCAACCAAGTGCTAGTTTTTCATCGCACCGAAAATAACGACAAGCGATAAAGAGCAAAAAGTACAAAAAATTGTTTCAAAAAATAAGAGAATGTTGTCATAATGCAATTACCCCAAATGAGATCATCAGATTTTCCTTCGCGATGCGACCCACATGTGGGTGCCTGTGGCCATAAGCACGGAATAAAATACTTTACGGAACAGACACAACGCCGTCCTTATTTGACTACCACTTTCCTGGCGAGTCTATCACGTGACAGAATCGCTGCGCCATGGCCACAAAGAAAATCAGGAAAAGGGAGGGGAAAAAAAGAAACACGCCATCAGTGTGGCTTTTCCCGCTACAATGCGCTTTGTTGCCCGGGGCTTGCCCGGGGGTGCGGTGTGCATAGGTGTCAGGCCCCGCCAGGTGCCGGCGTGTCCGCCGCATGGGAGCAGCAGGCTTGCAGCAGGTGTGGCAGTGAGGCCCAGCAGGTGAATGGGGCCACTCAATGACTAGCGCTCAGTGGGCCAGAAGGCCAGTGAGGCGGCCAAAACTCTAGACGCGTTTTGAGCTCCAGAGTCGCTAAATGAGGCTCGAACCGAACGTGTGACCGCATCAATGGATTCCTCGTTCGGAGAGCAATCCATTGGTGGGGTCACACGTTCGGTTCGATTCTCATCTAGCGACCCTGGAGCTCAAAACCCGTCTAGAGTTTTGGCCGCCTTCACCGGTCTTCTGGCCCACTGTGTAGCGGGCCGCGTACGCCACACGCCATCGAACAGGGGCAAAGGGGCAATAGTCGCTCTGTCTCTCCCACACTCGTGGGCCGTCGTGTAAGGGTGCGACAGAGAAGGAGCTGTTTCCGAATCAGTCGGTCGCGGCGACGGCGGTCGGATTCTGCTTCTGCTCTGCCTTTTGCGCGTGCCCTTACAGTGTGTACACGACGACGACGGTGCTCTGCATAAAAATGTCGTCTCGCGAAAGCACGCGCGCGTCGACAGAGCAGCGTAAGTGCGCATCGAGGCGGTGGCAGTTGCGGCAGTGTCGCCGCGGTGGACCGCGGGCCGCGTGGCGGTGGCCTATTCATGGAATATGTTAAGTGCATTAAGAGGATGAATGTGTTACTCTAACGACCACTTGTACAGTCAGAAGGACAACCGCGTCGTGTCTTTTTTATTCAGTTATACGAGTTTCTAATTTAAGGGGGATCAATATGCGCACATGCGGCAGCCCGCCGAACTGAAACTCCATGACTCGGTGCGAAAATTTCACAGTGTGACAGAGGTGGGCCCTTGTTCGCATATCTCACAGCTTATTATTACTGAGGAATGCGGCGCCAGTGACAATGGCCTGGAGACACTCTGCCCCGCGACGCGCGCAACTACGCTGATTGGCTGCCGAGATACGGCAGTCTTGCCTCGATCCCGGGAACAGCGACAATGGCACAACAATCCGAGGACAAAACGCGACAACAGAACTCGGTGCGACTTGGAGCGAGTGCGCGCATCAGCGAACAGGCACAGAAACAGCAGTGGCAAGTGAGAGGAGCACTGTGAGGCGCTAGGAGGGTCGGAGGGAAGGGTTGGAGGCCAAGAAATATGGGTCGAGGCAGAGCTAAAGGTCGCAAGGAGAACGCATGGCACAGACAAGAAAAGAGAAGAAGTAGTACAACTAAAGGTACTGTAGTCAGCCGAAAAAAGGGTTGATGCAGTCGAGGTTTAAGTCGAGAACAGGATCAAAGCAGTATCGTCCTAAGGGTCGTAGGCCAAGAAAAGGGTCGAAGAACAAAGACAGAGGTTGTTTAGAGAGAAACGACTGAACTGGATGATGAGAACCATATGCAAGCCACGAAAGCACAAGCCGGCTGTGGCCGACCCGAAACTCAGGGTCGCGGTCGTGGTCGAAGGGTCGGATGAAGGCAGACCCTGGCTAAGGGTCGGATGCAGATACTGCAGCGAGGGTGGTGGATGGCTTCGCTCCCCTCCTCGCCAGCCTCGCCAGCTTGGCGGCCACATAATATCATTTTTAACAGCCATAGAACACTTTACCCATTCAATAATCTGAATAAACGCGGGCCTCGCCACGCGTGCGCGGCGTATTGTGTCAGCAGGCACACTGTACTGCGCCACCCTCGGCCCGCCGGCCCCCTCAAGTCGCCATTGTGCGTCCCCGACTGGGCGAGGGGAGGGAGGGGGAGTCTGGAGAAAGGGGTAGACCGGGTGCGCACTTTTAAGTTGGCGCGGAATCACCATCTCCGCTGGGCCGCGACCTCTGCCCCGGCAAGACTGATTCCGAAAAAGGGCTTTCGTCAATCTGTCTCCCTTGCACTTGTGGGGCGTCCTGCAGGGAGAGAGACGGAGCCATGCAACATTGTTCAGAATCATCGTGCAGCAACAAAACACCGATGAAGCGTGCGCAGCGGCGGGGATTCGAACCCGGGGACTCGCCGCCAGCGATCTAGACCCAGACCGGGGGTGGTGTTCTCGCCGCGGGGCCGCGGGGCCACAACGCACGGCTTCTGTGCAGTCAAAGAATACACACGAGCCGCAAAGCGAACCCAGTGGCAAACGTTATTTTGAAAGGCTTCTCGCACCCCTTCGCTGCACCTGACTATCCTGATAATGCGGGGGCGGTGCGACGGAGGGAGAAAGAGAGAGAGGGAGAGAGAGGGAGAGAGAGGGGCGGGGGGTGCGCATGAAAGAGGCCGGCAATGTGTCTGTCGCCCTATAAATGAGGGCGAAATGTTGGGATATGACGCACACAAAGCTGACGTGACAATGCGATCTCCGAGATTGGGTGTTGTCAAGCGCCGCTCAAAGCGGAAGGGAGGGGAAGGGGAGAGGGAGCGGGAGGGGAGAGGGAAGGGGGGGGGGAGGAAGAGTGGGAGGAGAAAGGGGAGGAAGGATCGAATGGGAGAGGTTTCGGCTTAAAATATTCTTGGAAAAATTGTCCCTTTTTTCGTGTTGGTCTGTGTTGTTGTTTTTGTTGTTGTTTTTATTGTTGTTGTTACGTCCATTCTTCGACTGGTAGGAACGCGACGCGGAGCCGCGGCAAATAAGGCGGGAAAAAGCAAGAAAGGGGGTGGCGCCTTTAAAAACCCGCCACTTCCAGTGGGCCGACTCCGAACGCGCGCGTCGCTCCGTCTCTCTCGCACGCCGTCGGGACGACTAGTGAGAGGGACAGAGACAGAGCGACGGAAGCCGGACACGCGGAATCAGTCCGCTGGAGCGGCGCAAACAGGCGGGAATAAACACCAAACAAGCGCCGCTACAGTGTAGAGTCCAATGCAAACCGCTAGAATGTTCGGACCAGAAAATGGAGGGCGCTTTGTAGGCGACTTGCTACACCGACTTCAAGGGACAAGACAGAGATGGGACACCAAGTGGGGACTAGAGCAGGGGGTGCGGGGCCTTCCAACCCCCTCCTCTCTTTTCATACAGCCGAGATAGATAGACGAACCATTAGCCGGCCACCACCACAACAACACCAACAACAATGACAACAACAGCAAGAGGCGCACGATTAACGATCCGTAAAATTTAATCTCGACTAACCACGCGGAAATTACGCGCGCGAGAGTGTCCTTCTTATGCAGCGCGAGACAAAAGTGACAAGAGTTTGCATATGCCGGTGTAATGACTAATAAAACGGGAAGCGTGCCGGCCGACACACACAAACACGCGCGCGCGCACACACACACACACACACACACACACACACACACACACACACACACACACACACACACACACAAACACACACGCCCAGAGGCGAGCGCAGATGCAGGGATTCGGTATGCACAAGTCATGCTTACGAGTCGTTTGTTGCAACCCTTTGAAACTGGCGCGTTTATTGCAAATTTCCGTGCCGCGTGCGGGTGCGTGCATAAATATGCGTAGAATCACACCGGGACGAGACAATTTTTTATTTTTTTCGCCGAGCCGCATGATGGTGGCAGGCAGATGCTGCGAGGGAGTACCGGTTACGGTGGCAAGTGCGAGAATCACAGGGTCGCGACTTCGGTATGCTGCCGGAAGGGATGAACCACGATAGACAGACAGACAGACAGACAGACAGACAGACACACACACACACACACACACACACACACACACACACACACACACACACACACACTGACACACAGAAAGACAGATAGAAACACACACGCATCCAGGAAATAAAAATTGCATTAATCATCCAATCGTGGACTGACCTCTCCCAGAAAATCAAACAAATTCGCGCACAAGCATTAGAGAACCGAGAGTGGCAGGATTGTTAGCGCAGCTGGAGGGGAGGGGAGGGGGAGGGGAAGCACTGGAAAGTTTGGACCCTGGCTGTCAGTGGCGGTGCGACCGAAGTTGGACCAGATTCAAATTGGCCCTCGGGCCTCGTCGTCGTCGTCGGCCGGCCGGGCCATTGTCCGTCCGGCAGAGAGACGGATCGTCCGCGCACAAGTCACGGCGTCACGGCGGCCCACTCAATGTCCCAGTTTTAATCTCTGCCGAATGAATCAATTAGAACGGCGACACAAAGGGGGACTAGCTCGGGGCATTCACCGAATATGGCCCGTCACCTCGAGGGGGCCGCCCGGCTGGAGGGGCTGCAGGGCCTGGAGGGCCCCATTCTCCAGCAACATTGTGCTGACCACAATGAGCTAACGAGTCCGGCCTCATCAAAGCTCGCATTGATAGTGTGCCGAGCAACTGGTGCAGAAGCGGGCAGAAGCCATAACCCTCGGATGCCGAATCGGAGAAAGGCACCCAGCGCGGCGAAACATGGAAAGGGTGTCTCGTTGAGCCGAGACTAGTCTCGGCTCAACGAGACACCCCTTTCGCCGCTATCGAAGCTTGCCGTAACGATTGGATTACGTCACGTGTGCGCTTCTGGTTGGAAAGAAGGGGAGGGGGAAGGGGCGGGTCACAGTGGGCCAGAAGGCCGGTGGAAGCGGCCAAAACTCTGGACGCGTTTTGAGCTCCAGAGTCGCTAAACAGGACTTGAATCGAACGTGTGACCCCACCAATGGATTCCTCGTTCGGGGAGCAATCCATTGGTGGGGCCACACGTTCGGTTCGAGTCCTGCTTAGCGACTCTGGAGCTCAAAACGCGTTTAGAGTTTTGGCCGCCTCCGCCGGTCTTCTGGCCCACTGTGCGGGTGAAACCACCCCGGTTTTCCTGTCGTTCTGCCTTCGAGAGCCGAGCCACCGTCCTCGCGAAGCCATCTGAGTGATTAACCTGGGCGCCACCCCACCGCCCCGTCCCGCCCCGCCCCACCCCGCCCCGCCCCGGTGGGGTGGGGAGGACGCCCCCCGACCCGGCGCCACCATTCTTTCCCGCCGAATTCCACTTTCAAGTGATGAGTTAATCCTTACAACGTATGGGCGCGCGTCGCTGCGACCCTCTCCCGGACAGCCGGGCAGCGTCGTCTCGTCGCTCTGTCTCTCTCGCGCTCATGGAGCGTCCCGGTGAGGTGCGAGAGAGACAGAGCGACGAAACACGCGTGGCTTCGGAATCAGTCTGCTTGGGGCGCCGTCGTCGTCGCGTTCGCGAGGACCCCCACGGTGACGGGGAGGAGAGAGAGAGGGAGAGAGATAGAGAGAGAGAGAGGCACTCGGAGTGAATTAGCACGGTATGCACTCGTTGCGTGATTTAACTCGCGAGTCCAAGAACGGCGCCTGCGCCCCTAACTTTCCACTGTAAAGCATGCAAAAGCGGGGCGCTGGCACGACAGGCGGTCGTTGACTTGTTCGCGGCCCCCGCAACAAACCGAAAAAGAAAAACACGAAAAAAAAGCACAATCACAACAGGTTGACAGTACGTAAATGAACTCGATACAAATAACGAGGAAAACGAGGAAAACCTTTTCTCTGGGTGCCCGAGACCGGTCTTGTACTTTCACAACACCGTTTCATTTTTTAAAAAAATATTTAAAATTTTGGCATTGTGCTTCTGTTTTCTATTTATTTGTTCACAGGTCTTTTTTTTTAGAAAATGTTTAATTACGTGTGTGCGGTCACAGTCACATGACTGCGCTTCGCGGTCCCGCCCGTGGAGACAAGAAGTAGTACTATGCGACAAAACAGCAACAACAACAGCAACAACAACAACAACGTGGAAAGAAAACGGGCGCGCCGCCGAAAAGAGAGCAGCAGCGCGTAATTAGGGATCGTGTGCAGTTAAATACGCGTGAACAATTATCTACGAATGCACGATGCTTTGCGCCGCAGTCGTGCAGCGCTGAAGAGTGTGCGAGTTGGTGTGTGTGAAAGGGGCTGTGTGTGGTGTGTGTGTGTGTGTGTGTGTGTGTTTGTGTGTGTGTGTGTGAGTGTGTGTGTGTGTGTGTGGTGTGTGTGTGCGCGCGCGCGCGCGCGCGCTTGTGTGTGAGCGCCCCTCGCGACACGCGACACGTGTACCGTCCTATGAGGCTCACGGGGCCATGCGACAAGTGCCTGCTGCTGGTGGCCCCGGCGGCGGCGGCCGCCCTCGCCGTGGCTTTGCTGAAGGCGCCGTCGCTCCGTCTCTCTCGCACCCGTGGTGCGTCCCCACTGTGGAGCGAGAGAGACGGAGCGGCGAGGGCAGTCTTGTGGCTCGTGCGGGCTTCGGCGGACTTTGGCGGGCTTTGGCGGGCTTTGGCATCCCCACGCCAGAAGAGTGCCCCGTGCCGTGGCCGCCATGCTCGGTGTGCATTCGCTCGGCGTGCTGCGCGTGCTGCGCGTGCGGAGTCCTGCAGACTGATTCCGAGAGTCGTCGCTCTGTCTCTCTCGCTCTCATGGGGCGTCCCATCCAGGTGCGAGAGAGACGGAGCGACGAAAACGACGACTCTCTCGGAAGCAGTCTGCCGTGCACCACTGTGGAAGTACTGAAAGCGTGTGCCGTTGTGCCATTGGTGGCATTTCAGCCTGTGTGTGTGTTTTGTCGTGCTGTCGTGCGCCTAG
>NW_023144622.1:1422345-1562345 GCF_012932325.1 Thrips palmi
CCTAATCGTGAGGTGGCCGAGTGTTTGGACAGCTTTGGAGCGCCACCTTCTTGGTTACACACCCTCGACAGGCCCTGCGGCGATGGGAAGGGGGAAAGAGAGAGAGAGAGAGAGAGAGAGAGAGAGAGAGAGAGAGAGAGAGAGAGAGAGGAGAGGGGGAGAGAGAGGGGGGGGGGGGGGGGGGGGGGGGGGGGAAAGAGAGAGAGAGAGAGAGAGAGAGAGAGAGAGAAGGGGGAGGGAAATGGCGTGGGCGTGCCGACCCGTCCCGCGAGCCGCAATTGTGCGTCAATAGGCTTCGCTGCTGGATTTGTAACTTAACCCATCCCATTGAGGGCAAACCCACTGAGACAATCGCTGCATCATGAGCGGGGCGGGGCGGGGCGGGGCGGGCGGGGCGGGGCGGGGCGGGGCGGGGGGCGCGGCCGGCACAGATTGTCGCTGCATGCGGGAGGAGGCGAGGGAGGGTTGCAGCGAGCTAGGGTGCGCGGCGGGTCAACAGGCTCTGGGAAAAAGTAAAGGGGTGCGTGTGTGGAATCAAAATATCAATTTGTATGCCGCGGCTGGGTGCACCGTGGGGGTGGGGTGGTGGTGGCGGTGGCCTCCAGGGAGGCGAGAGGGACGCCCAGCCCGCAGGGGCATGGCCGCGTCGCCGCGTCGCCGGCCCCGCGGGGACGCGCCAATTCGTCCATTCAGCTTTTGTGTGCTGGTGTTAATAAACACTGTGTTTTGGTGAAGCGATTTGATGTCGAGGCGCCGCCTCTTCCATTTCTTCCTCGATTCCATTTCGGCGCCGCGCTTCGCCTGGCTTCGCGTTGCACGGCCGGGACGAGGTTCACCCCCAAGTCGCTCCGTCTCTCTCGCACCCCTACGGGACGCCCCGCAAGCGCGAGAGAGACAGAGCGCCGCGGGACTTGTCGCGAAGGGAGCGAGACCGCGGCATGTCGCCTCGCCTCGCTAGTTTCTAATCTCGACGGAAGCTCTGAGCCGCACTCAATTTCCGGGGCCACTGTGTCTTGATTCATCTACGGAGGGTTGTCGTCGCGGACCTGCACGCCGACTCGCTCGGTCTCTCTCGCACGCCCACGGGACGCCTCGTGAGAGCGAGAGAGACAGCGCGACGGGCCGCGAGGTGGCGCCACAAGCGGCACAGCTTGGTAGGGAAACGCGAGAGCCCGGGTTCGAACACCCGTAGAGTCCGACACTTTTTCCTCCTTTGAGCTTCCGCTGGCACCCGTCAGTCAAACTGTCCGCGAGATAAGCAGCGCGAAAGCAGTTCCACGTTCGCCGCACGCGTCGGAGACTTCCGCCTCCGCCAGGTGGAGCGCACTCTCCACGCCGTCAAGACGGGCCGACTCCCCTCGCCGCTCTCGTCGCTCTGTCTCTCTCGCACTCATGGGGCGCCCCCTACATGTGCGAGAGAGACAGAGCGACGAAAGCAGTGAGCGGAATCAGCCTCTCCGGGACGACGACGGCGACGTCTCACTGCGTCGGCCAGCCCAGCCGCCCCACAGTGGGCCAACCGGCGGAGGCGGCCGAAACTCTAGACGCGTTTTGAGCTCCAGATTCGCTAAATGGGACTCGAACCGAACGTGGGACCCCACCAATGGATTCCTCGTTCGGAGAGCAATCGATTGGTGGGGTCACACGTTCGGTTCGAGCCCCATGTAGCGACTCTGGAGCTCAAAACGCGTCTAGTTTCGGCCTCCTCCACCGTTCTTCTGGCCCACTGTGCACCCGCCCCGGTCGACGCAAGGCACGTCGCTCTGTCTCTCTCGCACCCCCACGCAGGGCACCACGAGTGCGAGAGAGACAGAGCGCGGCGTGTTCGGCACCAGCCTATGGACCGCCACCGCTGGACGGCAAATATTTGCGGTCGCCTTTATTGGCAGCCTTTGTTGTTTTTCGCAGCGTATCGGATGCCGGCTGCTGGCCGCGGGCTGGCCGCCCTGGCGCCCCGGGCTACCCGATTCCCAAGAGCCGTTTTCGTCGCTCTGTCTCTCTCGCACTCACGGGGCTCCCCGTCGGGGCGCGAGAGAGACAGCGACGGAGAGGACTCTCGGAATCGGTCTCCACGCTTTCGCGCCCTCGGTGCGCCCATATAACAGATTAATACTTTGAGCGGACCGGCAGACTGATTCCGAGAGTCTGTCTCTCTCGCACTCATGGGGCGCGGCCCCTGTGGGAGCGAGAGAGACAGAGCGACAGCGCCTTGGCCGTCACTTCGTTTGTCGCCGACGGCGCCATAACCTCATTTCTATTGTAATGGCCTGCCACTCGCCGGGGCGACACTCGGTCAGGAAGCGCTGCTGGCGCTGCTGCAGTGTTTACCATTTGTCCCTCTTTCACAGCTTTCCGAAGCGCACGCACCGAGCGCTCGCCAAGCGTGCCGTCTAGAGGGCGCAGGGTGCGCCGCGCCACGCCGCGCCACGCCACGCCACGCCACGCCACGCCACGCCGGGGGCGGTCCGCGCAACTAGTCGCGCTGAATACGGCATTGTGACGACTCAATGGCCCTTGATGATTGAAACAATGACGCGCCACCGGTTTTTCAACCAATTTGCTCGCGCGAGGACGCGGAGTGGTGTGTGTGTGGGGGGGGGGGGGGGGGGGGGGGCGTGTTGGTGTGTGTTGGTGACTGTTGGTGAGTGTTGTGTGTGTGTGTTGGTGTGTGTGTGTGTATGTGTGTGTGTGTGTTGAGGTAGGGAAGCGCGGTGGTGTCCGGGCGACCGGAAGAGAAACCGGAAGTTCCGGCCTTTGCTTCGGTGGACGGACACTGAGGGCGCTGGTGACCCCTCCGCGGCCCCTCCGAGGCCGGCCGGAAGCTGGCCGCCGCTCCGCGACCTGCCCGACGACAACAACAACAAGAGCGGCAGCAACAACAATTGGGCGCATAACGGGCCGGGCCGCAAAATACGGGGCAGTTGTTGGCCCCACAAAGGCGCTGGGGCGTCGCGATACGCCGGCCATTGTGGGGCTCCATGGCGCTCCATGGAGCCCCTCTCCGCCGCTCTCCTCTGCGCCCCCGCCATCGGAGATGCCCAGATAGGGGCGGGGCTCCCCCACCAATCCTTCCTCGGTTTTTATTTCGCGTCCCCGTTTGAAAACAGCAAACAATGGCAGACCAAAAGGAGCGCGCCCTCTATAGTTTGGTGGCGGCGTGAAACAAAATGCCGCTTTTCTTTTGAACAAGTCGACGTATCAAGGATCAGTTCGTATTTTGGATTCGTGATTTTCGGCCGAAATGGTGATGGCAATGATTCGCCTCCAAGGGGTGTGCGACTTCTTGCACTCCTTTAACGTGTCCGTCCTACACTACTCACTCCCACTCACTTAGATTTTAGCTGAAAAACGCCTCTATGGTGGGCAATTTGTGCGACAAATGCCAAGGCAAAAAGCAGAACTGAATTGAGCGGAAACTCACAACACTCACACTCAGTTTGCACATAATTTTTGAGGGAACAACCACTAGTGAAATCCTCTGTACACTTCAGTGGCCGGAATCTTGCGTGAAATCCCTTCGAAATCTGTTGAAATCTCATGAAAATCTGATGAAATCAGGTGAAATTCCATCAAAATTCCACAAAATCTCTCATAAGTTGGGGGGCCGACCCCTTGTTTGCTTCAGTTTCCTGAAAATACGCCCCTTTCTCCGACGCGGTTTCTTGTATTCCGCGCCGCCCCCAAGATGGCCGAACTCATCCTCCGCCTCGCTGCTTCATCCCTCCCCCCCCCCTCTCCCCGTCTTCCCCTCCCCTGCAGTGGCAGGCAGGGCCTTGCAGTGCCCCGCTACTCGCAGACTTGCGTCCCGCCACCTCCTTTTATGGCCCCTTTATCAGCTGAGTGTGTATACTCCTCTTCGTAATAAAACCTAAACGTGGGCCCATTTGGGAGGCTTTTGGATTTAGCGAGCGACGTGCGCCCCCCGAGCACGCGAGGAGTGGCGCGGCGGGGCGGGGTGGGGCGGGGCGCGGCGGGGTGGGGTGGATGGGGTGGGGCGGGGCGGGGTGGATGGGGCGGGGCGGGTGTGGCGGTGACGAAGTAGTTGTGCCAAGTCCCACTGGCTGTGATGGCCCCCCGCGCCTTGGTAGAGCGGCCGTTTCCACGCTGAAAAATGAAACAAAACTGAAAAAAGTCTCGGAAAAAATAAAAAAATAAAGCAATACAAACGTTTGAAAGTCTATCATAAGTCAACGAGCAGTGGACTTGAGTTGTGCGAACTTCAATCCTGTTCTCAAAGGGTTGTTTGTTTTTAGTTTGTGTTTTGGGATTAGGCAGGCCATTGTCTCCGTGGAGTCGTGCGTTTAAGTCCCACGGCAGTAACATCGAGGAAAGAAAACGGGGATCAATAATGAGAGAGTTCCTCAAAACCGAAACCAGGAAACTACAGAAAGATCCAAATAATGCTCTGAATTTCCGAGAATTTCCCCATTGGTCATCGGGCGGTTCCTGGTTCATTGCAGTGCAGGTGCCTGGGTCAACAAGCCGAGGGCGCCGTCGACGCACGCACCCACGCCGCCCTGGAGCAAGGCAGCTAGGCCCCGAGGCCGCAGAGGAGCTCCCGCCACTTGGTGTTTTCTCACCGCCTCGGCCGCCTCCACGCTATGGGGGTTAGCCACCACCAGAGAGAGAGAGAGACCACTATATGCCCGCCTCCTTTCTAAATTTTTCATAGTCATTCTTTTAGACTTTATTTCACGCCAACCAATTAGTACTGCGCCGCACCACTCCTCATTTTCCGCGGCTTCAAATCAGTCATAATGGAAAGCAATCAACTTGTTTCTCTCCCTTTGCCACCGTTTGATTTCTGGGTGTGCTTTGCCTTGGCCACAGCCAGGCAGCAGGGCGGCCCCAGAGCACTAGCAGAGCACGCCGCAACACAGTGGGCCAGAAGACCGGTGGAGGCTGTCAAAATTCTAGTCGCGTTTTGCGCTCCAGAGTCGTTAAACAGGACTCAAACCGAAAGTGTGACCCCACCAATGGATTCCTTTTTTGGAGAGCAATCTATTGGTGGGGTCACACGTTCGGTTCGAGTCCCATTTAGCGACTCGGGAGCTCAAAACGCGTCTAGAGTCTAGAGTTTTGTCCGCCTCCACCGGTCTTCTGGCCCACTGTGTAGCGGTACAAAGCCGAGCACGCCGCAAGCGGCACAAGCAGCCTTGTTCCCGCCCCGCCAGCCCCGCCACCGCGCAGCGCCGCGCAGCGCGCCACCTCGATACAGCGATATCAAGCGCAAACAAAAACTATCGGGTTGGGGCGGGCCCACGCCACGGCGCAGGGCAGGCAGGGCCGCGCGAGGGGCGGGGTTGGGGTGGGGGAGGTCCGCCCCGCAGGACCCTGCCAGGACCCCGCCGGCGCGACCGCTCACTTGTCCTGCTGGCGCCGCACGGGCAGGACAGTCAGGACGAGGACGCACCGCCCGCCCCGCCGCTCGCGCGCCAACACGTGGTCGCGGTCTTGTTGTTGTTGTCAGGATGCGTGTGTTGTTGTTGTTGTTGCCGTTCAAGTCAGTGGGAAGTGACTGTGCCGAACAGACGGGCCGCCACGCCGGTCAGTGAGGACTTGCTGCACGGAGAGTCGGAGTTGCAGCACACTCGAGTGAGTACGAAATACGAGGAGGAACACGAGATTTCACGCTGTTCACTGTAAATGTCTTACGGTGAAAGGCTGCACCAACATATTATGGTGGAGATTCTATCCATAATACCAACGAAATTCGTCAAAATATCTATGAGGTAGAGTGAATTCTCAATGGTATGTTACGAAGTCAGCTGCACCACCATAATATGGAACATTTTCACCATAATATGAAGAATGTTCACTGTACAACATTAAGAGTGTTGTCGCAACCTGAACCGCTCGAGATTTCATTTCAATAAGTACTTCTTTTAAATCGTTATTTAAAATTTTAAACGAGTATTGAAATTATCGTAAAACACTTGCAAGCCCCTCAGCCAAGTCAATTTTGGAAAGATGTGGACAGTGATTTGTGTGGTAATCTTTGCTGTAAACGTAGCAAAAAAAGGGTTCGAAGCTTTATTTTCGGTTTACTCACTGTACAAGATTTGTCTTCCGGATCTGAGCAACCCCTTGACTTAAGAATGAGTTAGAGTATTTTATTTTTAATTAATTTAGAAATTTTGAGTTAAACTATGTTGAACTTTAGCGACACACAGACCGGTGGAGGCGGCCAAAATTCTAGACACGTTTTGAGCTCCAAAGTCGATAAATGGGACTTGAACCGAACGTGTGACCCCACCAATAGATTGCTCTTCGAACAAGGAATCCACTGGTGGGGATCACACGTTCGGTGGGAGTCTCATTTCTCGACTCTGGAGCTCAAAACGCGTCTAGAGTTTTGTCCGCCTCCGCCGGTCTTCTGGCCCACTGAGCGACACCGTCCGGAAAATTCCTCGCGTGATACCCAAACCCTGTTGCAGGCGATGCACCCCACCTCACCCAGCATGATGGGCGCCAAAGGCGGCCTCATGGACTCGGCCCACATCAAGCGGCCCATGAACGCCTTCATGGTGTGGTCGCGCGGCCAGCGCCGCAAGATGGCGCAGGAGAACCCCAAGATGCACAACTCGGAGATCTCCAAGCGGCTCGGCGCCGACTGGAAGCTGCTCAAGGAGTCCGAGAAGAGGCCCTTCATCGACGAGGCAAAACGACTCAGGTGCGTGTTCGGTGGCGGGTCCACATAGAGATGGGCAAAGAAGCACTTTTTGCCTACATACACTGGTAAAACTGGAACGTAGTTGTACGCTTCATTCAAGCATACAACTACCGTACGCTTGAAGACTTTACGCGCTGGACGTCAAGCGGAGAGAAGAAATCCTCCCATGCATTTAGATAGGCGAGAAAGGGGTAAAATGGACATCTACGCTTGAAGCCGAGCGTCGTTCTACTACGCTTGAAGAAAGACGTAAAAGTACGCTTGAGTTCTACCAGTGTACAGCTACAAAGTGTGGTCTTTTGACCCTTGCGTTAAGCTCACCGAGTTCGTGACTCGGCTTCGGCGGATCGCCGACAAGGTGTGAGGCGGATTCCAAAGCGCTCATGAACTCGCTTATCTATAAGTCTAGACAATGCACTGGAAAAATAATTGTTATTGAATCCGACAAAATGGAGTTTTTGAAAACGACTCAACGACATGGCGTGTCGAAAGAAAAACGTGTTGTATACGTACCACAGCACATTTTGATCTGCCTTAGCTGCCTTAGCTAGCTTATCGACATCATATGCGGTTGGAAGGTTTGGGAGGTTTGAATTTAGGAGAACCAGAAACCGTTTTTACCGTGCACCGTTTCTGTAAACATGGACTGTTAAAAATTTGCTAAAAGTGGGAAGTAAGTGTTAAATTAGAACTCCCCGCCGCATGACGCATAATAGCCAGACCACGGTTTAAAATTTAAAAAATTAAAAATTAAAAAAAATAAAAAAACGGCGCGCAGTGTTGTGAGAGGGCAACCCCGTCGACGCTCCCGCCCGCTTCCCCCGAAGCCGGGCCGCGCTGGGCCCGCTATCTGCAGAGTCAGGTGGTGTAGATTGCAGAAGTGTTTCTTCCACTGAAAATCATCCCCATTGTGTTGGAGGCGCCCCCTTTTCACGCCATTCAATTCCCACTGTATATCATAGCGCGCGATCTCTCGACGGCGTCGCGCCTTGCCTGTCTGTCTGTCCGTCCGTCCGTCTACTGATCCCCTAGACCGCGGTGCCCCGCCGCGCCCCGCCGCGCCCCGCCCCGCCGCGCCCCTCCAGGCCACGCCCACTGCACTGAGACAATGGGACGGACACGCCGGGACAAAAGCCCCCCGCGAGAAGTGCCTCTCCAGAGGCTTATTGGCTGGATGCGAAATGGAGAGCTCTTCCGTCAGTGTATCAACTTTTAAATTTTTAAACTTTCATTTTTAAAATTATTGGATCGGCACTTTTTACTGGTGCAGGCAAGAAACAAAATTTCGAAGATAAAATTAAGATTTTTAACTATTTTTCTAGCTTTTCTTTGACGCTAAAAAATTGAAATCTGTTAAAACTGGAAAAAAAAATGCTCATTGACAAATATTTGAATACGGTTTAGGAAATGAAAATACTTGGCGTGTAGAGGCTGAGTTCGGGATGCGAAATAATCAGTCGAGTGCGTCGAGAAAGTATGGATAGTGAAAGGGGATACACTGTGAGAAAAAAGGACGGAAAAAGTACGGTACATGTCAGCGGCCGTTGGGCATAAGGGCGTAAGTCACATGGGAAACCCATTGCTGTCCGATGACCACTCATGTCTGGCCAATAATTTGCCTGGACCGTCCGTACTTGCCAACTACGGAACTTCCGTACTTTTTTCGGTACCCGTTTACATGGGTTCAAATGGAGCAAGTACGGACGTTCCGTACTTTTCTCCGTATTTCCGTACTATATTTTTCTGTACCATTTCCGTACACAAGTACGGATTTTTTTTACAGTGTGTGGGATCGGGGTGGGAAAGCAATCTGAGGCTCGTCACCACTCCACAGGTTGGCTCCGTCAGGTGCTCCGAGCGAGGGAGGGAGAGAAAGAGAGGAAGAGAGGGTGAAAGAGAGAGGTGGGGGAGGAGGGAAGCTTAGTTACCTCGCTTCCATTAACTTGGCGAGGTCCGCTCCCTTAAACAAGGCAGCGAAGCCGAAGTGTTCGGTTCAGTTTGCGTTTGAGGATTTTGCTTTCTCTATGATTTTTTAAAAAAGTACACGAAACAATTTTCGGCTCCCTCGAATAGTGGTAATTTAAATTTCCACCTGTCTCCATCATCTCCAGGGTCGCTAAATAGACTAGATCCGAACGTGTGACCCCACCAATGCATTGCTCTCCGAATGAGGAATCCGGACGGGGTCGGTTTCGAATCCAATTTAGCTACTCTGGAGCACAAAACGCGTCTAGCATTTTGGCCGCCTCCACCATGGCGGCCTGTGGCGGCCTACTGTGATTGCTTGTTTGGTGGATTGATGTGGCCGACAGATTACTTTCCGCAGCAAGGCGTGGTTAGCATCCGATGACATTAAGCGCCCGTGTGGCCCCCGGCGCCTATTTGGGGCCCCCATTTAGATCCCCATTTAGGCCCCCATTTAGGCACCCCCGTCTTGTTGTTGTTGGTGCTGGTGCTGGAGTGGCGGCAGTGGGGCCAACATGGTGGTCGTGCACTAATTGGCCAGCCCCCTGACCCCCTACCTCCCCCTTGTCTTTTTCTCAGGTTTCCGTTGTTCCCTGCCCTGCTTCTTTTCTGTTGTTCACCCGAAAAAGCGATTCGCGAAAAGCGGTTCGCGGAGGGGCCATCCTTTTTAGATCGCGCGTCTTATCTTGATGCGGTGGGGGAGTATCGTCCTCTCTCTCTCTCTTTACACACACACACACACACACACACGTGCACGCGCACACACACACACACACACACACACAGTGGCGTCGCGTGCAGGTGAGGCGTGCGAGATTCGTCCCCGAGGCCATACGCTGCACGCGGTGCGACGCGGCGTCGCGGACGTAACCCCGTTACGGCCCCGTCGCCGCGTTGTCCTCGGGGCGCGTCTCGAAGGAGACCCCCCCGGTCCCCCCGCCCTTTTCAATGCTGCAACAATTTCCCGGTCCCCTCGAACGAAAATGCATCTGGAAGGTTGATGCCGCGCTCGCGGAACGAGCCGCGTGTTTCCAGCAGAGTACACCGCCGAGCCGAGCCGAGCCAAGCCGAGCCGAGCCGAGCCGAGCCGAGCCGAGCCGAGCCGAGCCGAGCCGAGCCGAGCCGAGCGGGGTCCTCGATCGCCTGGCTGCCTGGCTGCCTGGCTGCCTGGCTGCGGTGCTTTTCATAACCTACTTCTGGCTCTCGGGTGATAGAAGAACAATAATATCAGCATTAACGCGCGGCTTAGGCCAGAGCACCCCGCCGCACCTCGACGAGGAGGTGGGGAGAGAGGCAGCACTGCGCTCTCTCTCTCTCCCTCTCTCTCTCTCTCTCTCTCTCTCTCTCTCTCTCTCTCTCTCTCTCTCTCTCTGAGACTCTATCAAAAGTCACTTATACGGAAAATATCTCAATAAAGGCACTGTAGCGCGATAATAGGCAGGCCAGCGCCACGAGTGCGAATGAGTTGGCCCCGCCGCACCCCGCCGCGCCGCGCCCCGCCCCGCCCCGCCCCGCCACCCCTCGCCACGTGGCGGGCACGTGCCGCCTCCCCCGGCCCTCGAAGAAGCGCCCGGCAAACCTCCGTGCAAATCCCTCTCCTTTGCTCGGCAGACATGCATGCGCAGTGGCAGTGCAATCGCAGTGCAGTGCCGCGACGACGCGACGGGCGAGATGGAGCAGGCGGATAAAAAGGCCCGGGGGAGTATCGGACCATGTCGGGTCGGTCGGCGTAGTCCGCGCGGGAGGAGTAATAGAATTAGCGGCGAATCGCGGCAGTCGGTGACTCGCGGCGGGCGAAAAGGGGGAAACAACTGAGATCTAGACCAGTGGTTCTCAACCTTAGGGTCGCGACCCCAAGTGGGGTCGCGAAAAAATTTTAAGGGGTCGCGGCGAGGTAGCTGGGGTCGTGTTTTGGGCCGATTTTAAGCAGCCACTGCGTCTGATCCGGGGCGGGCATTTTGCTCCCTCAACCGGCAATTGGTCTTTGAACCTTCCTTTAGCATGCCTTTGTTACGGAGTGTGATTATCAGTCTTAGTTTGGGAGCAGTATTGACTCAAAGTTTACCAAAACGGTCAGAAATGTCTATGAAAAATCGTGTTTTGGGCCTATTTTAAGCAGCCACTGCGTCTGACCCGAGGCGGTATTTCGTCCTCCTTCAACGGGCAATTGGTCTTTGGACCTTCTTTTAGCATGCCTTTGTTACGGAGTGTGATTATCAGTCTTAGTTTGGGAGCAGTATTGTCTCAAAGTTGGCCGAAACGCTCAGAAATGTCTTTGAAAAATCGTTGTGCCTGTTTTGGTCAACTTTGCACAATACTGCTCCCCAACTAAGACTGATAATCGCACTCCGTAACAAGGCATGCTAAAGGAAGTCCAAAGACCAATTGCCCGTTGAGGGAGCAAAATGCCCGCTCGGATCAGACGCAGTGGCTGCTTAAAATCGACCCAAAACATGATTTTTTAAAGACATTTCTGAGCGCTTTGGCCAACTTTGAGACAATACTGCTCCCAAACTAAGACTGATAATCGCACTCCGTAACAAAGGCATGCTAAAGGAAGGTCCAAAGACCAATTGCCCGTTGAGGGAGCAAAATGCCCGCCTCGGATCAGACGCAGTGGCATGCTACAGGAGGGGTCCCTTGGGGTCGCGAAACTTTTCCTGGGGGTCGCGGAAATTTTTGGCTACAAATTTGGGGTTGCGAGCCGAGAAAGGTTGAGAACCGCTGATCTAGACGCTGGTGGGACAAAGCCATAAGCACCACGCTTTAAAAAAGCTGTAGAACTAGGTTTTCTTTATTGTTTTCCTGAGTGTCACATCCCAAAAGGTGACTTCTTGGATTAAAACATTTTACTTTTCTTGAGAAAACTTTTCTTAATCCAACCTTTTTTTTGTATGAAAAAATTTTTCTTATGTGTCAAGATTTTTTTCTAACAAAAACCAAAATAATTAGCAATTAACAAACTATTTTTCTGGGTGCAATACGACCCGTCCCTGCCAGAGTAGTAGCCACTCGTCTTCGAGCAGGCTTCGTTTGGAGCACAAAAGGCGACACCTCGGATCGGAGGCCACCTCGGCGCTGCCGACTCGTCTCTTCGCGCACCATCGCGGTAATTCTAGGCGTTGCTATCGGGTATCTCAGCAGCGGCGTATTCGCGGCACCACGCCCCGCCCCGCCCCGCCCCGCCCCACCACGCCACGCCACGCCACGCCCCGCCTCACCCCACCCCGCCCCGCCCCGCCAGCGCGGCCGTTATTTGCTAAGTCGCTAAATGCGTCCAGGATGCGCGATAAGGCGGCTGCAGGTTCCTGCTTCTGGTCCTGGCGGCCCACAGTGGGCCAGAAGACCGGTGGAGGCGGCCAAAACTCTAGACGCGTTTTGAGCTTCAGAGTCGCTAAATGGGACTCGAACCGAACGTGTGACCCCACCAATGGATTGCTCATCCGGAGAGCAATCCATTGGTGGGGTCACACGTTCGGTTCGAGTCCCGTTTAGCGACTCTGGAGCTCAAAACGCGTCTAGGGTTTTGGCCGCCTCCACCGGTCTTCTGGCCCACTGTGAGGCCGCTGCCGCCGCCCGGCGGGCCAGGGTAGGCAACGCGCCACGCTGCGCTGCGCCGGGGCGGCCTAGGCGCCGTTCGCAGGCGCTCGGCTTGCCGCTCCTCAAAGTCTTTTACGGCCGCGCACTCATTACTCATCGTCGCGCTGTCTCTCTCTCTATCTCTCTCGCACCCACGCGCGGTGCCCCATGAGTGCGAGAGAGACAGACAGACGGCGCTCGGCCGGGCGAGTGGTGCGCGGGCACGGCCGTCCCCGGGGAGGCCGGCCGCTACAAATTGCGACACCACTGCGCGCGGGGCACGCCGAGGAAGGGTCGCGAAGGACGGCGACCGCGGCCACGACGCAGGCGGAGGCCGCGGTCGCCGCGGAGGCCGCGGAGGGGAGGCCGACGCGCTTGTTGATAACGGAGCCAAATCCCGTCTTTGTGTCCGGGAGTCCCGCAGTCCTGCGCGCTGCCGCCGAGCTGCGAGTGGAGGGGGGGGGGGGCTGCGGCTCGGACGCCGCCGCGGTCGCCATACGAATCAAGTGCAGCGTGACGTCAAAGGCCGCAGTAACTTACGCCAAGCGTAGTGCCTATCGTGCCTGCACGATATACTCATGGTCCCGGGTTCGAATACCCGCCTCACTTTCAATTCCACAGCACTTTTTTTTTGGCATGGCCGTCTGCTTGCTTGGAAGCAGGCATCCGCGCCGAGTCCGTTCCGAAGTTAAAACTGCCTCTTCGGGTTTGGCCGCTCGGCTCGCTCGGGGGCATCCGATCGGCGCGTCCGTCCGGGTGTGGGGCCCAGTGGGCCGGGGGGGGGGGGGGGAGGCTTATACTGGTCCTGCCACAATGGTGCACAATGGAGAACCCCCCTTCCGCTTTCCAATGCCGCCGCGACGCCACCACACTACAGCAAGCGTCCTGACGGTCAAAAATATTTCATTTTTAAAATGCGAAAAAAATCAAGCAAGTCAGCTGGCTTCCACCTGTTGGAATGTCCAATCGTGGAAAGAGGCTGTGCTGATGCCGAAAACGTCTAACGTTGGCCGCTCGGCGCGGCGATGGGGGAGGCTGCGTGAGGATGTGGGGGGGGGGGGGGGGGCACCATCGTATCGCTCCACCGTGGGCCATATCACCAATATTTACTCCCACGTGTCGCAGCACAATGGCATATTAGAGGCAAAGGCGCCATGCCCGTATCTGTACCGCCCCCGCGCCGGCCCGCCCCCGCCCGCCCCCGCCCGCCCCCGGCCGGCATCGGGAGACGCCTCCGGCACACCCTTTCACCAGGCAGCCGGGAGGGGAGGGGAAGGGGAGGGGGAAGGGGCGCGGGGCATCTGCTGATGCTTGGCTCGCAACAATGGGGCACAATAGCGCCGAATCCACACAAAGCGCCATATTGTGCGCGGGGCTTTTCGCACTCTCTCCTCCCCTTATTACATTTCCTCGCCTCCCCCTTCCCCCTCTCACCCCCTCCCCCTCCCCTCCCTCTCTCCCTCCCTCTGTCCCTCCCTCCCTCCGCGCCCCGCGAGCCGCCGCCGTCTCGCTCCCACTTTTGTCTCTCTATGCAAAAGAGCCCGCCCTGTGTGTCTCCAGCGATTTCCGCTCGCGCTGAGTGTTAATTTTGTGTCCGGCGGTCCGCCTGCCTTCCGGCCAGCAGCGTCGCCCGTTTTCATGGTCAGCGGCTCGGGTTCAAATCCCGCTGCTGGCCCGGTTTTCTTTTCTTTTTTATCACCTGTTTTTAAAAGGCTGATGGTAAGCGGTTTCTCTTGTAGACCACCTTTAGGCGAGCGATCTCAAAATAGATAATCAGTGACTAAGTTTTTTTTTTTCAACTTAAAAAAAATTGTTGACATTTGTATACGAGGTCATGAATTTCGACCACTGACACAGCATCGACACGCAAGCACTCCACTCACTCTCACTCACTCACTCACTCACTCACTCACTCACTCACTCACTCACTCACTCACTCACTCACTCACTCACTCACTCACTCACTCACTCACTCACTCATACTCTCTCATCTCGCTATCAGCTTACGTCACGTCTCCGTCCGCGGAGAGCGTGGGCCGCGGGCAGGGCCTCTGTGTTGCGCCCCGCTCCACCACACTCGAGAGGGCCCCGTCCCGTCCCGCTAACATGACTCACATGGAAGACAAATATTGTCTCTCGATTGCTCGTCTTATCGAAAGGTTATCCGTCCGACCGTCCGTTGGGCCGTCCTGCTCAGGAGACGCGGGGCGGGCGGGGCGGGGGAGCTAGACCAGCGACGACCAGGACGACCGGGGCACAGCTACTTCAATAGCGACATTGTGGAAGGAAAATACAGATAGCGGTGGAAATAGAGATGGGGCGCGGAGTGTGTGCACTTTGATAGACAGTGCGCTGCCCGTCCACCTGAGCAGGAAGGCGAGGACGGCGAGGGAGTTGGGGGAAAAAATACGACTGCTGCCGCATTTTTTGCGCCGTTGCGTGGCGTGGTGTTCCAAGTGGTGAAAAAAGAGTTTCCAGTTTTGTTTTCAACTTGTTTTACTGATAAATGGCAGGAATCGAGAATCCCCTTCGGCTCACTGGAATGCTACGAGACATAGCCGAAAGACGTTGGCATGGATTCCCTGCGCCTAACCTAATCTAACTCAACCGCCCTTATCACCCGTTTTGTTCGTTCCCACAGAGAGCTGCACATGAAGGAGCACCCCAACTACAAGTACCGGCCGCGGCGCAAGCCCAAGAGCCTCGTGTCCAAGATGGAGTCCTCGGGCGGCGGCGGCGCCTACGGCCCGCCCGGCTCGCCGCACCACCCCGGCCTGGCCTCCAGCCTGGCCGCCATCCCCGGGCTGTCCGGGCTGTCGGGGCTGCCCCGCCTGCTGGCGCCCTCCCCCTGCCCGCCGCCGCCCCGCCACGCCGACCTGCCCCCGCCCCCGCACGGCTTCAGCCCCGGCGCGCTGCTGTCCAGGGCGCTCTTCCCGCCGCTGCCCTACCCCCTGTACCCGCACCTGCAGCACCTGCACAAGGTCCACGCCGTGCACAGCGACGACCTGCAGGCCTCGGGGAAGATCGCCGACCTGGCGTGGCAGGTGAGTCGCAGAGTAGCAGTGGAGGAGCAATGCGGAGCACAGTGGGCCGGAAGACCGGCGCTGGCGGCCAAAACTCTAGACGCGTTTTGAGCTCCAGAGTGACTAAACAGGACTCGAACCGAGCGTGTGACCCCATCGATGGAATCGTCGTTCGGAAAGCAGTCCACTGGTGGGGTCACACGTTCGGTCCGAGTCCCGTTCAACGACTCTCGAGCTCAAAACGCGTCTAGAGTTTTTGTCGCCTCCACCAGTCTTCTGGCCTACTGTGCGGAGACAGAGCCGGCCTTGGAGGGGGGCAAAGTTTCACTTTTTGCCCACACTGTGTGTTTTATAACTAAGCGCCCTAAGGCTGTCTGTTGCCTTAGAAACAAAGACAATTCGACTCTGTTCGATTTTATTTCGGATTCGATTCGATTTACGATTGGAAAATGCCGCCCTTTGGCGTCCAGAGTGCCCCGTGTCTGACGCTGACGCGTGCCGCTTGTTGCAGGCGCTGTACAGCTCGTCGCTGTACTCGCAGGCCGCCGCGTCGCTGACGTGGCCGCCGCCGCTGCTGCAGCCTCCGCACCCCAGCCCCTGCGGCCTGCACTGCGGCTGCGGCGCGCCGCCCTCGCCGCCGCTGCGCCGCAGCCCGCTGTCGGCCAGCCCGCGCAGCCCGCGCAGCCTGGCCAGCCCCACGCCGCCGGACGTGAAGCGGCCCATCGCCTTCCTGGCGTCGCGGCGCCACGACGCCGGCCTGCTCGACCTGCTGCCGGAGCCGCCGCGCGCCGACGACCGCCACAGCCCGGAGCCCCAGGACCGCGACAGCCCCGAGATGCTGCGGTCGCCGCCGCGCGCGCCGCCCTTCCCGCCCACGCCGCAGCACGTCATATGAAAACCACTCCCGGTTCTCCCGGAGGCGGGCGACCCGCTCCGGGGGAACCTCAACCTACGCCTCTGGGCGGCCGGCGGCGGCGGCGCCGGGGGTGGCGCGGGGGGCGGCGCGGGGGGCGGGGCGTCGCTGCCGCCGGGGGCGCCGCTGCGGTGGTGGGGCGTGCCGAGCCACCTCGACGCCCCCGCCGCCGCGCCGCCCCCCGCGGGCTCGCCGCCAGGACAACGCGATGACCCTCGGCCCCGAGGCACGCAGCACGCGCAGCAGGGACAACAGTGATTACTGCAGTCTCGTGGATCTCAACCCAGCCCAGTGACTTGCCCGGACTTGCCAGTGCAGTGGGTTCGTAGGAATTTTTTGCCTACTGACGGGCGGGAGTACTGTCAGTCGCCTACTCACCAGGTGTGTTTTCTTAAGGACAACGCTCCCCTCCCTCACCCTCGGTTGCTACTCCACTGGCCACGACTGGGCCGGAATTCGAATTGCAGTTGTGACTACACTGCTGCCCCCACTCTCGGATGAGTAAATTTCTAATGTTCACGATATGTTGTGCTTCTTTGTGATATTGGGAAAAATGACTTGGTCATCGTCGTGAGACTCCGACCGTCCGGCGATGGACATTGTGATCTAAGTGTTAAGGGCCTACGTGTTGTGGTCGAGAGGTTTGTCTGTTTTGCCTCTTGTGTTTCAACTTCAAGTGTGCATGAACTTCAAAGAAGATGAAAAATATTTTTCATGACATATCTCGAGGTGCACGGATGGACTGGTGTTTCGTGTTGCACATCGCTACGTGCAAGGCAGCGACAAAGCTGCGTTATATTGGTCGTGGGAGAGGCTCAACGTTATTATTTTTGTTTTGTTTCAAATTTTATTCGTTTTCTTTAATTCTGTTAATTCTTAACTTTGTTAGATTTGAGAGTCGCGCGCGTCCGAGTAAAATATACTGAACTGTTTGTTTCGATCGTGAAAATGTTAATGTTCGTATAAATAATGTAAAAAATGTTTTTGTACAGGTGTATTGCGAATAATTGTTCAACGAAATAAAAAAATTATAGCATAGATTCCAAAATTTCGTCTTTCGTCACAGTTAGGCACAACAATTACCCTGTATCAAAGTTCGGAAGAAAATAAAATGGCACACACACTCACACAAACTCACACAAACAGACAAATACACTCGCAAATTTAAATTGACATTAGTGTCATTTTTCGACATTTTAAATGCTCTCAATTTTAAAGGCGTTTCTTTTTCTCTTCTTTTCCTCTTCTTTTTTCTTCTTTCTATTAAGTAGAAGTCAAAGAGATGAGTAACCACTGGCTTGGCGCTTGCGTATTCCAAAGGGCGAAAAGTGTCCGGAATAAGAGCGGCATGATGAATGCCCGGGTCGCGATGATGTAAACACGTAGAGGGTGCAGAATGGTGGGGCGGGGTGAAGCGGGGTGGGGCGGGGTGGGGCGGGATGGGGGGGGGGTGGGCGGGTGGGGCGGGGTGGGGCGGGGTGGGGTGGGGTGGGGCGGGCGGAGGGGCAAGGGAGGCGCTCCTTGAAGTGGGCGGTGCCTGTCATTTAGATATATTGTATCCCTTTTTATGGAGTTGCCGCGTCCTGGCGCGTCCTGCCGTGTCCTGCCGTGTCCTGGCGGGGTCCTGGAGACGCCGCGTTATTTCCTGAGTCTTATTTCCTCGCCGCGGACGTGACGCCACTGTGAGTAACGCGCATCCAGAGAGAGAGAGAGAGAGAGAGAGAGAGGAGAGAGAGAGAGAGAGAGAAGCGGGCGCTTTTTTGTGTGAGCCGGACTTGCAGGAGGAGTGGGCGCGTAACCAAACTACATTACACCCAGCAATTCTTGATAAAACTGAAATGATTCATGTTACCTTGTGGGTACATAGTGTGTATGTGTGTGTGCGTGTGTGTGTGTGTGTTTTGTGTGTGTGTGTGTGTGTGTGTGTGTGTGTGTGTGTGTGTGTGTGTGTGTTTGACCGCGCGGCCCTCGTCCGGCAGCACGTCGCTTCCTCGTTTCCGGTCCATTTTCCGTCTCATTTTCCGATAAGGGTAAAAATGGCGCGCGCGCCTCGCCGAAGGCATGCATCGCCGCGCAGGGCCAGGCAGGCAGGGCAGGGCAGGGCAGGGCAGGGCAGGGCAGGGCAGGGCAGGGCAGGGCAGGGCAGGCCCCTCCGGCCCGCCAACGCCAAAGGGGACCCACTTGCTGGTCAGCCCCGCAGCCCCTTTGCTTTTGATATAGTGTGTTCTAGCCGCGCGGCCACCGGGCGCCCCTTCGGGCCCTTCCCCCACTTCCTTGCACATTCCGAGGGCGTCGTATTTCACAGCCGCGAATCGACTGCCGCGCGAGTCCGAAGGATCGCTCTGTCTCTCTCGCACCCCTGCGGGACGCCCCATGAGTGCGAGAGAGACAGAGCGAGACTCTGCGGCATCGGCGGCCTCGCCGTTGACCGGGCCGATGATCGCCTGGCGGCGTCCCTTGGACGGCCTCGTGTTGTCGATTTGCGGCGGCACGCCACGGCGGGCAAGCCGGCCATCCCGCAGCACCACATTTAGATCGCCGTCCACGACACAATCAACTGACCGAAACGGTCGTCTTACCGCGGGGCGGCAGCATGGCAGCCATGTCGCTCTGTCTCTCTCGCACCCTTACGGCGGGCTCCGCGAGTGCGACAGAGACAGAGCGACGACGAAACGACTCCACACTGAATCGCACGGCAGGGGGATGGAATGTGATCCGAGAAAAGGGTTGGCGGTTTGCGCGTTGCTGCGACGCGTTGCGACCGGGATCCCATTCGCGGCTCCGCGGCACGGAACGATCGGACCCGAATCGCCAGTGCCGAATCGCCACCACACTGCGCGGCCCGGCCGGCGGCAGGACCAGCGGCCGGCGCATCCTTCACAGGGTGTACCCGCCGAGCCAAGGCAGGGTCCGATCGGTTTCTCGTTTCCATTTTTCGTCCTCTTACAATGTGCCACTCTCACTCTCGTCGAACTTTTCCTACCCATCACTGTCTCGCATGGCTTTCGCACATCCTTTTCATATCGTTTGTGCTGTTTCCCATTTCAATAATTTCGTTTTCACACCGTTGAGTCTTTCGACGTTTTTGTTTTCCATTTACAGCTTTTCTCTCTTTTTAAGTTTTATTAACATTTTCTTCTTTTACAGAAAACGTCTTATTTTTTCAAGATTTGGCACTCTTTTTTTCAGCAAAATTTCATTTTTCCACCCCTTTTTTGTGCTCCTCCTCCACCCAATCACTGGGGGGCAGGTCGTGCCCGCTTTATAGAGGACGCCGCTCCGCCTCCACCGGTCTTCTGGCCCACTGTGCGACGGTCCCCGATGGTCCCCGACGGTCCCCATAGTCGCTCAATCACAACGCGCAGAGCGGCGCAAAGGAAGAAGGAAGGGGTCAGTCCACCCTTTTGATGTGCAATAACGGAGAGGCGCCGCAGCGGCCGCCCGATTTTCCTCGCTCTGTCTCTGTCGCACTCATGGGGCTCTCCATGAGGGTGCGAGAGGGACAGAGCGACAAGCCGCTCGAATCGCCGGGACGCTCCCCCGAGACCCTCGGACCCTCGCCGGCCGCCACTAAACGGGATAACTGGAGACTTTAACGCACACACTTGCCGCGTCGCATAAGCTAATCCACTCACAGCGGTTTTACAAAAGGGACAAAAAACACACAGAGAGGAGCCGGGCTTCGGTTGGGTTTGAACCTCTTCATATGAACTGCCCCCTCCCCCTCTTCTCTCTTCTCTCTCTCTCTCTCTCTCTCTCTCTCTCTCTCCCTCTCTCTCTCTCTCTCTCTCTCTCCTCTCTCTCTCTCTCTCTCTCTTACACACACCCACACCAAGCGCCAGCCCCATTCAACCCTATCCTCTGAGGGGCTAAAAGAATACCCCTCTTATAGCCACAAATAAGCGGCTTACGGCCTTGCTGGGGTGGTCATCATGTTCCCTCCAGCCTAGCCTACTCGGCGAGCTGCTCGGCCAGAACGGCGCGCCTCGCCCCGCTTCACCGCCCCTCGAGTTTTGTACACTTCCCCCGTTCGAAAATGTGAACGCAAACGTTGCGTGGGGGAACGCCTTTTAGAGTGTTTCCTGAGAATGATGGCGATAGTCGTTTTCGTCGCTATGTCTCTGTCGCACCGACATGGGACGCCGCACGAGAGCGAGAGAGACACAGCGACGCAAACGAATCTCGGAACCAGTCTGCTGGGTCTTTACTCCCACTTCGCGCTGGCAGCGCGCCGTGCGCGATTCTCTGGCCGTCGGCACCTCGGCTAGAAGGGCGACGTGCGAGGCGCTCACACCACTCGTCCGCATTCCGAACAGCGCGCCGTCGCGTCGCCCTGTCTCTCTCGCACCCTTACGGGACGCCCCGCCGTGAGTGCGAGAGAGACAGGAGAGTCCGGAATCAACCTATGCGGGGCTTTGAAAGCATGGCATAGCAGATAGCGCGCTCAAACAGATCAATCTGAGGGTCTGTTAAAAAGGTGCGGGTCTGCTCTATCGGCGAGCATCTAGACGGTCGCTATCGGTGTTGCGCCCTCGCCGAGCGAAATACTCGCGGAAATAGCGGAAAAGAGAAAGGAGGAACTTCAATAGCAAGTCGCAGTCATTGGCGTTAGCAGGGCCATCGCGAACGAAAGATTTTCTCACCAACGCTCTTTCAGGTGAGAGCTTTCTTCTGTGTGTGTGTGTGTGTGTGTGTGTGTGTGTGTGTGTGTGAGTGTATTGATAATTTCCGTGTTGTTTGAGGTAGGCGAGGTGAGCCACAGATAAGTGGGCCTGTCCTGCAAACACTGGAGGGGACGACGAGGTATCGAAATGGTAGCCTCCAGCGAGTCCCAAAGCATCACCTCCTCACCTTGATAGATTTATAGCGGGCGTGTTTTGTTTGCCATTGGATCATTGGGCCCCCCCGCCCCCCGCCCCGCCCCGCCCCGCCCCGGCCTCAAGCCCTCGCACGGGCATATTTATCATTGTGCTTTTATCAGCCGTGAAAACACGGGCCGATTCAACGAGTGACGTCGTGAAGGGATTTTTTTTTTTCCCTCCTCTCTTTTCCTTTTCTCTCTCCCCCCCACAAAATACTTTCCCTTTTTCCCCTCGATCTCTCTCCCGCTTGTTGCGAAAGCAGCTTAGACCTGCCTTTCTATTCCTTTGGCTGCTTCGACTGATTCTTGCCTTACCCTTTCTTCCTGTTGATATCCCCTTCGACCGAACCCACCCCAGCTCTCCGGCGTTTTTCACACCGACACACACACACACACACACACACACAAAAAAAAAAAAAAAAAGAGAGAGAGAGAGAGAGAGAGAGAGAGAGAGAGAGAGAGAGAGGCGCGCACAGTGGTGGTACAATGGTGGCGTATTATAACCACCGCGCAGAATTTTCGCGTCTTTGTGTGGCACAATGCGTGGGGCGATGTGTGACTGTTGGGGTCAAACGTGCCCGGAATACCACCCCCCACCTCCCACCCCTCCCCCGGCTAAATCCCCCCCCCCCCACCCCCCCCCCCGGGCCGGGCCCGGCGGGGTCCGGTCTACCCCGCATAGGAACACTGGCCCCCCCCCGGCCAGGGCGCGTGGCACCGGCCTATACTGCCCATTCCCTCAACCCTGAGCCAGCGGCGACCAAAGGAAAAGTTAAACAGCCGAACCCCCCGGGGGGCCTCATTGTCGGAGTGCTTTTCCCGGTGCGTTATAAGGGTTCGGTCCTTTGTTTCGCTCTTGTTCCGAGGCTGTTTGCCACACTCATGATGGCACCAAAAAAAGGGCCCTGCATAGCAAAGGGTCGCCGCTGGCTCAGGGTTGAGGGAATGTACAGTACTACCGTCCCTCAAAAACGCCCCGGGGGAAAAAAAGAGACACAGAAAATTTGCAAACGTTTTTCTTTCTTTCCTTCCCTGTTTTTTTTTCGTCCCCCGTCTCTGCCGCTGTTCCGCGGTGTGGTTTTTGGCCACCGCCCGAGTAGCCTCGACCCGGCGACCCGCCGTGGGCGCCCCCCCCCCCCTTCCCCCTCGATGATGAGGCGGCAACGAGGTTAGGCACAATTTGCGGCGGGCGGCCCGAATCCGACCCTTATTACCCCCTCTCTCCCTTTTCTTCCCCCCCCCTTTTCCCCGCGAAGACACAGCCAGCCCCCCCTGCAGCCCTTCGCATAGCCCGCGTAGCCTTTCGCTTAATCTAAAAGGCTTCTCGTACAAGGCGGCGGTGGCGCTCAACTTCCCAGTGGCGCTCCGGTTGTTTTCCTGCCGCAGATAAACGGCGGGAAAGTTTTGAAAAGACGGAGGTGGAGGAGGGGGAGGGGGAGGGAGCGCGCGCCGCGAACCATGGGGACCGGGGCGATACACTTCTGGCAGGGCGTCTTCAGAGGTCAGGAAGCCCCCTCGTTAACGAAGTGGCGCGGCAAGGCGGGGCGGGGCGCGGGGGGCGCGGCGGGGCGGGGGGGGGCGGGGCGGGGCGGGGCGGGGCGGCCATGGGAAAATCTGCGCGCCCGCCCGTTATTGGGAGAGATTTACGTGCAAACTTTGGCGCGCAAGTATTATTAGTGCAGGCGTGCCAACCTCGGCGGGCTGCAGTTTCCGGCTTGGGCGCGGTGGCGCGACCAACAAGCCAACATACGTGGCCCGCTAATTATTTCAAGACGCCGCCGCGCCACCCGCGGGGCGCGTAGCGGGGCTTGGCGGGGCGTGGCGGGGCGGGGCGTGGCGTGGCGGGGCTGGCTGGCTGCGAATCCTGCGAGCAGTTTAAAGTGGAGGGGGTCTCGGAAATCCGGCGGCGGGCAGCAGCTCATTTCGCGGTGCTTTCCGCCGCTTTGGCCGCTTTCGGCCCGCCGGGCCGCTATTCGCTTATTTGTTGGCGGGTTTTGCGACTCGGTCGGAGCGAACTCGCCATCCGGAATCCGGCGACCGGCAACGCAGTGTGGCGGCAGGACGGCGTCCGCGGCGTCCGCGCCGCGGGGCGTCTCCGAACACAGCGCTCTGTCTCTCTCGCACTCGCGTGGCGTCGCGGTAGAGTGCGAGAGAGACAGAGCGACCGAACGCGGTCCGGCGTCGCTGTGTCCTCGGCCGGCGACGCGGATAGGCGCCCGCCATAGTTTTAAACTCGCGGACGGAGTTTCCGCGCGAACGCGGCCGCGGCACTGGAAGGGAAGCCGTCGGCGTCCACCTGCCGCGGACCTGCCGCCTGGACGGGCAATTCCAGCAATTCTGCCGAGCAGCAGACTGATTCCGAGAGCCGTTTTCGGCGCTCTGTCTCTCTCGCAACCACGGGGGACGCCTATGAGTGTGTCAGAGACACAGCGACGGAAACGACTTTCGGAATCGCCCTGCCGGAAGATATAGCCGCGGAAAACAGTGGGCCTTCTTCGGCGAGCCTAAATAGCCTAGCTGCGTCCCGCTGCGCCGCGCCGCCGGCGTGCCCTGCGTGCCCTGCCTGCCTGCCTGCCTGCCTGCCTGCCTGCCTGCCTGCCTGCCTGCCTGCCTGCCTGCCTGCCTGCCTGCCTGCCTGCCTGCCTGCCTGCCTGCCTGCCTGCCTGCCTGCCGGCCTGCGCCTGCCTGCGCCGCAGGACTCAAAGCAGAGCAGGTTTGATAAGACGGATTGCACTGATCTGCAGGCCTGCCGAGCGAGCGACGCCGAAGAGTCGCTGCTCGGTCGCTCTGTCTCTCTCGCACCCCTTCGGACTGGCCACCGCCCCGTGAGTGCGACAGAGACAGGCCGCTGGCCCACTCAGCAAAGTTAGCCGCAGCGCCACTGGCGAGGCAAGGCAAGCAAGGCAGGCAAGGCAGGCCGGGGCATCGCCAAGGGACTTAGCCCTCAAAGGGCCATTTCGCATGCGTCGTCCCGGGGCCGCGTATGCTAAGGACTCCTCAAAGGACTCGCTCAGAAAAGGGCGCACGCTCGGGGCAAAAAAAGAAAACTCAAATCGGGAAGAAATTTGTCGTCTTGCCGTACCGACACACGTGCCGTGCGGAAGGATGATGGATTGTCCTACATTCCGATGCACCCCACCTTTTACACACACACTCACACTCACATAAACACACACGCACACACACGCGCGCGCACACACACACAGACACACACACACGTGGCGCAACGCGAACCCGCCACAGAAGCCGCGTGTAATTGGATCCCTTTTGCTTTCTTTCCATTTTCGCGATCGCGCCTCTTTCTGCAGGCGCGCGTCGCCCCGCCTTCCTCTTGCAAGAGTCTCTCTCTCTCTCTGAGGCGCGACGGACGAGCGGACGTCGCGACACTGCACAGGCGTTCTCCTCGATTGTGTTTCCGATGACCGCAGCCCCGCGGACTCACAAAGTCGCCGTGTCGGCCCGATCGAACGCACACGCCCAAAAAAGAAGAAAAAAGTTACCCCACGGCATTGCAACGAAAAGTTAGAAACAGTGAAAATGCGGGCGGGAAAAAGTGTCGAGGCTTGCAACTGCCGCGCATTTTGAGCGTTTGGCAGAGCTAAGAAGTCTGTCGGCGACGCCGCGCCTTTGCGTTTGCCTTTGCAGCACTGGAGGCCCGTCTGCCGTTTTCAATCTGAATAAACCCTGGGCGGGGTGGCGCGGCACACTGTGCGGCAGCGCCGAGCCAGCGCCGAGCCAGCACCACGGGCTGCACTAGGCTTAACGCTGTTCCCAGCGCGTCAGACCGTGGTGCCATTTCTATCAAGCGATTGCATGCCCAATTACACCCTCCCCTCCCCCTTCCCCCTCCCCCGGGGCGGTTGGCACCTCATCCTGCATCAACACGGAAAACGCGGAGCTCCTTCAGCCTCCATCAAAACAGCGGACCCCCTGGCCCGCTCCAAGTGCCCGTCCGTCCGTCCGTCCGCCGGCCCGCTGGTCAATAATGCGTCCGTCTGCCTGCCTGTCTGCCTGCCTGTCTGTCTGTCTGTCTGTCTGTCTGTCTGTCTGTCGTCTGTCTGTCTGTCTGTCTGCTGCCGTCTGTCTGTCTGTCTGTCTGTCTGCTGTCTGCCTGCCTGCCTGCCTGCCTGCCTGCCTGCCTGCCTGCCTGCCTGCCTGCCTCCCTGTCCTGTCCTGCTCTGCCTGGTCTGCTGCTGCCTGCTGCCTGTCTGTCTGTCTGTCTGTCTGCTGTCTGTCTGTGTCTGTCTGTCTGTCTGTCTGTCAGTCTGTCTTCCTGTCTGTCGGTCGGTCTGTCTGCCTGCGTGCTCCAGGCAGGTCCTGCCGCGGCCTCGCCGCCGCCTGCCGGACCGAGGATAGGCCCCCCGCCCAACAGAGCTGCCACGCGGCTGCCTACCCGCCACGGCGCTCTGCCGCCCGCCGCTGGAGGCAGGGCGCCCGTTGGCAGGCGGGCTGATTGTCCATTAATCCGGGGTTAGACGCGCCGCGGCCGCGGGCGTTTCGGCGACAGTTTGTCAACCTGGGGACCCGGGTGTTCAAAACCGGAGACACTAGTAAATTGTTCGGCAGTGTAGGGCCGACAGGCCGACAGTGTAGGCGGTGGTGCAAGCCGCGGACGCGCTGACGCGCCGACGCAGGCCGATGACGCGGCTTTTCCTCGTTCGCTGCCGTTTTCGCTTTTCTTCGCTCCGTGCTCCGTCTCTCTCGCACTCATGGGGCGTCCCGCAGGGGTGCGAGAGAGACGGAGCGACGGGGCTCTGCAGCGCCGCGGCCTACGCGGCTATCGGAGTCCGTGGACTGGCTCAGCAATCCCCGCGCCGCGCCGCGCCGGTGGAGTGGACTAGACGCTCCATTTCCTGGTTGCCTGACGACGGCCAGACGCAGCGCCGCGTGCCGTGGCGTGCCGTGCCGTGTCGCACAGTGGGCCAGAAGACCGGTGGAGGCGGCCAAAACTCAAGACGCGTTTTGAGGTCCAGAGTCGCTAATCAGGCCTCGAACCGAACGTGTGACCCAACCAATGGATTGCTCTCCGAACGAGGAATCCATTGGGCCATTGGTGGGGTCACACGTTAGGTCCGAGTCACGTTTACCGACTCTGGAGCTCAAGACGCGTCTCGAGTTTTGGCCGCCTCCAGCGGTCTTCTGGCCCACTGTGTGTCGTGCCGTGCCGCGCCGTGCCACTTCTGCCACGCCTACTCCCTTTCTTTCCCGCGTTACGGGCGGTATACAGCGCTATGCTGCGCCCACCGATAAGAGAAGAGGTCTTCCTCTAACCAGACCCCTTCCCCCACCCCCACCACTCCCCGCGACCCTCGGCGCCACCCTAAACAGCACAATGCTTTCCACGCCGCGGCTTCCTTTATGCCCTTTCCACGCTCTTTTCTCTTTTCAACCGAAGGGGAGGGGGAGGGGGGCGTAGACGCGGGAAATTCGAATCGTGTCATCTAGGCGGAGGTGAGAGTGAGATGGCCCACGCGAGGAGCGGCGAGCGGAGGACGAAAACGCAGAAGTGAGGGGAGGAGGAGGAGAAGGAGAGGGGGAGGGGGAGGGAGGGGGAGGGGGGAGGGAGGGGGAGGGGGAGGGGGAGGGGGAGGGAGGAAGCCGGGGTAGTTAGAGGACGGGTTTCTCTCGGGAGAAGAATAGCCTCATGAATGCGTGCCATTATGTCTGTGTGTAAATCCTATTATCATTTCGACGCCAAGGGCCGTGCCCCCTTTCTCTCTCTCTCTCTCTCTCTCTCTCTCTCTCTCTCTCTCTCTCTCTCTCTCTCTCTCTCTCCTCTCTCTCTCTCTCTCTCTCTCACGCCCAATCTCGGGGGTGTACAATAAATTGTGTGATGAGTAGTGTCGCCCGAAAAGAGAGAAGTGTGCAAGGGTGGTGCGATAGCGAACGGACGCGGCTCGGGGTGCGCGGCAAGACACTGGGAGCGAGAGAGAGAGAGAGAGAGGAGAGAGAGAGAGAGAGGAAGAGAGGGAGAGAGAGAAAGGGAGAGAGGGAGGGAGAGGGGAGGACAGGAGAGCGAACGGGGATGCGGGGGAGGCGCGTGGCCTGGCTGATATACAAATAAGCAGCAGAAAGAATAAAAAGAAAGTGTTATGGGCGCGGCGCGTTGTGAACTTGAGCTCCTTATTATGCCTCTTTGTGCGAAAGGGGCAGCAAGGCTGCAACGAGATTGTCTCCTTTGTCTCCTTTCTCCCTTTCTCCTCGCCGTTCTGCCATTTCGCCTTTCGCAGGAGGACCTTTCCGTTTCGCTTTAAAGCTTTTCTCCTTTTTTATCCCGTCTTTGTTTTTCCCTTCTTTTCGTCTCTTTTTTTTTAAATATTATTTTCATCTTTCCGCTGCAGCGCGTCTTCTGCTTCCCCCCGGTAAGCGGATTTGCCCTCTTTTTTCCACTTTATTATTCTTTGGCGTGTAATTATGAGCCATTCACACTTTGTTTCTTTCTGCGATCTGCGATTGGCCGCCGCGGACGACGTGATGACGTCATTCTGGCGCGCGAGGGGACGGTTGGTGATCAAGGACTTCTTTTTTTTTGTAGCCACCATAAATTAATTTAAGGTCAAATCCAGATTGCTTGAGGTTAATTCAGGTTCATTCACAGAAGTGAATCCGGTTAACTCCGCGGGGAAATATTCAAATCTGCGGAAAGCGTGGTGCGTCGGCGGGCGGTCCGGGCCTCACTGGCCGAGCAGAGGAGGCGGGCGCTGATTCGCGGCTAATTCGTGCGGTTTCGTTACTCCGATACACTGGAAGTGGAGGCAGCGAGTCGCGGCCGCGTCCGACAAACTTTCCAACAGTGGCGCGGCCTGTTCCCCGTTCTGCTGGTGAAGTGGTGAGGCACCCCGGGGAAGGGGGAGGCGAGGGGGAGGGGTGAGTGTCAATCGCCGTGCCTTTTCGGCTCGTTGGTCCGGCCGGAAAAACTTCCGGGAAAGCGCCGCGGAGCCTTGCCCTGCGATTGGTCGCTTTCCTTTTCATAGGACGTAGGGACATTTTCCGGAGCCACGAAATAGGCCACTGTAAAGTTTAAATACAACCAAACATTTCGTGTTTTTAAAAAATAAGTCTTAGTGAGTGACATGATCTTGTGTGGGTACTGTGCCTTCTGAAAGCCTTCGAACTGCAACTGTTAACTGTTCAAGTTGTTGATGTTGTCGATTTTGACTTTCACTTTTTGACAGTGGCCGACGGACAGCCCCTTAGCAAGCCACAGAGCCACAGAGCATTGATCAGCGAGCACACAGACAGTGGCGGGGACTGTCTGAGGGGCCGAGCGCTGCTGCGTCGCCCCGTGCACAGTGGGCCAGAAGACCGGTGGAGGCGGCCAGAACTCTAGACGCGTTTTGAGCTCCAGAGTCGCTAAGCAGGACTCGAACCGAACGTGTGACCCCACCAATGGATTCCTCGTTCGGAGAGCAATCCATTGGTGGGGTCACACGTTCGGGTCGAGTCCCTAGCGACTCTGGAGCTCAAAACGCGTCTAGAGTTTTGGCCGCCTCCACCGGCTTCTGGCCCACTGTGGGGCGTCCCTCGCAGGTGCGAGAGAGACGGAGCGGGATCGGTGCGCTGCCGTGGGGCGGGCGGCGGCCGGCCGGGGTGGCGGTCGCGCTGTGGGCGTAGCACGGCGAGGCTGGGCGCCACGCCGCCGGCACACTGGAACCCGGCTCCACCCGCTAGCTACGCCATGACTACGCCCTGCCGGCCCGCTCAATGGGGCACTTAGCCCTCATGAATATGCAGCCTCCTGATCTGTAGTTATGTCTCTATTCAGGCGGCCGGCGACGCGCCGCCGTGGACCTAACTTTTTCTCCGAGCGCCATGGTGCCTCGCTGCTCATTGCGGCCAACCTGTGGCGACGGCGACCCTTCCCCATCCCCTCCCCTCCTCTCCCTCCCCCTCCCCCTCCCCCTCCCCCTCCCCTCTCCCGATCGGATCCAAGCGCTCACCCCCTGACCGACCGATCATTCCGATGTCACTGAATGGGAATAACCGCACTGACTTGCCGCCAAACGTCGCGCGGTCTCCACCGCGCCGTCATGCCGCTCGCTCTGTCTCTCTCGCACCCCTCGGGGAAGTCCCGGGAGTGCGAGAGAGACAGCGCGACGGAATCGGTGCGGAATGGGCCGGCCGGAGGTTAGGCCCTTCGGTGGCGCTCGCGAGAGAAAAAGGCGGGAGAATGGGAGAATTAGGGGAACGATTCAGGCGTCGTCAGTCGCGAGGCGGTGCACAGTGGGCCAGAAGACCGGCGCAGGCGGCCAAAACTCTAGACGCCTTTTGAGCTCCAGAGTCGCTAAATGGGACTCGAACCGATCGTGTGACCCCACCAATGGATTGCTCTCCGAACGAGGAATCCATTGGTGGGGTCACACGTTCGGTTCGAGTCCTGTTTAGCGACTCTGGAGCTCAAAACGCGTCTAGAGTTTTGGCCGCCCCCACCGGTCTTCTGGCCCACTGTGCGGTGCGTCGCTGCGTCTCTGTCGCACTCCAGGGGCGTCCCCGGACGGGTGCGAGAGAGACAGACCGACTGTTCGGTAGACTAATCCGGCCCTATTTATGCTGATGAGAGAGGAAGAAAGTGTTGGCGGGAAGCTGGCGAAAAAGCGCGCCGAAAGAAGGAGACGCTTTCCGTCTTTCGTCTCTCATTCACATGGAAATGAATCATTTGACCTCGTCTCTTCTTCTCCGCCGCCTTCTGCCCCGCCGTCTTGTCCGCGCTGAAACGGCCAATTAGCGGGCCGTCGCTCTGTCTCTCTCGCACTCGCACGGGCCGCCGCGCTGCTCGTGAGTGCGAGAGAGACAGAGCGACGAAACGACTCCTCGAATCGCTCGGTGTGAATATTACGATATGATACGCAGACGGGAAGTACGGGAAGCAGGAAGTGGCGGCTTACAGAGTAGGCGCTGGCAAAACTGCAGGCAAAGGCCAGCAAAGGTTATTTCAGCCCTGTTCCCTAGACGAGACTCGAATCAAAGTCATGGCGGTTGACTTGGACTGCCCGCCGAACGAGGAATCCACGCCGGTAGGCTACTACCGCGCGCCTAATCTGAGGCTTCGAGCTTCGAGGCGTTAGTTGGGTTACCTACCGCCCGGGCGCGCCACGAGGGTTGCCTATCGCCAGGGGTGTGAGTGGGTTGCCTGCCACTAGGGTTGCCGACCGCCATAGCGTGCCACTACGGTTGCCTACCGCCTGGGCGCGCCACGAAGGGTTGCCGCCGCTAGGATTGCCAACCAGCAGGGCGCACTAGGATTGCCTAACGCCCGGCCTCGCCATCAGAGTAGCCTGCCACTGGGGTTGCCTGCCGCCAGGGCGCGCCGCTAGGGTTGCCACCCGGCCGCACCTTGCTCGGCCTTGCTGGGGGATGATAGGAAAGCCTCGCCGACAAATGCACATTATCAAAGCCCACTAATTCCCTTCACATAATATGAAGTTAAGTTGGGTGTGTAAATTAATTACAACTCTCAATCTTAATGGTTCTTGACTTCCTCTCTCTCTCTCTCCGCTGGAGGGACGGCTCGGCTCCGAGGGAGGCAAAACAGAGAAGGCGTGAATGTGCGACTACACCATAAGCCGACGAAGCTAGCCCAGCCAGCCCATCCCAGCTCGGCGGGAAGCGCCCTCCAATCTTTTCTTATTTTCATTTTCGAGTTTGCCTCATCTTTCGGGTAAACGAAGCATACCACCCGGAAAGATGTTTCGCAGCAAGCTTCTCTCTCTCTCTCTCTCTCTCTCTCTCTCTCTCTCTCTTTCACCCACTCCCTCTCCCTCTCTCTTTCTCTCTCTTCTTGGCCTCGACAATCACTTTTCACCTCCCACCCCGTCGTGCCACGCGCCTCGGGCGGGGCGTTCGTGTACCACGTGACGCGTAACGCTCCCTGAAAACCTTACAAACTATTTTAGGTCTTTCAAAGAAAAGCAGACATAACAAAGGAATTTTGAGCATCTTGCAAAGAAAATGCTTCGTAATTTACGAACTATTTCTTCGTATAACAAAGTAAATTAGTGTGGTCACAAAAACTGATCAGGCGTTTAGTGTGTACCGAAGCCGGGCCTTGCTGTCACGCAGTACGCGGAGGTTGGCAACCCTTTCAACGCTGCACAGTGGGTCAGAGGACCGGTGGAGGCGGCCAAAATCCTGGACGCGTTTTGAGCTAGAGTCGCCAAACAGGACTCGAACCGAACGTGTGACCCCACCAATGGATTCCTCGTTCGGAGACCAATCCATTGGTGGGGTCACACGTTCGTTTCCAGTCCCATTTAGCGACTCTGGAGCTCAAAACGCGTCTAGAATTTCGACCGCCTCCACCGGTCTTCTGGCTCACTGTGCACTGGCGCGTCGCGGAAATTTTTCGCCTACCATGGCAACACTTCTGACTAGGCACCCGGGACTGGACGCCGAAGCACGGCACGGCGCCTTTGTCTTTGCAGGCGCGGCCCCTTTTGGTCTCGGGGCGGCAAGACAGGGAGACAGGAAGACAGGAATGGCAGAGGAATCGCGTCGATCAGCATCTGGCCAACTCAATTAACGCCAAGTTGTGTGCGCACAGCCCGGCCGTGTCCCTGCAGTGTCCCCGCGCCGCGTCTCCACAGCAGACTCATTCCGTCTCTCTCGCCCTCATGGGGCGTCCCGTGTAGGTGCGAGAGAGACAGAGCGACGAAAGCGACTCTCTGAATCGACTGGCAGCCCGGCGATTCCATCACCGCCTTCCATTTCGCTACCTTTCTCATCGGAACAACTACAAGACGGCGGTGCGCGCCGAGTCCGTGTTATTCGGCGTTTATTCCCCGCTGGTTTTTCTTCCGGTGTTTGCCGGCGTCGTCGGCGGCGGCCTCGCTTTCAGGCTTCCAGTGTCGACGCGGGGCTTTGTGGCCGTGACGGTGTTTGGCGACTCGAGGGCCTCGTCGTCCTCCTCCTCGTCGTCGACGGGGACCTGGACGCGGCAATTGATTGCGATTCAAATTCGTGCCTTTCATGACGGGGAAGGCCGGTGACAGAGGGGCGCCCCCGGCCGGCCCTCTGTCTCTCTCGCACCCACACGGGACGCCGCACGAGTGCGAGAGAGACAGAGCGACGGAATGAGTCTGCCGGGTGGCCGGGCAGGGCGGCGCGGGCAGGGCCTCGATGTGCATCTCCGCGATGGCGCGGCCACGCGGCGACGCGGCTAGCGGCGCCCTTTCCCCCACCACCCACGTGGCGGCGGCGTCGCGGTTCGGATTGGCTGGGCGCCGCGTGCTGCCGCCGCGGCCCCCGCCGCCCCACCCCACCCCACCCCGCCCCGCCCTCGGCGCGCTTGCTCGCCCCGTAATTACACGGCTAAACCATCTTGATACGCCTCAATTTACCCCATTCTGCCTGACGGCCTGACTCTGCCGCGGCATTTCCCCCCTCCAGTATTGGAGGTCGCGCCGAGGCTAGGGCTGTAGCCAGGGCTGTAGCCAGGGCTGTAGCCAAGGCAGTCGCGGCGCCCCGGCCTATTTAAACTTTGTTTATCAGCCACGCCGGAGTCGGGCGCACACTGCGCGGAGTGTTCCTGGACGGGGCGCTGGGAGCTGGCGCTGCGGGGGTTAGTTGTTTTTCAATTAGTTTGCCGCTTCCAGTTGAAAGATGTTCGCGCAGTTCCAAAAGAAAGCACACGAGGTTCGCAGAAAATGACCATGAGTCAGTTAGTCCGCGGCGACAGTATAAGAGTGACACTGGCATTCGGGTCAATTGACGGTGAATGCAGTTCGTGCCACGCTTGAAGCCGAGCGTGCAACGCGGCAACGCTCGAAGAAAGGCGTAAAAGTGCGCTTCAGTCCAACCAGTGTACTCCCCCGAGACTGTCATTGCCCGCCTTTAAACGGGGGAGTGTTTTCGAGTGCTTTCCTCTAAAACATAAAGCTGCCCCTCGGGCACTCCGCTCCGCGCCGCCGCTACAGTGCAGGCTGCAGCGGGCCCTGCAGACTGATTCCGAGAGTCGTTTTCGTCGCTCTGTGTCTCTCGCACTCATGGAGCGTTCCGTATGGGTGCGAGGGAGACAGAGCGACGAAAACGACTCTCGGAATCGGTCTGCAGGGCGCCCGGACGCACCCCAATTACTTACGGAGTCCCGGACGGACACGGACGGTCACTACACTCGCCGGAGGTCATTTCACGAGCAACTGTGTCCGCATCCGGCACCCAGCCGCCCCGGCACGGCCCGGAGGGAGCGGCCCAGCGGACAAGAAGGCTTTATCCTTTCCTGTTGATGAAACCACGGTGAAACAGTGGGCCGGCCAGCACCACCGCCAGCGCCTTCACCATCATCATCATTATCACCATCATCGTCTTCATCGTCATCATCATCACCATGATCATCATAACCATGATCATCATCACCATGATTATCTTCACCATGATCATCATCACCACGATCATCATCACCATTATCATTACCATTATCATCATCACCATTATCATCACATCATCATCATCATTATCACCATCATCGTCATCATCATCATCACCATTATCATCACCATCATCATCACCACTATCGTCATCACCATCATCATCACCATCATCATCATCACCACTATCGTCATCACCATCACCGTCATCACCATCACCCATCTCCGGAAATGATTCCACATCGGCGAGCCCGGCCCGATTTAATAACCGCCGCCGGCAAGCTTGGCCGGCGCCACGCAGCAGCGCCGCCACGGCCGACTTGACGCCCGAAACTTTGCGCTCTTGTCCCGCCCGACTAGTGTAGTGTTCTCCGCCCCGTTCTCCTCCCCGGCGAATTAACCGCGAATTAACCGTCGCGCCGCGGCACGCCGGCGTCGGCATCCTTCCGCGTTTCCGCGCCTCCAGAAGAAGGCGCGGCGCCTCGCCTCGCGGATCTCTGCGATTCGATTCCGTTCCATTCGATTCGACTTCAAATTTCCGGGCTTGTTGCGACTCCGGGCGGGGCGCGGCGTTATCGAGGCGCGAGTCGCACTCCGTCCTGTCCTGCAGTCGTTTTCGTCGCGCTGTCTCTCTCGCACCAGTGCGGGGCGCCCATGAGAGCGAAGAGACAGAGCGACGAAAACGACTGCCGGAATCAGTCTGCTGCCCGCGTGTCGCCCTGTCGTCATTCCGCACCTGTCGTCGCTCTGTCTCTGTCACACTCGTGGGGCGTCCCGGTGGCGTCCCGTGCAGGTCAGGTTTGCTCCTCGAGTGCGAGAGAGACAGAGCGCTGCCGCATCCACCGGGATCCGCGTGGATCCGCGTCAATGCCCGTAATGGGCGGCCCGGCCCCGAGCACAAGGCCCTTATCGCGGTCTTGGGGCGCTAGTGCCGCCAGCAGACTGATTCCGAGAGTCGCCTTCGTCGCTCTGTCTCTCTCGCACCTAAACGGGACGCACCATGAGCGCGAGAGAGACACGGTAACGACTCTCGGAATCAGTCTGCAGGACGCCGTTCACGCCTCGGAAACAACGGCGAGGATGTTCCCGCCACGTGAGCCACCGCCATCGTAGCGACAATCGCGACCTCCATCTCAAGCCCCAGCGGGCTGAATCCGAGCAGCGCACAGGGCTAGGAGACCGGTGGAGGCGGCCAAAACTCCAGACGCGTTTTGATCTCCAGTCACTAAATGGGACTCGAACCGAACGTGTGACCCCATCAATGGATTGCTCTCCGAACGAGGAATCCATAGGTGGGGTCACACGTTCAGTTCGAGTCACATCTAGTGACTCTGGAGCTCAAGACGCGTCTAGAGTTTTGTCCGCCTCCGCCGGTCTTCTGGCCCACTGTGCCGCGTTTCCCCGCCCTGTCTCTGTCACACCCCTACGGGACACGCCATGCGTGCGAGAGCGACGACACTGTAAGATCGCTGGCAGTGTGGGCGCCGCGGCGATACTCCGCGCGCACCGAGTGCAGTGCAGTGCGGGGGGTAGCGACGCGGCGGCGGCCGTCCTCGCCACTGGCTCGCTCCGCTAGGCCGCGCGAGAAACGAGAAACGATCCGAATTTCAGCTCCGGCCCGCTAAAAGAAATATTTCTTTGACTTTGGTGACTGGTGGCGAGGGGCTGTAGTCGAAGCAAGGACTCGAGCCTTCTGTAGACCTAGCCACTACTGAGTCTGAGTCCACACGAAAGCAGCTTCGGAGCCACCACAACCACCAGGTCCCCAACAACTGCCCGACCGAGAAGGCCGGCGACTACGGCGACGGCGGTCGAAGATGGAACCCATCGCCACCTTCTTTAAAACAGTTGATGGGGGTCGGCGCGGTGTTTTCGCCCACGCTCGCTCCTTTGCAACGCCGAAGCCCGGCAAGGCCCTTCACAGTGGGCCAGAAAGGAAAACAAAGTGGAGTCGCCGTTTCCAATTACTCTGTGGGACAATTAGCCGCGAGAGGCCGCGGCATTCAAAGCGGGGCAGGGGGCGGGGCGGGGCGGGGCGGGGCGGGGCGGGGCGGGGCGGGGCGGGCTGCCAGCACCCCTTCAAAAGCCACGCCGCGATAATTATTTGCTTCAATGTCGCTTCAATTATTTTCGCACCGAAAGCAGGCCCTCGGTGTTGACGCCGCGGAGGCGTGCTGCGTGGCTGCGTGCGAAGGCGTGCCGCCCTGTCACGTTTCGTCTGGACGGCGGCGCCACACCGCCCAGGGGCGGATCCAGAGATGGGTTCAGGGGCGGTATTGCAGAAGTTGCATACTTAGGGTCAAAGTCGACTCTTTGCCCACCTTTCAGGCTGCTTCGCCGCATCTAGGGTTTTTTTTTTTTTTTTTTTTTTTTTTTTTTTGGGGGGGGGGGGCAGCAGGTCTGTGGGCTGCTTTTGCATGGGTGAAGCTCAGCGTCGTGCCTCTAACGAAAATGCTGGCCTCGGCCTCGGTGAAGCTCGGCGCGGCCTGCCCCCATGCACTGCAGGCTTGCACGTCGTTGCACGTGCTGAGTGCGCCACAGTGTGGTGGCAAGCTTGCCCAGCTTACCAAGCTTACCCAGCGAGCCCCGATGCAGTGCTTTGCAGTGTCGCAACGCAGGCCGTTGCCCCGGAGTGCTCGCGCGTCGCGGCTCCTCGTCAACGAAAAAGAGCACCCCAAGGGAAATGGCGGCAACTATTCGTGAACCGAAGAGGAGCGACTGCAACCACGTGACCACCTGGGGAAGTCGTTTCGGTCCCGAGCAGTGCCTTCGCTCTGTCTCTCTCGCACTCCTGCGGCGTGCCCCGTGAGAGCGAGAGAGACAGAACGGCGAAAGCGCTGTTCGGAATCAGTCCGTGCCAAACCCCGGAGAGCCTGGGATGTAGTCGAGACGTGTATCGGCGCTACGGGAGTGCAAATTGTAGGCGCTGCCCGTGCTGTCCAGTGGACGTTGTCCGCGGGGCGGGGTGGGGCGTGGTGGGGCGTGGCGGGGCGTGGCGGGGCGCGGTGGCCTCCGGCCGGGGGCCTGGCCTGGCTTTCATTTCGCGGAGGGCAGCACATTTCTAGTTGACCGCTGCAGTCATGCACCCCGTCGGCCTGCACCGGGCCTGCACTAGCTCGCAGCCCGCGCAGCCCGCGCGGCTCAGCCCCCTCCTCCCCTCTCGCCCTCCTCCCGCCGTCGCCGCCGTCCCCGCGGACCCCCGCGGGGGCCCTCTGGACGCGGGGCAGGCCGACGGGGCGACGCGTGAGAACCCATGTGGACTGGCGGCCACCCCGGACACTCGTCACTCGGAGCCAGGACGCCGTCGCCGCCGGTCACGCCCCGGTCCGGCCGCCGGTCCGCCGCGCCGCCGTGCCCCCGCACAGTGGGCCAGAAGACCAGTGGAGGCGGCCAAAACTCTAGACGCGTTTTGAGCTCCAGAGTCGGTGAATAGGACTCGAACCGATCGTGTGACCCCACCAATGGATTGCTCTTCGAACGAGGAATCCATAGGTGGGGTCACACGTTCGGCTCGAGTCCCGTTTAGTGACTGGAGCCCAAAACGCGTCCAGAGTTTTGGCCACCTCCACCTGTCTTCTGGGCCACTGTGCCCCGGTCCGCAGTGCCTCCGCCCCGCCAGCCGCGGCGCGCCGCGAGTGTGCTCCACGCCGCGTGTGTCGACGGACTCGGACTCCGCGACGTCGGCGGGCGAGGTCGTCGTCGACGTTCACCACGACGCCGGGGCCGGACGACGCCACGCCGACGGACACCGGACAGGATCCCTCGCCAGCCCGACCTTTCCGGTAAGTCCACTGCAGTGCAACAGTGTGTTGGTCCTTCCCTGCGAGCGGCCTTTCCCTCAGACAGATTCCGAACCGTGCTTTTCTCGCTCTGTCTCTCTCGGTCTCAAAGGATGGTCCGTACGGGTGCGAGAGAAACAGAGCGACGAACCAGTGTACGGAATCAGCCTGCTGGTTGGACGGGCCCTCCCCTCCCCCCCGCCAGCACACGTAGGGGGTGCGCTGCCTAGCCGTTCCGGCCTTCTGATTCCGCAAAGGATGGTTTCGTCGCTGTCTCTCTCTCACACTCCTACGGGACGCCCCATGAGTGCGAGAGAGGCAGAGAAGCGGCTAGGCATCCCACCCGACCTGTGCGATCACGGGCGTTTTAGTGATTCGGTTGCAAGTCGCCAGTTTGGCGGGAATGCGCGGCCCGGGTCTCTACTGCAGCTGTTTCCGCTCAGTGGCTTCGTCGCTCCGTCTCTCTCGCACCCCTACGGACCGCCGCGTGGGAGCGAGAGAGACGGAGCGACGAAAGCACCGTTCGGAATCCGCGAGCTGGACGGCGTGGCGGCGTTCGTGGAAGCGGCGTGGCCGCGCTGCCGTCTGGTTCCGAACACTGCTTCGTCGCTCTGTCTCTCTCGCACCTCTACGGACTGCCCCATGAGTGCGAGAGAGACAGAGCGACGAAAGCAGTGCTCGGAATCAGACGGCTGTGCTCGCGCTGCTGGCCGGGCAGGCCGTGAGAGAGACAGAGATGAAACTCGAGGCGCTGCCTAGCCGCACCGGACGCAGCGCCGTCGGGGCGAGATACACCACGTCCGCGGCCCGCGACTCCGCGACGCGAGCCGTGCCGTGCTTGTCCCGGCCCTGCCGGCCCTGCAGACTGATTCCGAGAGTCGTCTTCATCGCTCTGTCTCTCTCGCACTCGTGGGGCGTTCCCTGTGGGTGCGAGAGGGACACGGCGACGAAAGCGACTCTCGGAATCAGTCCACTGGCAGCACAGCCCCGGCGTGCACGTCACCCGACGTCCCGCGCCGGGCGTCTCGGGTTCGAGTCCCTCACGCCTTTGCTGGGGCCCGCGGCCATTTTCGTGTTTAGATTCTGCGTCTTTTGTTTCTGTTTTGTGTTGGTGGTCCGCGAGTCGAGGCACTGGCCGGCTGCCCCTGTCGCACAGTGGGCCAGAAGACCGGCGGAGGCGGCCAAAACTCCAGACGCGTTTTGAGCTCCAGAGTCGCTAAATGGGACTCGAACCGAACGTGTGACCCCACCAATGGATTGCTCTCCGAACGAGGAATCCATTGGTGGGGTCACACGTTTGGTTCGAGTCCTGTATAGCGACTCTGGAGCTCAAAACACGTCTAGGGTTTTGGCCGCCTTCGCCGGTCTTCTGGCCCACTGTGCGTCGTGCGATTCCGCAGGGTCGTTCCGTCGCTGTCTCCCTCGCACTCCTCCGCGACGCGTCATGAGTGCGACAGAGACAGAGTGACGGAACGGCCCTTCAAAATCGCTCGGCGGGGCCTCGGCCGGCGGGGCCGTCGGAAAACAATAAAAGCCAAGGTCGGAAAGCGGAGAGCGCCTACCAGCAGGCTGGTTCCGAGGAGTCGTTTCGTCGCTCTGTCTCTCTCGCACTCCTACGGGCAGGCCTAGGGGTGCGAGAGAGACAGAGCGACGAAACGACATTTCGGAACCAGCCTGCAGGGGCTCCTGTGGGGGCCAATGGCCTAGTAGTGCGTGCGGTTCCCAGCGCCGCGTTAATTTTCCGAAAGCCTTCAGCCTTCTGACTCCGAAGGATCGTTTTGTCACCGCGCACAGTGGGCCAGACGACCGGTGGAGGCGGCCAAAACGCTAGACGCGTTTTGATCTCCAGAGTCGCTGAATGGGACTTGAATCAAAGGTGTGACCCCACCAATGGATTGCTCTCCGAACGAGGAATCCATAGGTGGGGTCACACGTTCAGTTCGAGTCCCATTTAGCGACTCGGAGCTCAAAACGCGTCTCGAGTTTTGTCCGCCTCCACCGGTCTACTAGCCCACTGTGCCGCGCCGCTGCGGGCCGTGCCCTGAGAGCGAGGGAGACAGACGATCCTTCGGCGTCATGCGTAGCTTTGGCTACGTCTCGTCTCCAGGGCCAGGGGGGAGAGGAGAGGGGGGTTGAGGAATGCGGCGTCCCCGCCGCGGATGGGTGGGAGGGGGAGGGATGGGCCCGATGAGTTTGATACCACGCTGCTGGCTGGTGGAGACTTCCGCAAGCAGAAGCTACGCCACTTCCGGCGTCCTCAGCCCCGCGCGGCCTCGCGCCGAACACCACTGCTTGTGTGAAATCGTATTACCCCCTCCCCTTCTCTTCCGCCGGCTCCATTGGACGTTTGTTAACGAGTGTGAATGGGCACCAGGCTGTGATTATTAATTGCGACTTGCTTTCTGTGTGTCCTCCAGGTTGGTGCAGGTACAGTGGGCCTCCGAGACCTCGAGACCAGCACGAGCTTGCCGCGACACACGTCGAGGACACGTCGAGGACACACGTCGAGGACACACGTCGAGGACACACGTCGAGGACACACGTCGAGTCAGCTGCTGCCGCTCCCCGCCAGAAATTGTCCCGGTCGCTGTGATGTGCATGTGGGCTTTCCGTGCTTTAAACTGGTGGCCCACACTCACAACACTTGCGGCCGGGGTGACTCTCTACTCTCCTCCGAGCCTCCTCCGCCTCCTCCACGGCAGGCTGATTGCGAAGGTTGCTTTCGTCGTTCTGTCTCTCTCGCACTCATGGGGCGTCCCGTGTAGGTGCGAGAGAGACAGCGCGACGAAAACGACTCTCGGAATCTGTCTGCGGACTCCACGCACCATCTTTTAGTTCATCGTCTTCCGGGCCGACGAGTTCCCTCGCAGGCTCCTCTCGGATTCGGGCGATGTGATGTGCATGTGGGCTTTCCGTGTTTTTGGTCGGTGGCCCACAGTCACAGCACTGACGGCCGAACTCTGTTCCACACAGCTGCTCCATCCGAAGGTGCTCAGTCGCGGATCCAGGATTTTCCGAAGGAGGGGTAAAGTCGTGCTTTTTGCCTTCGAGCAGGGGCAAAGTGGTGCTTGTCGTCGAACTACCAGGCGGCCTATCCTGTATGTACACCCAAAGAACACGAAACAGTCAAAGGACGTCAAAATGACGTCAAAATTGTGCTTTTTTTTGGTCGAAATTTTGACTAAAATTTGTCATATTGACATCAAAATGACGTCACTGTGAGCGTTTCGTGTCTTTTTGGGTATCTTAGGCGGGGAGGGGAATAAGTACCCCCATTAACCCCCTGTATGCGCCTGTGTGTGCTATTACAACGTCTTGTTACCTGTTTTTTTATTGATTTTTTCCTGGTTCTATTCTCTTTTTGTTATTGTTGCAACCGACTTTGTTTTTGAAAGCTGCAATAAATGTTTTGCCACAATTCCTCTTTTGATTTTGCCCTTTGTTTTTGATTTCATCATTTGGCTGGAAGTTTTGCTGTAATACAGCTTGGCTCGCACTTATACAACCCAATAATAGGTTTTTTGGCCCCTAGTTTTTTTTTTTTTTTTTTTAAATAACCCGACGACGGGCTTGAAGTCGAACGGGCGAGTTCCACGGCCACGGTGAGAAACGACAGTGCGCTGGAGGCAGTCGGACTTCTCACTAGCGCTCACGCGATTGACACAAGCTCTCTCTCTCTTTCTAACTGACGAGCGGGTGGCCTACGCTTGACTCCGCGGGCGCGCGGCAATGAAGGGCCACCTTACCACAGCCAGCCTTTAGATAGTAGGTGAATAAAGTATATGGTGGAAGAAAATTAACACAACATTTGTACATTTCAAGAATCTTTAATTTTTTTGATTTTAATTAGAGAAATCTTTAGTCAGATAATGATCAATTACAAAGCACCATTTCTCCCCAATTTTACACTCTAATTAAAGCCAAGTAGTCAATAAGAGCTTGTTCTTCAAATCAACCATTTCAATAACATTATTTAAAATTACCAAACACCCTGATCATACTCCCCGAATCAAATACAAATATTGGACATCTGGTAAAGGCTAAGGCCAACACAAATCAGAAGATTTTGCGTAGTACAACAAATGAAACAGAACTGCAAAAATGGACTGTAAAATGCACTCGAAAGTCTGCTCTAGTAATACATACAAATACAATTAGAAACAGAAGTTTCCTCCTAGAATAAAAATATCACAAGAGCAAATTCAGTGCAAAATAAGGATACAGTATTTCTTTCTCCAGGAGTACAAGAGGGCAATTCTTAAAATTTGTTAAAACGGTACGTTTTAAAAATAAAACCCAATTATGAAACACACCTTTCCATTAATTAAGATCATAAGTCAAACAGGTCATAACTTCACAGAAATGTTCCAAAGGGGACTCTGTGAGAAAGACAACAAATCTTCAGCATGCTAGAAACCATGAAGCCAAAAACCCATAAAGGCCACATACATTTGGTCAGATGTGTACAGAACATATTGCAGAAAACGAAACACAGATAGCATCAAATGGTCTATCCCTTGTAAGACAGTTTGCGAGTAACAAAGTTAAATATGCCGTTCTTTTAACAATAACTTAGATTAGTCGCGTTACTGTACTCCATTAAACACTAATGAGAGAAGACTTCTAAAAACAAGCAATTCTCATCAGAAGTTTATATGAAATAAAATTGGTCACTTGGTCAACAAAGAGACTGAGGGGTAACAACAATTGTCAGTTCACTATTAACTATTTAATAACAATACCAACTTCTTTTCGTCCACAATTGCAGAAGTTCACAGCAGGGAACGTCTTAAATGTTTGTACTTCATTCCAATACTCAGCACATGATTCAAATAAACAATTGTAAAAATAGATTGAGCATCTAATGTACATAACTTATACCGGCTTAAAATAAATGTCAAAAATGCAAAAAACTCAAAGACAAGGAAAACAAACAAAATGACTAAATACAAATACATTTTTCCAGGAGCACACTGATTTATGCACCCATTATAAAAGCAAATAATTGAACAGGATAGGACAGAAAAATATGATATCATCAGTAAAAAGGGAGTGGCGGTGGAAAAGGGAGTGAGGGGTTTAAGTAATAGAGACAAGCAAGTCTAACATTCTGCTTCATTACCTAGTGAACTAATCTCAAACATTTACAAAACATTTAATATACTATCCTACTTACAGCTCCCTAATTATTTTATTTTTAAAAATTGTTTAGGCAATAACTTATCACAGAAAATCCCTAATATTTTGTACAGCCTGATATTGAAGGACAGGATGGACACAAGGAACTTTTGCATGGATGTATGAACATTGTACATAGAGGTGTTATTTTGAAGTATTATGTGCTTGTATCCATATCCGAGATATCTTGATTTGTTTCAAGTTCACATGATTTCAATATCCCGAGAACATCTGACTTAAGTTGATCATTTGATGATTCACGCTCCACAGAAGAAGAGTCTTGGTTGTTTTTGTTTGAAGTTAGTGAAGGGCTACCCGGAAGGCCAACAGGAAATGTTGATGTTTTGTCTTTCATTCCAGCAGGGCATTTGGATGTTTCCAGCCTTAATAGAAAGAAGAATCAAGAAGTTAGAATTAGAATGCCATGAATAAACTACCCAATTCTTACTCTAAAACAATACTTACAGTGATGCCTGCCTTGAAGTTCTACACTGTTGGACTACCTGCAGCCAGTTGGGCATATTATACATCCTGAAACCAAGCAGAAGATATGAAACTAAATTGAACTCAATAAAATTCCTACAACAGCATATAGACTCAAAGCCTACATCAGCATAGATAAAAGTTTACACCGCAAAAAGAAATAAATGCCTTCATGACAGACCGAAAATAAAATGACAACTTCAGCGAAGCGTGAAGCATAGCGGCAGTCATACCAAGTGGTGTAAACCGGTACCTAATATTATTCAGATTTCTTCAAAAAAACCTACACTGGTTCCGGTGTAAACCGGCTTAAAGAGAGAGAAGTCTTGGAGGCAGCAGATGGTGTAAAGAAACTGTTCTCTGCAAAACCGCTCCCTGCTGTGTTTGAATTTGTGAAATCCATGCTGAGTCTGTTCAATGGGGCCAGTATATCGACTTGATGGCCTACTCCACTCTTACATAAACTAGCATCAAACTTCAAGTTGCCTGCAAGAAGAAAGAAACAGTAATTACATTGAAATAATTCACCAAAGAGGCCTTTTAGAAATTGAGAGTGAATCTCACCTTCATCAATGGACCCCAATTTCTCAGCAGTTTGATACAGGACATCTGTAGCCCAAAAGTGAGGAACTCGTGGGAAGAGCTTGCCTGCATCACCTGCTAGATGGAAGCCAAGTTTATGCAAGAGGAGAATGAATGTTGGGTAGTGGAGGCATTGCTCTTGTTCAGTGTACCAGGGCACTAGTGGGGTGCTTTGATGTAACCCTGAAGAAGACAAAATTTTCGGTTTAAAAACACTTTGTACGCCATGAACACAGAAAACGAAAGAGAGAACTTTTAAAACTTACTGGTGTAGATGTGAGAAATTGGCTCTTTCACAGCTGGCAAATTTGTCTCTAAAGATAATTTCACAAAGCAAACTTCCAACAAGAGCTCTTGAAGCCATGTAATCATTTGTCCATGACCTTCGCTCTCCAATTGATCTAAGATAAAAGCATATGCATTAGTGCATTCAAGTTACCCTTATTCAAATTTTACCATGACTACAAACTTTACACATTAAAATTATTTCTGACCTTTTAAAGCTTTGATGTCATTGGCAGCCACCACACTATCTTCCTCCATATCTTCAGTTAATTGATTTTGATTTTGTCGCTCATCACTGCCTCCTCTGGCTGCATTCTCCAGCCTCGCAGATTTCTGTGCCGAATAGATAGAGGAACGCCGCTTTTCACTCATGGTATGCTTTATTCGCCAAAAGTGAGGAAGCAAAGTGTTATAAATCCTACTTTAATGGCTACAACAGTTAATGCATGTAGAGTAACAAAGCAGCTAACTATGTAATCTACTCCTTACACATCCACAAGCACTTTGAAGCTGCTAAGGAATGTAAGTATGCATCACATTTAATCAAGATTTCAAATCTGAACAGGTAGTTGTAATACTAATAATTTCTAACTTCCAATTATCCAACCATTTTTTTTTCCATTTCTTTTAACAAGACATTGTTTTTTCTGAAATGTTTATACTCACCATGGTCTCTCGCTCCATATAAGAATCATATTGGCGCTCATTTATAACATCTTGTTGAAGGAGTTGTTGAATGACCTAGAAAAAAAATTCAACTGTAGAGCTAGCACTTAAAACAAACACAAGCAAATCATAAGTGGTCTGAAAACTAACCGATATTCTTGTTTTGTCATGTACACCACTATTTTCATACATGTTAATAATTGCTTCAATAGGGTCTTCACAGCTACTACACTGTTGATAGTACCAATAGAGATTATTTGAATCCTCTTTAGTCCACCTATCGAAAACATTACAATAGTTTATTCATTCCAAATGAACCAAAAAAAGTTAAATTAAATAAGAAATAGGTATGATGGTAGTCGGTGAAAGACTTACTCTGTCTTATTTGCTTCAGAAATAGGACTAACATGACGACCTTCGACCTGCATAGACGAATTTGCTTTGCTGCAAGATGGATTTCTCACAAATTTGTGCAAAACATACTCAATAAGGTCAGACCAATCCTAAATTTTACAAAAAAAAAAAAAACATGTAATATTTATTAGTTTACAGAAAATGGCTATTCAATCAGCTGTATTACTAAGAAGAAGAAACTCACATCACACAGTTCGTAGTCACTTTCCCAAATTCCAGAAAGGGAACAGAGTATAGAGGGTTGAAACAGGACAGCCACTTGTGATAAGTCACCAGCAACATGATGCATCATTGTCAGAATGCAGTCATTAACAAACTCTCCATTGTTTAGGAAATCTTCTAGAAGAAGTCCATAGTTCCGCATCACTTCAATTGTCCCAAACCTAAGACAGTGTAAAAGTGTTACAGCAGTTTCTGGATAAAAGCAAAAATGTGAAAAGCAAAAAACAACCCAGAAAAATGCATACTGTTTGATGTGCTGTTCTAGATTGACTTTGGCTTGAAACTCTGGTAATTTTACAGTGTTCTCCACAAACATCAGAAGGTTGTGGTTTGTTACAACAAGGTCTTGAAGAAACTGATGGCTTTGTAGAGTTGGATTGTAATGGCGCAGTAGAAGAACAAACAAGCCTCTTAGATCGTGAACTTCAGCTATTTGTACTGAAAAGAAATGTTGTTTATTATAAGATGAGAAAAACCTTTAGAAAACAATATTTGCGAGACCAACATTTTTATTATGACTCACATTGCAACTTAAGGAGATGGTTCCGGTCCTCTTCAGTTAGATGAGTAATTTTTTTGTAGGCTTCTACAGCTTGAATGAACTCTCTTATGGAAGTCACAACCTGGAGTAAAGAAATTCCCCTCAATATAAATCTGTACTGATAGGACGCACGGAATGATAATTCATGAATTATAAAATAAAAGTTACCAAATGCATTCTTCTGAGACAGGGCTTTAGGTCCCTCCCTGAACTTTGAATACTCATTTGTAATTCTTCATACAAATTCACTCCTTCGTAGGTCAAATATGACACAATGTCAATTGTGAGGACAGAGCTGCTAAAATATTGCAGAAAACAAGAAAATAAATAATATCTCAAGACTTTCAAAATGCAACAAAATAGTATTTTGGACTCCAAGCACTCCTAGGTATCCAACAGGACTTCACTAACCTGATATGTTCCAAGTCAAGCTCTAGCTGGGTAGCAAATTTCAGAAAGTAAGTCACAAGCCAAAAGAAATGACTAGTGTCCATTTGTACCGGGGCCCCGTCCAATAGGCAATTGTGAAGCACTTTAACAAGACAAGCATAGCCTCTAAGCAGAAAATCAACAGTAAACTCCTTCAGAAGATTAGAAACATCTTCGTCACTTGGAACATGATGTAAAAGTGCCTTCATATGCATTCTGCAGGAAAAAACAAGGTACCCAATAAGTAAAAAAAATAAAAATACCTAAATACAATGTGAGTAAATATTTCTGTCACTAACGTGTTTGTATGACTCCTTTTCACTAATTTTTTCCGATGCAACTCTTTTCTCTCTTGAGGAGTAATGTTCGGCTTCCCATTAATATATCGGCTTTTCTGAAGCATATGTTGAGGTTTTTGATGTTTCACACTGTTAGAATAATAAAAATGTCAACATGAAGTTAACAATTACAGTTCATCATAATTTGTTAAAAGAAAGTCCTACCGTTGAGGAGCATCTTCTTCGTTGCTTGAAGTGGAGTTTGATTCTTGGTTTTCTTGTTGAGTTCCATACCCACAGTCAGAAACTTCACTACCGGATTCACCCTTCTTGCCAGGTGCTTTGGTTGGGTTGCCCCCATTATTAAGGCCAGAGCTGTGCGGCTGATGTAGTTTTGAATGGGAGTCTTTGAGCAATTTGCATTCTTGGGACTTTCCAATAGGCTCATACATTTTCCCAAAAGCATCTTGAGAATGACTGTGGTGCTTCCCATGAGGAAACGAATCATGGGATTGACTCTGAGAAGAAAATCCTGAACTCTGGTTTGCCTTTAGCAAAGAGTGACGGGACCAGGAACCTGAATGACCTGCAGAATCCTGAAAATAAAATATACATTGTTAGAAATAAAGTGAACGTCCAAAACAAAACATTAAAATAATGTGATACTTGCATCTGCAAGACTGCTTTCAGCATCACTATGTTTTTCCATGCGGCGAGGGCGGGTCTGAAGTTCTGATAAGCCTAAACACACAAAACAAGAAAATTAGTGACACATCCTCTTTAGTATCTTCACAGCTAATTACAATAACTCACTTTTGACTCTGACTTTTCCCATAGGAGGATGTGTAAGTCTCACCTGATGCTACAAAATTTGGAAGACCAATGTCACAACAAAGAAAAACTAAGACAGGCACACTCAGACAGGGAGCAAGGCAAAAAATCACCCTACAGATGCAAATATTACTTGATTTTGATGGTCACTGTCCATCGGTGTTCCCTGGCTTGCACAGGGATGAGCTGCTGGTGATGAAGAAGTTGACAAACCCGGTTCACTACTTTGACTATCATCTGATTCATTATTCACACATTTACTATCCCCACTTTGGTATGGATTTCTCTTTTTGTTACTACCACCATTGTCGGAGGAGTCAGAAGTTGGGTCTGATGTCATCAAAGATGATGAGTCTCCAGAAGCCTGATGCTGCAGTGGATTCAACAGGTTAGTGAGAGGGTACATACAATCAGTTGCACTTTGTACAAGATCAGTTCCATACCTGCGGTGAGGTATTACTTTCATTCCCTTCGCTGCTGTCACTCAGAGAAGATTCAAACCATAAATTGAGAAGCTTCTGTAAAGTCCCAACCTGTTGATCTTTGTACATTAAGGCAATTAATTGCACCATGGTCACTCCAAAATAGGCCTGAAAATAAAGACAATTCAAAGCTTAATACAGGACTATTATTCCTGGTATATTTGACAGCCAATAGAGAGGTCAAAATGAACATACTTGGTACTTGCTAGTCATGAGTTGAATAAGTACTTTATCAACATTTTGGGCAAACAGATTCCACAAAATTTGATTTTGCATCGTTGCTCCATTACCAGCTGGACGATGCTCCGGGATGTGAAGTATATTCCGTAGCAAAAGAAGGCAGTTGCTTATACTCTCACAATCATCTGGTGTTAACTTTGACTCCTGGAGATACATCACAAGAGAACGATTTATTACAAATTGTAGAGATTTGTGGCTGGGCAAAGTGCATTTTCATGAAGAAAAGGTAACAAACTTTTTCTAAAATGGTTTTGATGTGATCGACAACAGGGCGAGTGCTTTGAGGAGACACAAATGCTTCTTTACTGGAGGAAAGCAGCATATTTAGTTCCATCACGGTGTAGCGTCCTACATCAGTCTTTAGCATAACTTCCATGGGCAGCAAACATTCCACTGGCACTGTCACGTTGAGCAGGATTCTGAGAGAAAACAATCCACAAACAAATAATAGCAGATGAACTATTCCAATGATCTGCAGAATAACTAAGGTAGCATATTATGATTACTTTATTGTGGCATCAACTATCTTGGAATCATCTCGGACACCAACAAGCAGCGGCAACAAATCCTGGAAAAGAAATGAACATTGTGATGAATAAAGACATACAAAACAAGACAGAGGACCCACACCAAACAGCACGCCCCAGCATTTCAGACTGACATTTCTGTTTAATCCAAATGCACAGTAAGGTTAATAGTGGGAAAACAAATGGGGTTAACAATCAAGGAAAGGCGTCAGTCATGCGCCAGTCATGCTGATGTGAGCCGTTTTAAAAGGGGAAAATTATTTTTGGCAACAAAAAGGAAATGTCATTGAAAGTTACTTGAAAAAAGATGGTACTTGGATATTTTAGGATTTATATTTCAAGCAGCAGACTAAATTAACAACAATAGAAGCAAAATAAAAAAATCCTCGGCGACTTTTGAGCAGAAAAGCAGTAACAGGCAATGATAATAAATGCAACAAAACAAATAATGTTCCTAAGGCAAAAAATGAAAGAAGAAATAAACAAGTGCTGTATTTTTAAAGTGCATTTTAATTTGTGAAGTGCAATTTTATGACTTTGGTAGACAAAGCACCACATTCATTATATTATTTAATGCAATGGAATGCTTCAGGGACTTCACAATTAAACAGACAAAATAACATCTCATACATCCATCCATCCAAAGCCATGCATAGAACCAGTCAGGCAAACGTAAGAATCCACATTAATGCAAAATGTGCAGACACATTTTGCAAGGCTGAACTTTTTTGCAGCTTTTGATAGCAAAAATTATAATAACTGTGAATATGTTTAAAATTTTAGGTGTTATATCAAAACATATTCATGCTGATCCCCAGAAAGCAGACAAAGCACAAAGAAACAGCATTTCTTTACCGAAACCAAGAACCCTTTTACTCTACATTTTAATTAGTTATTTTGCCGGAACTAAGTGGAGTTGGAAAAACAACTGCACCCTTTGATACACAAGGAAAATACTATTTTCGAGTAAACTGCACAAAGCACTTAAATACATCAATATCAATGCATCATCAAACTTAATAGTTTCTGATTTTCTGCACCATGCAGGCAAGAGGCTTGTTTTGGGATTTAAGAGTTTAAAGCATTAGTAATGATGATCAGACAATTACAAATACTTAACACATGTATTTAAAGACAAATGCCTATTCTTTTATCCTAAATTAGATACCTCTTCAAGTAAAACACAAGCTAAACCAAGCCTTTCATAACTGCAGCTATTTCATTTCACATAAGCGAAATGAACTTTTAACTTCCAAGAGACCAACTATAGTGGAAAACTTAGCCTTCGAGTTCTTTCCGAATCAAGGTGCTCCACACAATACCTGAAGGGTCGCCATACTTATCTGTGCATTCCCTTTGGATAGCGCAAGAAGTCAACACTACACCTGTAATAAAATACACCACAAGAATATCTTTTATGGATCTCCCATGAACTAAGAATGAACAAACAGCATTTGAGTGAAAACTGAGGGTAAAAGGATATGGTAATGCAAATTTATGCCTCCATAAATTTAAAATTGATAATTATAAACACAGAAACTCACTTGAGATGCATGTAAGCTTGATGGGATGAAATGCTTTCCACATCCCACAGTAACTTAACTTTCAGACTTTCCCTACGCAGGAATGTCTAGGAAAACCAAAGTTTACCACACATTTAAGAAACTGCAAACCCTGCAGCTTGACATAATTTTTAACTGATAGCAACAATGATTTAATGAGTAAATTGTCATGGTTAGCTCGGCCGCCTTACATTAGCTGATTATGGAGGAAATACGCCAATCTAGTAATGAACTAAGTTGAAATGTCTTTAGGCCAAATGTCAATAAAATACGCTAGAAGCAGACTATTCTGTACTCATAAACAGAGACATTCTGCTCCGATCATTCATATCATTCCGTCCAGATAAACAAAACAAGCCTTCACCAGAGTCATTGCACCATTGACTCCTCAATCACATTTCCTGTGAAGAGATAACAAACCTTCTTAACAACTTGCGCGAATCCCATGGCTCTGCGGAACGTCCGAAGTGTCCGGTCCTCTATCGTAAGCTTCGCCAAAATGTCGCATAGTGTTGCTGTAACAGTACCAAAACCCAAATAAATAACAAGGCTCTGGTCTGGCCAATGTGTCCCCTTTTCCACCCATCAGGCGCCAAGGTAGGCCAGCCCGCCACACACCCCTACGCAACGGGCAGGCCTACCCATCAGGCGCCAAGGTAGGCCAGCCCGCCACACACCCCTACGCAACGGGCAGGCCTACCCATCAGGCGCCAAGGTAGGCCAGCCCGCCACACACCCCTACGCAACGGGCAGGCCTACCCATCAGGCGCCAAGGTAGGCCAGCCCGCACACCACCACCCCTACCAAGCGCCAAACGGCCCCCCCAACCCGGCCTACCCATCAGGCGCCAAGGTAGGCCAGCCCGCCACACACCCCTACGCAACGGGCAGGCCTACCCATCAGGCGCCAAGGTAGGCCAGCCCGCCACACCCCTACGCAACGGCAGGCCCCTCAGGCCAAGGTAGCCAGCCCCACCCAACGGCTACCCATCAGGCGCCAAGGTAGGCCAGCCCGCCACACCCCTACGCAACGGGCAGGCCTACCCATCAGGCGCCAAGGTAGGCCAGCCCGCCACACACCCCTACGCAACGGGCAGGCCTACCCATCAGGCGCCAAGGTAGGCCAGCCCGCCACACACCCCTACGCAACGGGCAGGCCTACCCATCAGGCGCCAAGGTAGGCCAGCCCGCCACACACCCCTACGCAACGGGCAGGCCTACCCATCAGGCGCCAAGGTAGGCCAGCCCGCCACACACCCCTACGCAACGGGCAGGCCTACCCTCCAGGCTTTCGTGCCATGCTATTGCCATTAACGGCTCGACCACAATTCGATAAAGCGAACCGCCAAAAAAAAAAAAGGCTACTTACCGAGGCAGCCTTCGTTGACTTTGTAGGTATCCCCCACTTGGGCGCCCAAACTCGCAAACGTCCCGTGAAATTGGGGATTCACCGCTAACCAGTCCATATTGATTGCCTAGACAGAGAAATCATTTCAGTCACGACGAAATTTAGTTTCTTTGGCCAAGGCCTGAACACTAAATTACCTTTCTGGATCATTGATATTAAGATATCAAGGGGGTACGGTAGTGTTCCAGTAGTTTTGAAGCGTGGTGCCGTCTCCAATGCTGCAACAAACAAACGAACTCGTTGAAAACGAATCATTTTCCTTCAATGTGGGGGAGAGAGTGGTGGAGCGGGGGGTTGAGGCGAGGGGGGTCTCTCTGGCGTCACAGGAGGCAGTCCTAAGGATTCAACCACGTGCTTCGCTGCTTCGCCCACACAACCCTCCCCAACACGCACACCTCGCCTACCTCTCGGCCAGTGGAGGGGTTTTGAGGCCTGGACGAGTGGAAGAGAGGAGAGGCGAAAGGAGGAGAAGGGGGGGGGGGCTCTCGGGGCTCTTTAGCTGATCTGCGACGCAGCCAGCATGGCCTGCTCCCAGGCCAGCACGTGGCACGGCGCCGCCGCCGGGGGGCGAGTCCGCGGGGCGGGGTGGGGTGGGGTGGCTGGTCCGTGGGGCGGGCCAACAACAACAACAAATCAACACTCCAGAAGAAAAATCAATCTATCTCGCAACAAGTTGGAAACAAGCTGGCATTTTAAACAGCAGTCATAAAACCCACAACGCCCCGACAAAGTTTCAAGAAGTATAAACGTGAATTTAGCCTTTTGACAGGTAATCACAATGAAAACAAATATGTCGAAACAAATATCTAGCGAGCACGACATTTGAGATTGTTCGGCCCCCATATTGACCTCTCTTGGCAAAAGTGAGAGCCCTGGACGCGACGCAACGGCCAGGCTAGAGCTCGCCCTCGAGCTCGCCCGACCCCCGTCTTACGCGGTCTTCCCCCGGCCGAGAGCGAAAGCCCTACCTCGACGGAAAGCTCCAGAACGGCTCCAGCTGTCGCCGCACGGTGGACTTGCCAGAAGACCGGTGGAGGCGGCCAAAACTCTAGACGCGTTTTAAGCTGAACACGACTTGAATCAAGCGTGTGAGCCCACCAATGGATTCCTCGTTCGGAGAGCAATCCATTGGTGGGGTCACACACTCGGTTCGAGTCCCATTTAGCGACTCTGGAGCTCGAAACCCGTCAGGCATTTTGACCGCCTCCACCGGCCTTCTGGCCCACTGTGCGGCGGGTGGCCGGGCGTTACGTCGCCCCCAGCCTCCAGCAGCAGCAGCCAGTGATTGACATGCACAGCGTGTTCGTCTACACCGCCCTACAGGAACAGCGGCACGCAATATCAATAACAGCAATAATAGCTCCGGCTCGCGCTGCCAGCCTGCCAGCCCCGCCACGGCGGGCACGTGACCCAGCGGAGCGGACCGGACAGCCGCGCCAGCCTAGCCGTACGGCCGGGGATATTCAATAGCCTGAGATAGTTGAAGACAATGAGCACGGAAAGGGATGCCGCACCCATTTTAGCCTCGCACAGGGCCTGGCCCGCGGCCCGGCCGGCCCGGCGCCGCCTTCGCGTGGAGGGCCGCTTTTGTCCGGCCGCCCCCTCGCGGTCGCGGCCCGCGGCCTACATCCCTATCGGGCCCTATGCAGCCCGGCCCGGCCCGGGGCACCCAAATCCGTCACCCGCGGCTAATTATTAGCCTGCCCGAAATACGGTGTGTGTCTCCGCGACTCCGCTCTCGGCCGGCCTCGCCGAAAGGCCTCGCCGAAATGGCGCGCAGGGATGGTCACACCCGCCGCCTTTGTGTTCCAGAAAGCCGCTCAAAGCGTCGCCGAGACCGGCGGAATCAGCTGAAATAGACTCCATTGACGGACTTGTTTTGGCCAAGTGGGTCATGCGGGAAATGGGAAACCCGACGCTGCGGGGAAGAGTCGCCAAGACGGCCTGCACGCCGGCACGCCCACACACGCTGGTCACGCTGGACAGGTGGCGGGGGCGGGGGGGGGGGGGGGGGAGGGGGAGGGGGGCAAGCGCGGTCCCCACGTGCGCGCGCCCCGCGTGGCACCGAGAACCCTTCGTGAGGCCGCCGACGGGTAGGGCCGAGCTGCTTGGCGGAGAGAGAAAGGGGGGGGGGGGTCGAAGCACCCTGCCGCCCTACACCGGCCTGTGCGCCCTGGGCAGGCCTGGGCCGCTGCATCCGCGCGGGTCCACGCGACCGGCCACCGAGTGGCAGCCGTACGGCAGCTACGGTACAGCGCCTTCGTCGCTCCGTCTCTCTCGCACTCATGGGGCGCCCCGTGAGGGTGCGAGAGCGACGGAGCGACGCAAACGACTCTCGGAATCAGTCTGCAGAGGCAGGGCGGCAGGGCGGCAGGGCCTCGGCGGTGCGACGACCTGCGGCCCTCATTACGCCACGTGTCCCAACTAGCCAGGCACCCCAGGCAGGGAAGGCCGCTGTCTCTCTCGCACTCATGGGGCCTCCCTAGCGGGCGCGCGCGGGTGCGAGAGAGACAGAGCGACGACGAAACGCTGTGCGGCGGTATTAGCAGGCAGAATACACTTTACAGGACTGCGTTTTGAAGGTGTTCTGACCTCAGATAGGGTCAGTTGGGGTAATTATGGGACACGGGGTAAAAATGGGACAGCTGATTCTTAGTCAAGGTTTGGCATTTTTGAACGCATGACGTACCAAATGTAATGTTTTTATTGAAAAAATAACATTTGCTACGGCACAAGTTCTAAATTCTCGATTCTTGACTAAGAATCAGCTGTCCCATTTTTACTCCGTGTCTCATAATTACCCCAACTGACCACTTCGACTACTATCCACGCCTTTGCTGACACAACGACAGAGGAGTACAGGGGCAGTAACTTCCAGCGACGCTGATAAATTACATAAGGGTCTAGGGCAGGGGGAAGGCGGCAGGCTAGAAATCTGCGTGGTTGCTCCAAGCGCCCTGGCCCTAGCCTGTGCGGAAGGGGATAGGGAGGGTGGAAGGGGAAGGGTGGGTGGAAGGGCTTTAAATCGCCAAAGCCTTCCTTACATAATTGGCGACCACCCTCTTCAACGCCTCTCTCTCTCTCTTGCTTTCGAAGAAAAGAAACCCAATCCACCCCGTGTGGCTCAGGAAATGCGACCTCTGCGACGCGACTTAAGGCCATGGGTCGCCCCCAAGGAAGGAGTCTGCCACTTCTTGCACTCATTGTACAATCATGGACTACCCACTTCGATACTGCTGGGAAAACGCCTGTCTGAAGGCAGTTTGTGTGACACAGACATAAGTAGGCCAAAAGCAGGGCTACACTTACTGGTAAACTCCCTGCACTTACAGTTGTACATGTTTCCAGTCAAAGGCAGAAACCTTGGCCGCCCCGCCCCGCAGCCTCCCCGTTGGCGCACTTGGACATTTTGCGACCCACTGCACCTTCCGCCCCCTCCCTCCTCTCCTCTCTCTCTCTCTCTCTCTCTCTCTCTCTCTCTCCCCACATTCCCTGAGACCGCCTTGCCCCGCCACGTTTCTCCCCGGGTGGCGTGGCCTTTGGGTGCCGCGCTAACAAGCAGCTGGGGGTGCCGCCTGTTGCCTCCTTCGTCGCTCTGTCTCTCTCGCACCCCTACGGGACGTCGCATCAGAGCGACAGAGACAGAAAGAGAGCGACGTCGGCCACCCCTCGGACACCGCCGCCCGGCCGGCGGGCCGCCACGAGGGCAGCTTGCGTAACCGAACTCCTCTGCCCGAGGGTCACTTTCACCGCAACGAGGCTCTAGCATCGATGTCCTTGTCTCTCTCGCTCCCTTGGAGTGCTCCGAGCAGGTGCGAGAGAGACAGAGCGACCGGGGATCACTGAGCGCGCGCCGGCGATACTCCGCGCCGCGCGCCGATACCCGCGGCTCTAAAGTGCTAGCGGTGTGGCGGCTGCCTCGGCGCGCTCGGCGCCGCGCCGCCAGGCCGGTCAGGCCGTCAGCCAGCACGTGTGCGTCCACGTGCGGGGGCAGCCCAAGGGGCAGCCGCAGCGCCGCAGCCGAGAGCTTCCGGCAAGTCGCTCGGTCGCTGTCTCTCTCGCACCCCGACGCGACGCCATGCGAGTGCGACCAAGACGGAGCGACGAAACCAACGACTCACAGTGGGCCAGAAGACCGGTGGAGGCGGCCAAAACTCTGGACGCGTTTTGAGCACCAGAGTCGCTAAGCAGGACTCGAACCTTACGTGTGACCCCACCAATGGATTCCTCGTTCGAAGAGCAATCCATTGGTGGGGTCACACGTTCAATTCGAGCCTCATTTAGCGACTCTGGAGCTCAAAACGCGTCCAGAGTTTTGGCCGCTTCCACCGGTCTTCTGGCCCACTGTGCGACTCCTCGGAATCGCAGGCAGAACAGAGTGCAAATTTCAAACAGCCGACAAACTGAAGCTGGGAACAATGGCGGTGTCAGGATGCGGGTAGGTGCACGGTACAAACAGTGTCCGGGTTTCCCAGGCCCACCAAAAAGAGGCCATATTTCCAGGGTGGGCCAGGGAAACCCAGACACTGTTTTTACAGAGTGGAAGGACATTGACTCCCATGACCCCTACATAGCTGCCTAGGGAAGGAAGGAATAAAGCAACACTTTGCCTTGTAAGTAGGCAAACATGACGCTTTGCCGTCCCCTCCTCAGACGCGTAGGCTGTAGGCTGTCCGGGCTCGAAAAGATAAGGGGTTCATGTCGCACCTACTGCCTACTTACAGGCGGATTGTGCGACAGACTACCCGTTAGCGCTTGTTGAGGGCAAAGGGGGTGTGGGTCAAGGCCCGCGTGACCACACCGCCCCCCTCAGGCCGATTCTGGATCCGTCCTTGACAGGGAGAAGCAGCGGTGTCGGTGGAAGGCGGAGGGAAGGATCGCTACACTGCAGTAGCATGGGGCGCCGTGGCACGGCATTGGGGCTCCAGCAGTCAATTCGTCGCTCTGTCTCTCTCGCACCCACGGGGTGCCCCGAATCGGTGCGAGAGAGACAGAGCGACGAGAACGACTCTCGGAATCAGTCTGCAGCGAGGGTCAAGGCCCCAGCCCAGGAGGCCGATTCCGAACGCAGCACAGTGGGCCGCACGACCGGTGGAGGCGGCCAAAACTCTGGACGCGTTTTGAGCTCCAGAGTCGCTAAATGGGGCTCGAACCGATCGTGTGACCCCACCAATGGATTGCTCTCCGAACGAGGAATCCATTGGTGGGGTCACACGTTCGGTTCGAGTCCTGTTTAGCGACTCTGGAGCTCAAAACGCGTCTGGAGTTTTGGCCGCCTCCACTGGTCTTCTGGCCCACTGTGCGCAGTGCTCCAGCAAGGCCCGCAGGTAGACCACTTGCACGATAAAACCTCCCCCGACTCCCGATCACCTACAGAGTCTCGATACGGTCACCCGACTCTGAGTCAATGACGTCATTACTACGGTTGCACTCCGCCCGGATCGCAAAGCGTGAGAGTGTGCCGCGACGTCGAGAGTGGCGGCGGAACCGACGGAAAGCGGGGAAGTCCTTGATGCTCGCCATCTCGGCGCAGTTCCGCGCAACGACACCGACTAGAACCTGACCCGACGTAACGTGGCTGTACAGATAAGCGGCAAACGAGCGGGGAGAGGGGGAGGGGGAGACGGCCAAACAGCAAACAGCTTTGGTTTGAGCGGGAAGGGCTTTGAGGATGGTCATGGCCACTGCAGGGATGGGATGAATGGAACGCATGCACCACCACAGGCCGAGCCAGGCGACTGTCACGCAGAACGCGAATTTCCGAAAAGAAGATTAAACTGTCGTTTCGAGTTCAACGGTTTTCGGCTAGAATACGCATCCCCCCCCGTTTCCCCCAAAATATAATTGAATTTATCTCTAAAAGCCAAAAAATTTATCTGACAAACAATTTTTAAAAAACTTATGTGCCTCATGCAAAATTTCATAGTAATAAATATGAAGAAAATAAAATTCAATGGTTAAAATTTTGTTTCTTGAATGAATACAGCTGTCTCAACCTATTGTTACTGTTTTTGGTTTTGTATGAATACTCCCTGATAAACCCAATTAATCAAATGACCGATGAAAACATGACAACATGTGGTAGCTAGGAGAAAGTTACTATACATAGATCCCAAAAATCAATTGTATAAACGTGAACTCATAAATTGTTGAAGCAGCTTTCACGCTAAATTTTTCTAAAAATTGTAGAATAAATTAAAATGTTATAGCATGAAACTGTTCAAAATAGTATGGTTTTTACTGTCATCCAGTGAGTCTGGCAACGGGACAGAAAACTAGAAAACCCATTACCTAGACACATTGTATAAGGCCTGACTTAACCAGCAAATAAATTAATTAAGCACTATTGTAGTTTCCATGACCCATCAAAATGATTGCCTCAATGTTCCAAAATTAGAGAATAGAACGCAGTGATTACCTAATTCCTAGATACTATAACCTAAACGCAACAGGTGTCAACAGATGCCAGTGGCTTAAACAACATTAAAAGGTAATGAGCAAGCAAATCTGTTGTTTAGCCGATTGATAGAAACTGTCAAAATTGAAAACAACCCTTCCAATTGGCAGGGCTTTCATGACAAGGCACAAAACTTATCTAGTGTAAACAAAAACAACATCCAAACTCATCTCCCGGTTGCTGACACCAAGCTAAAAAGCGCCTCAAAATACGAGGGTAATGAACTCACATCACAACAGTATCATATCCTGGAGGACAGTGCGTGGCGTTCAGTTTCCGGAGGACACCGTCGGCGCGCGCATCCGCAGGGAAATCCAAGACAGGCTCTCTGGCTGCTCCTGGTCTAAGTCCATGGACCAGCACTGGAACGCCACCATCCGGTTCTCAGCTGTTCGCTCGGAGGCGGGGCGCAGCGGGGCGGAGGGACGCCAGCAGTGCTGGTGCACTGGGAGAGGCTGCAGCCCCAAACAACGAGCAGGGAGTGCTGGCAAGGCTGGCAAGCTGCGAGCTTCCAGCGGTACGACAACGGCGCGGCGAGCGCTGCCACTGCCGACTGGACGGAGACGGCCACCTCGGGCACCTAGCCGCGCGGCTTCGGGCTGGGCGCTAACGGCAACAAGGTCGCACGTGAACTGGCAACGTGACGGGACGGGACGGCGACGGCCCAAGCCGGGACGAATGGGAGGGGCGGCCCGCGGCCCGCGGCGCAGCGAGAGGGGGGCGGAGACGGGGAGAGCGCCGGCTATCGTCTCCTCTCATCCGAGAGTCGCCTTCGCCGCGCTGTCTCTCTCACACTCAGGAGGCGTCCCGCATGGATGCGAGAGAGACGGCGCGACGAAAACGACACTCGGAACCCGTCTGCAGTCTTTGCCTCTCTACACGCGAGCGCGGGTCGCGAGGCCCGCGCCCCGCCCACTGCTTGCAGTGCCGGCCGCGGGGCGCGCTGCGGTTGCCTACGTGCAGGGGCAGCGCCCGCAGCGCGCGCAGCGCCGAGTGGTTGCCTACGTTCCAGTGCCAGGGGGTAGCTGCCTGCGGGGCTGCGGCACGTGCGAGCGAGCCACCCGATTCCCCGAACAGGAGACTGATTCCGAGAGCCGTTTTCGTCGCTCTGTCCCTCTCGCACTCATGGGGCGTCCCCTGTAGGTGCGAGAGAGACAGGGCGACGAAAACGACTCTCGGAATCAGTCTGCAGATCCTCCAGTGGTGGCTAATATAGTCCCCCGCTGCTTCGCTGCTTGGGATGAGCATAAACACACGGGGCTGCTGCTTCAAGGAAGGCATGCCGCATTTGTTGAAGGGGGGGGGGGGGAGGGAGGGAAGTCCACTGTAGCTTCCCAAGTCTCCCGAGTTGGATGTGAGCCGCAATTGCTGAGGCAAGAGTCTAGCGAAAAAGCAGTCAAATGTCTCATCTCAGCGACCAAGAAAAGCAATCTGGAAACAGGAGGCCATGTCCAGAAGTCTTCAGACTGCTTCAGACAGGCCGTGCTGTGACGCAGCGATGCCTCCTCAAATTGCCATGACGCCTCCAATTAATGCCTCCATCCAGAAGACCCAGAGGGTTTTGAAAAAATACTGCAATAATTTTTATCAAAATATGAACAAAAATTTATTACCATATAATCTAAGTACCTTTTTCATTTACAGTCATGAAAAGCCAAGCTCCACATGCTCATAATTGAGTCTTTTTGGTGTCAACTTCAGTACGTTTCGCTGTCCATTCATCAAGGGCAGTCAGGTCCATCACAGCAGCTTCCAATGCTTGGCGCTCAGCGTCTGTCCGTTGCATAGCCCACATTTTGTCTAGTGCAGAACGCTGATACCGCTGAAACCAAAAGAGTGACAACCATCAATTAGACTACCAGTCCAGCAACTGCTTTTAATGGTTCAAGGTTATTTAATGAATATGAATACCTGGAGAAACAAGAAACACTTCTTTAAAGTTGCTCCAATGAAGATAGTCCGCATAGTGGCTGGCTTGTGTCCCACATGTGTTACACATGGCAGTGTTGACGCAAGTATTCGATGCGGACCATGTCTCACACGTATTAGTGCTATTCTTGTTACTTCATTACAATACTTTGCTAGAATAAATAAATGTACAATATATAATGAATGAACTGAAACAGTAACACAAAAGACAAAGAAACGTAAACATAGTAGTTTACATACTTGTAAATCCATTGCTTATTGCTGCTACACCAAAATCTCCATGTAATGTCTGGACGGCACTCACGACAGACAAGTGCAAATCTTTCTGACTCAGGGCGTATGACTTGGTCCCAGACACCCCTAAAGGATTTACTTCAACCGCTATGTACCTGAAATGAAAACATCAAAACAACCGCCGTGCAAGTGTAGGTTATGTTGCAGTAAGAGAAAATCAACTCATGTTTCCATCCACCTGCTTGGATGACGGCAGCGTAAAGTAACGGTGTGCCATTGAGAGCATCTTAAATTACCTGTTCTTAAAGCGAACCATCACTGTCAGGAATGCGATGTACTTCAAATTCAAACTCACATGTACGACCGTCTGAACACAAATCTCATCTCTACCTTGAGCTCGCGCCCCCACCCCATCCGCTCTCCCGGCCTTCGAAGCACAGGGGAGATAGTAGAATTCAACTTCAGTGAACTTCATTTTCAGCAGCAGCTTCAGCAAGAGCGCATGAGTGATAGGGAAATTGAATATATTTCTTAGATTTTAAATAATGCTTTATTTGTTTGACTAACAATTCTAGGAATGCAAAAAAGGGCTCTAATACTAGTCTAATACAATAAACGGAAAAACAAAACCCAAGGTGGACAAAATCTCTCTGACACACACTACAGTACATTCATTTTAATCCCGCAATCAGTGGGATTCCGCCAATTCCACCTGCATGAGATTCTCTCTCTTAAAAATATGCAGTAAAATGAATTAAGAGAAACAGTCTTGGTAAAGGACCATACTACCAAATCATGTCTTTTAAAATCTTACAATGCAGAAATACCCTAAAAACAATACATGCACAAAAAATGCAAAAAAAAACAACACTTAAAATTCATTTACAGGGAAAAGTAATTTCATTACTAAGAGCTGGAAAATCATTCACATCCAGAAGAAATTTAATCACCTACAGGAAAAAACAAATTTCATTGCTAAGAGCTGGATAGTGGAAAAATATCATTCATATCCAGTAGTAGAAATATAACAAGACACAGCACATTTGATTTAATTATTTCATTGAATCTCATCAAATAGAGATGTAAAAAACCAAATGGAGAAGGAGAAAAAAATACAAAACACAAAGTTCATTAGGGGAAACGGAAAGTGAGAAAATCACAAGAAATTAAGATAATGCTCATGCATTAAGGACTTTTGGTTTCTCCCATGGGAAAATTTCACGACCAAAGTGTCCATAAGTGGATGTTTGCTGATAAATTGGTTGACGTAAGTCCAAGTCTTGAACAATCTTGCCTGGTCGAAGATCAAAATTCTTTTTCACAATGTCAAGGAGCTCTCTTGTAGACTTGTGGCTGGTACCATAGTCAAAAATAGTGATAGAAAGGGGCTCTGCCACACCAATTGCATATGAAACCTGCACTAAGCAGCGCCTGCAACAGAGAAAAGGACAAAACTCAAATGGACTGACTCGGGGGCGAAGCTTTGGTCTCCATGGGCAGTAGAGCCAAGCCAACCAACCTGCAAAGACCAGCCCGCACAAGTGACTTGGCCACCCATCTTGCAGCATAGGCAGCAGAACGATCAACCTTGGTGAAATCCTTTCCAGAAAAGGCACCCCCTCCATGAGCGCCCCAACCACCATAGGTGTCAACAATAATTTTTCGCCCAGTCAAACCTGCATCACTCTCAGGTCCACCAGAAACGAACAGACCACAAGGGTTGACATGGTAGATAGTTTCAACATCAAGATATTTTTCAGGAATGACAGCCCTGACAACCTGGGTGACAGTAAAAATACCAAGTTAAAATTTGTCGCAAAAACTATTAAAAAAAGAAAAGAAAAATGTTAAAAATAACTGTACTTTTTCCATTATTTCAGCTCGCAAAGTTTCAAGCTCAATTTTATCAGAGTGTTGAACAGAAACCACTACAGTGTGGACTCTCTTGGGGACACAAGCACCATCTTCAAAGAAATATTCACAAGTGACCTAAGAAGACAATACAATTAACAAAGAAGAAAATTAGAAGCGTTTTAATAATATCTATGAATGTAAAAAAAAATATTAGGTTGAAAACCAAATAGAAAATCCAAATAGTTCTCACCTGAGTTTTAGAATCAGGTCTGGCCCACCAGAAGTCCCCATTTCTCCTTAAGTCAGAAATACGCTGATTTAATTTGTGGGCCAGAGTGATAGTTAATGGCATGCACTCTTCAGTCTCATCTGTCGCATATCCAAACATAAGACCCTGGTCTCCTGCTCCAATATCTTCTTCACGGCGATTCAAATGAACACCAGCTGCTATCTGTTCAGACTGCTGGTGTAGGGCAAGCATCACACTACAAGTCTTGTAATCAAAGCCCTTTGAAGAATCATCGTAGCTGTATGAGCAGGGTAAAATTATATTAAATAAATTAACAAGTAATCTTGAAAGAGGGTTAGTGAAGAATCTACATACCCAATGTGCTGGATGGTATCACGGACAACTTTTTGGTAATCAACAACAGCTGACGAATTTATTTCTCCACAGAGCAGTACCATTCCTGTTTTCACAACACATTCACATGCCACTTTGGCATTTGGATCTTGCTTTAAGTGCGCATCCAAGATGGCATCACTAAAATAAGGGTACAGAAAGTACAAAAATACGTAATTCTAGCACTTTTGACAAAATGATAAAATAAAACTGAGGTCATCGGAGAGTTTCAAACATACCTTATCTGATCACACATTTTGTCAGGATGACCCTCTCCGACTGATTCCGAAGAGAAAAGAAAAGTATCATGCTCCTGCATTTCAACGTCTCCATGTCCCCCCATGCGACCATTAGTGTGTGGCATTGTATAGGAAAGGGATAACCTGGAATCAACGAAAAGAGGTTAATGTTAAAACTGTATGACATGAAGGTGCGGACATCAAAGTTGGATTTCGAGGTAAATCTTGCTGCACAGCTCCCTCCCTAAAAACCATTCAAACTTTACCCTAAACTAACCATAGGTTACATGATGTGCACTCTTATGGCTCAAACAAGACTTTGGTACATTACCTGCTTCAAATAGTAAGTCAGTCAGTACTCGACGATAGAGCTGTTCTGTTCGAGAACTAGGATTTCGCCTTTCAACCCGCAAGAGAGTGATGCCAGCTGATCAAACAAAACACGGGAAAATGCGCGGTTTCGAGAAGCGGGACCGGAGCAGGGACTCGACTCGCGACCACGTCGGCTGGGTCCGAACCTCCTCCCTCCCCGTTCCGTCCTTGTCGACGTGACTCTTCGCAAGTGAGCGCGACAAGGATGGATGCAGAGGACGCTTCAGTTTCGGACGCCTCCGCACGGCACACCGCCGCGGTCGGTCGACGCCGAGGTGTCGGGTGAAAGGTGAAATGCTGAGCAAGTTCTTTCTTGCCTGCACGCTGAGTGGCAACGTGGTGGAGGCTTAAAGAAAAGAGATTACTGCGCCAACCCTTTCGGGTCATGCACGTTTTCATTCATTCATTCTCTCGTGTTCAGCCGCGCTCCGTAGGGAATGAATGGCCAGCAGACGAAAATGTGCAAATGTACTGCCGGCGGTACAAATCATGCAATACTACTGAAATACAACATGCATTCACCCTAAACCTGCCCTTTTATTGAATTCAGTTTTTCAAAGAGGACGATAAAATCATAAAAGTATTCAAGGGAAAGGGAAAGAAAATTCTGGAAGGGTCTGGATTCTCCCGGAGCGACAAAGTGGAGGGGAGGGGGGAGGGGGAAAGCGGAGCGGGTGTGAGGGGTGTGAGGGGAAGTGGCGGTGGCAGTAGTAGTGTTGCAGCAGCAGTAGTGTAGAGAACGCAGAAATAAACAAAACACCGCCAGTCACGGGCTGAATTCATGACAATTGCCTCAAAACTCCTGTGTGTCACCTATTCGTGAGAGTTTCTATGTTTTTCTTTGTGATTTCCATGTGTCGTGTCTCTCTGTTGGACAAGTGTTAGTTTTAGAAATTTGGAAACGGTGAATGGTATAGCAACCCCAAGACTGCGTTGGGTCGGATTGGTAAACTTCTGTAGTGTTCTTCCCTGAAGGCACAAGAGCACTCTGGCACAAGCAGATCGACGCAGGAGGCTCGGGTAAGAAGTTGCTTCTATTAAATAAGTGAATTTTCTATTTCTAAATCTTATTTAATGATTATACTTAATGTTAGGTTAGAATTGGACTAGTATTTATGTCCAATTTCCAGCAAATTCTCACATTTAGAGTGTCAAGTCTGTAGCTATCGGACATAATAGTGCATCTACTACGAGATTCCCTATGAATTTACGTTGTTATGTCAGATGACCACTCAAGTACTCCTCGAGGCAGCCAATTTGAACGTGCTATTTGCATATAACACTTATAACAGCAGCCTGGTGTGTGTTTCAGGTTCTAACTATTTGTGGTCCAACAACGCATCTTGCCAAAATGTTTGACGGTCGTTCCTCATTTGACGTGGAACAGCCCTACCAGCCTGTCCCTTTAGTAAACAACCCAGCCTCGACATGGCTTCATACTCCTCCCATGCAAATGCCCTGGGGCATACCAACTTCTGATCAACCTTCAGTCATGAGGTAAAATTGATGAAGGCTTTACTATCATTGAAATCAATCATCTATGCCCAATTTATTATCTGTAGATTGAAAATCGAATATTTCCTTATTATGATTTGCAGGTTTACTGGTGACACGTCAATTACCCCAATTGTTCCGACTGCACCAGCACCAGTGCCAGACATCAAGAGTACTCAGTTTCAGAGTCTTTCTAAGACACAATCCAAAAGAAAAAGTTGGGACTGTGAAATTGAATAGTAAGTTAATACATGTTCCCTTGTTTTAAATACTGACCCACAATATAGATTGCTAAATCTACAAATATTTCTTTCTCTCTAGCAATTGCCCTCCTCCAAAGCAGCTCATTACAGAGGAGAAAATGGCCGAAAACCTTAATTGTTTACACATCAGCAACAGCTATGTCTCCCATCAGGTAATTCTGTAAATATTATTAATCTTGGTTTTTAAAAGTAAATAACCTTTTTTTCAGACGCTTACTGTAATTTCCTATTCCTTATTTTCTCCTAGATTGGTAGTAATCAACCCATGTCAATACAATTGCCAAAATCAACATCAACCACCTCAACAGAAGTACTAGATATGTCATCCTCATCTTCATCTTCATCTTCTGTAGAAACAGCCCTTGACGGCAAAGACAGGACTGTATCTTTATGTGAGCAATTAAGAAAACTTATTTCAGAATCATCTGTTATTCCATCACCTCTACTGAATAAAGTGTAAGTATTGAATGATTGAAATGGATCATTATCACAATTATTAGAATAAGTGATGAGAATGATAATTTCCAGGGAGAGGCCAACCAATGCTCTGGTACTATGGAAGCCTCCAGGAGAGACCATTTTCAAAAGCATAGGTAAAACATCACCCAATGAAGACTTAGAGAACCAACTCAAACAACAGCAAGATGAAGAGGCAAAGGCAAGCACTTCTGGTATTGGTTTCTCTTCAAGGCCTTCAAGTCAGACAAGCTGGTCTGATTTAATGGACAATAATAATTCAAACAGTGCTATGGATCTCAATTTGCTTTCACCAGGAAGGTAATACTTTTTTAAAAAAATTCTGTTTCATCTTGATGGAAAATTGGGTGAAGGAAAAATTAACATTTTTTTCTGCATTTCTATTTTTTCAGTTCTTCATATCAATTGCTGCCATCTGAGGTACCGCTCCCAGATGATGATGCAATGGATTTACCAGATGATTCATCAATGGATTATTAAAAGCATTTAGATCTTTGCATTTAAGTTGAACATTCATTTGCAGGAAAGAAGCATGTACTATTGTTATTTAGTCACTACATTAACTGTAATTATTGTCAGATTTTCTTCTGTTATTCTTCAGCTATTTTTTTCCTCTTTTACCTAACTCATTGTTTGTCTTCATTTAAAAAAAAAAAATTGGAAGTGCCAAGGAGTGTTAGAAAATAATTCATTGTTAGGTACATGTGTTTTTTTTCTTTTTTCTGTGAGTTGGATTACACCAACACTCTTTAACTGACTAACTATTAGTTTATTAACCTTAACTTGGACTTGAAGGGAGTTGAGTAGCGCCATGTTATAGTACAAATTTCTCACTCCTAGACTCACTTTCAATGATATGTGGCAGTTGTTTGTCTTTGTATTTATATATTTGTGTGTGTGTATGTGTGAATGCATTTGTAATGATACCAATTGATACGCCTGTCATTACTTGGTAACCACAAGCAAAATTTTCCAATCAAAATTATCAATATACCATGATTTTTGTTTTTAATTTAATACTTCCAAATTTCATGTAAATATGTACATATTCAGAGCATCACATTTTTGAAACTGTTATCATACCAGCATTAATTAATATTTTGTCTGGGTATGATTCCAATCACTGTATCAATTTATTTCAAATTGACTTGCGGACCATGTCTGTCCACTGTTTATGAGGTTGGCGCAGCTCCAGCCGGTATGAAAGATAAGTTTTACCCCCTCCTTGTAATTTGATAATAAATAAAGAGCTGTTTAAGATTTATTTTGAAACAAGATTTTTCTTTGCCCTGTTCGCTTCCCTGATATCACCATCACCCACAATTCTTATTGGAGCCCGGCCCCCCAACATGTCAGTTAGTGACAGTCCCCAAAGACTTGTCCTTGCAGTTGCTTTACATAGCCTGGGCTAACTGTTCCTATCTATTGTCCTTCAGTGCCGGGCATGCCAATGCAGGTAAATGCAAGTGGGGTCCTAATCCGGCTTGGAATTTCTGGGGGTAGGGGAGGAGAAGAGGAGAGGGGGGGAGGGGGGTGAAAAGGGCTCGAGGAGCTCCCTGCTCCCCCGCGCGCGCCAATGTTGCGCTTCCCCGGCAGCAAGTTCACCCCGAAACCGAAACCAAACGAGCTAGAGTAGATTACTGTGGTTGAAAAATGGAAAGCAATGCCTCTTGATGCCTTGGAACTTTTCTGCCTCGGCCAGTAGCCTCATGTGTCTCGATTGGTCTTAGCGAGAAGCGCGCGCGCCAAAGGTGCCGAAGGGCCAGACGCGAACCGGTAGAAAAGTCGTCTCAGGCTTACCCCATGTGGACGGCGCTCTTCAGAGAGATTTTGGTTGCGCCCGGCTGGGTTGCCGACGGGCTGTGCTGAAAACGAGGCTTCTTTCCTTCCCCGGCGGCCCTTTTTTGGCGTGTTTTGTTGCTATGCAGCGCTGCGCTCGCGGCGCGGGGAGAAATACTGACGGCTCCCCCCGAGCGGCAGAGCGCGCGACGCGGGAACGGCCAGCCAATCAGAGCGCGCGTCGGGGCGGCGTCTCCTCGCGGCCCGGGCTCGGCCGGGTCGCAGCGGACGAGGCAGGGAGAACGCCATTTTACGTGCAGTGAGCAGCGGAGCGGTCGAGCTGTTTCTTCGCCCCGAGTTTCTTTGCAAGTCGCAAAAATTTACTCCAACAGCAATTATCCGAGGACGATGGCGGAGCTGCAGGCCTCATCTGTCTCGCAGGATGCCATCACTGTGGCCCAGCTGGAATTGGGGGGCAATCCAAATGCCATGGCTCTTCGGCGGCCGTTCGATCCTGTGGCTCATGACTTGGACGCTTCGTTCCGTCTGACACGTTTTGCTGACCTAAAAGGATGAGGGTGTAAGGTCCCTCAGGAGGTTCTTGGGAAACTCCTTGAGGGACTGCAGCAAGACGAAAACAATGCCCAGGACGAACATGCCCACTTTATGCACATGGCAATACCCCGAATTGGTGAGTAGAGCGTCTGAAATTTTGTCAGTGTTGGTAGAGCAGCGTAGCTAGACGCCATGTTGAGGTTGTCCCGTTGGAGTTGCACCGGCCGGGCCCTTGCCGGCGTCTCGCCGGCGAGGGTCCCGTTTGCCTGGTGGCCTCGTCCTTGTAGAGGCGGCACTAGGCCAGAAATTGAGAAATCTACCGGCCCGGCTATGCCCTTCTTGCAGCGACGCCCGTGGGGGGCCCACAGACGGGTATTGACCTTGCTCTCAGCCGCCCAGTGTTGGGTTAGGTTGGGAGAGCCTCCCAGCCACAGGCTAGAGCGCCTACTCTGCTGCAAACATTTTAAAAAAAGTTTCAAAATAAAAACAAAGCTATCACAACAAACACATCATTCCTGAAGTCTGATCTGAACTCACTTCAATTTCAGCAGAGCCCCACCTATCGCTAATGCAGAATAGATTTATTTATGCACAAAAAGCAAATTATTCTGATTTTTGCTAACCTCAACTGGTTCTGTCTTGGCGGTTTATTCGGATATTTTCTTATTACATGTCTGTGCCCCATCTGAACTGATTTGGTTTCACTACCTCACTATGGTGTTCATTAGAATTTGTTTTTTGTCAGCAGTAACTCAACTTTGACCCGTGCTGGAGTCATCAAGTACGATTTGTTTGACTCTTATTTCATTACGTCTCCGTTTCTGTTGCAGGCATTGGTATGGATTCCTCCGTAGTTCCACTGCGTCATGGAGGGCTATCCTTGGTCCAGACGACAGACTTCTTTTACCCCTTAGTAGATGACCCATACATGATGGGTGAGTTTCATGTTTCTTTGGTTTTGAAATTTGTGTGCGTTGATTTCAATCTGATCTATTCATTTTATTCAACAGGGAAAATTGCCTGTGCAAATGTGTTGAGTGACCTCTACGCTATGGGTGTGGTCGACTGTGACAACATGTTGATGCTGCTTGGTGTATCCACCAAAATGACGGAGAAGGAGAGAGATGTTGTTGTGCCCCTCATCATGAGAGGTTTTAAGGTTTGAGTAGTGGGACTCAGCTGCATGTGTCCTGTACTTGCTTGATATTTCAATTTTCATTCATGATTATTCTGGGCAGGTTTAGCTAAGTTTTGGTTTCAGTGACATTTACCATTGATCTGTTAAGTAGGCCTTAAATTTATGCACTGCTTAAGAGATTTTTTGTTTGTTCTTGGAAACAATTCCATTGGAAGTATTATTTCCTGCGTTAGATTTCCTTGAAGTAACTAATGCTGTGTGTTACAGGATTCTGCATTAGAAGCTGGTACTTCAGTCACAGGAGGTCAAACTGTTGTAAATCCATGGTGCACTATTGGTGGTGTAGCTTCAACTGTGTGCCAACCCAATGAATACATTGTGTATGTATTGCACATTTATTTGACCTGTAACTTATTTTGACAGTTCTATTAATTTTACTTATTTTTCAGCCCAGATAATGCTGTAGTTGGTGATGTACTTGTTCTCACCAAGCCTTTAGGAACCCAAGTTGCTGTGAATGCTCATCAGTGGTTAGACATTCCAGAGCGCTGGAACAGAATCAAACTTGTTGTTTCTGAAGATGATGTAAGAAAAGCTTACCAGAGATCCATGGATTCAATGGCCAGGCTAAACCGAATCGGTAAAACTTCTTTTCTACCATGTTAGTTATTTTATCAATAAGCTTTTTCCTTTTACTTATGCTACTTTCCTATTGTTGCAGCTGCTCGCTTAATGCACAAGTATAATGCTCATGGTGCGACTGATGTGACTGGATTTGGACTGCTGGGCCATGCACAAAATTTAGCAAAACATCAGAAGAATGAAGTTTCCTTTGTTATCCACAACCTCCCAGTAATAGCAAAAATGGCAGCTGTTGCAAAGGCTTGTGGTAACATGTTCCAGCTGTTACAAGGACATTCTGCTGAGACTTCAGGTTTGTACACCTCGCATGGCATTACATGCAAATTGCATTTTGATTCCAAAACATTATCTTAATTCTTGATGTTTCAGGTGGACTGCTGATTTGTTTACCAAGAGAGCAAGCGGCAGCCTATTGTAAAGACATTGAAAAGCAAGAAGGTTATCAGGCTTGGATTATTGGTATTGTTGAGAAAGGAAATCGCACAGCACGTATCATTGACAAGCCTCGAGTGATAGAAGTACCAGCTAAAGAAAAAGATGGAGAGCTGTGGTAGTTTTAGTTATGTTCCCACCATGATCTTGAAAGCCTGCAATATCATACACTAGTAGTGCTGGCAGTGATTTTAACATTATTCAACATTAATTCTTCCATTGTTTCTGGCATTCCTTTATGAAATTTGTTATTCTAAAATGTTACTTCTAGTTGGTGGGTGTACTGACTTTGATAGTACCGCTGGCCATTCAGTTAATATCCATATGTATAATGCATAGTATTTTGGTACTTTCAATTTTTGTTGATTTCTTACAGATGCGATTAAGATCTTATTGCTACATATTACTCCCTACTGTAATTGAAGAAATTTGATCTGTTGATTTTAGTCCTCTATTCAGATTATGTGGTTTCAAGCCTGTCGTAGATGCTTGTTAAGATTATTTTACATTTTAAGATGCTATCTTTCTGCTCTTTTGCATGAATGCACAAACTGGTTTCATTTCTGTAATTTTAATTACTTCCACCCATCTAGGTCTCAATGTGTTGTTGCTTTGAAGCACATTCCTTTCCTTTTTGTATTACTTATTTAATTGTTGTGCCATACTGGCTACTTTGTTAATTTTCTTAGTGCTTCACCATGTATTCCGTTACTGAATTTTCTGTGACTCACTCATTGATGTATGATTCGGTATAGTTAAAGTTGGTTATCCAAACGCTATTCTGATGAGGTTTGGCAATGAGTTTGTGATAAAAAATTTGGGTCCATTACGTCCAAAAATACAAATTTCATACAAAAGAGAATACCATTGAAGTATCTCATTTTTCCTTTACTCCTGCTGCTAAGTAACAGTTCACTTACAATTTGCCCTCAATCTTTCACAGCCATCTTCACCTCAAAGAGATGTACATTTTCCAGAAGAACTTCACCTTAACTTAATATACCAGTGAAATTTTACAATAATCATCCTGCCCAAACAAGGCCTGCTGTCATTTTAATAAGCAACAAAATCAAATGGTTCCTACTCATTTCGTACAGCCACCTAGAATGCTCATCTCTTCTTCTTTGCCCGTCCGCGCTTCTTTTTAGAAATTGGTTGTGTCTTGGGTTCAGTTTTTTTCATGACCCTAGAAACACAAGATTTTGTTAACTAGGGTAGTTGTTGACAAATTTGGAGGTACTTAAACAACTGGTGTTTTACCTGGACACAAGAACTTTTTTGCTGCTGTGAAGCTGATGCTGTTGCACCAGGCTGGCAAGTTTACCTTGTTCTGCCAACATGGAGAGAAAAGTGCAGATAAACTCATCATAGTTGTGAGTTCTTCGGCTGTCATCAACCTGTGAAATGAAAATTTGTTTTCATTATCTCGAAGGGCTCTTACTGCTTGTAACTGTGTTTAGCACAAAGTGTTAATTGCCTTGTATTTTTTCCGTTTCTCGTTCTCATCCCTCAGACTGGCTTGACATACACTGATCTCTGCCTCTAAATTCTTGAGAAGTGCAAGCAAATCTTGAGGAGCAAATGCATGTGGGGCCTGAAATTGCTGGGGAGTATATGGGACAGTGGTTCCACAAAGCTGTGTTGTTGAAGTTTCAGGAACTTCTGACTGTGGTTTAGCAAGGCCAGAAGCAGTAATAAGCTTTGGACCAGGCACAGTAAGTGACTGTAGCTTTTGTGAAATAAAAGCTTTACCTGAAAAAAGAAAAAAAGATGATTAGAAAAATTGTTGCCAATGTGGTAGGAAAGGAAGCTTGCTTGTGGGAAACCTTAGGGAATACCTGATGGGGACAATGATGCACTGGGACTGTTTTGACCGGAATTCCAGCCCCAACCTGTGAAATATGAAGTTGAGATAACTTTGATAATTTACCCAGCTCAGAGTCAGGCAAAGGGCCTCAGGGACCAGGGATTTACCTGTTGTAGGACTGTTGAATGCCGAGCCCACCTCAGAGCTTGTGTCAGTACTGGAAGTGCAGCTTGTGCTTATGCTAGGGGAAAGGGATGTTTGAATAGTCAATGGTGTAGTGTAGTCCCTTTGTGGTTTGGCCTTTTCTTCTTCCACATCCATTTTGGAGCTGAAAGAGTACATGGAACACAAATAAATTATAGATTAACTACAAAAGACGAGAGAAACTTGGATTATGGACTTTGACTTCACACTACCTTTCTTCTTTTGGAATAGGACTGTCATCACCACCTGCAAAGAGGCTCATCAAATAAGTTGAAAATGAAATTTAAAACAGACTACTTAGATTTAGATTATGTAAGCAGTTACTGGATCTCAAAAATGTCCCTTTACCTATGACAATTTTCACATTTAAATTGTTGGGCACATCAGAATCTGTAGCTTCCGCAATTGAAATAGAGTCATTGCTTTCCTCTTCCTTAATTTTTGTAATAATTCTGTCTTTGGCTGCAGTCTTTTCTTTCTCCTTTAAACTCCTTTTCTTTAATTTTGCCACCTGCTGCAAAGCTTCTGAAACTATTTGCCTGAAATCAACAATGTAAAATGTAATTAACCAAAAGTAAAATTTTTAAATCAGCAAAATATCTCATAAAAATTGCACTGACCTATTTGTGTTCAACATTTTGAGCTTGTGTGTGAGGGCAAGTCTCCTGTCAGGTACAACTGCCATTAAATTAAAGCGAATATCATGGTACTGTTCCCCTGATGACATTCCTAGTCTGTCTGTAATAACTTTCCTGAACTTTTCTGTCCAATCTTCAGTTTCTGACCAAGGTCCTAAATAATTAAACAAAAAAGTTTTTGTTAAAAAAATTGATGTATATACATATTGTTATACATATAATTCCCAGAGTGTAATTAGAGCATACCATGATCCATTGGGTAAGGTTTGAGTCCATCTAATTCAAACAGCTTTCCATTGATCGGAACATAACTGACAAAGTGAAAAGCATCCCCTGTCGACCGTCCAGTAGGAACTCCAATGGATTTATCTCTGCGACGTTTAGCTTGAGGCATGGCATGTGAATTGTGTGCTGATGCTAGTTCAGGGGTGTTCCCAATAGCCCATCCCTTGTTTTCTGGGCACATACCAACAGTATGCTGCTTTAAACGAGTGAGGGTACCACCAAGGTGAATATTTGGGCAGTTCAGCAAAACGGAAATTAATGCGTGAGTGGCACAGCTATTGGGAACCATCTGTAAAGAAAAACGCTCTGGTTTACAGGTGCTGAAAAGATAGTGACAGGTTACTCAGAGTAAAAAAAAAATGTACCTGTTGAGCAAAGAAAATGCTGTTCACCACTTCATCATCCTTCACAAACGTCTCACTTTGATCGATTATTTTCCGTCTTGACCTTCGCTCCTCAATCCATCGAAACAAGAAAATGAATCCATAAACCGGTCCTTCCATTGCTTTTTGCAGATCATAAATTTCCTCAACTTGAACACCTTTCACTCCGAAATCTTCCAAGAGGAGAGTAAATAGGCCTGCAAAAAAAAATGCAACAGAAGCATTGGAGTGAAACGGTGACGTCCAAGAAACAACCAAAAGCAAGGTTAAAATTTCCACTTCGGTAGTACCTGGATCACTCTCCAATTCCAGCCAGCCATCAGTCAGTCTGTTGATATCGACAGGCATCTTGGTAGACCAGCAGGAGCCGGGCAGAAGTCTCACAATGAATGAACCAATGAATGGAACAGAAGCCCCGTACCCTGTTGTTGTTTGTTGTGACAGGGCAGCAGAAGGCAAGGCATTGCCGGGACGCTGAAGAGCGCGCGGTCGAAAGACCAGCTGGGCAGCCCAATGACAGCTTAATCAGTGTGTGCAAGGTATTTCAAACCATTAATGCGCTACAATTATTAAGAGCGTTTGCTTTAAAACGGAAGGACGCGCACGGCAACACACTAGACAGTCGTGCGAGGAGGGTTGCCTATCCGCAGGCGGACGGCGAGGCAAACGGACGGCGTAGAAGTGCCGCCGCTCACCGCTAGGTGGCGCAAGCGGCGGCGACGCGGACGCGGGGCAAGTTTCTGCTTGCACAAAACTTTCCTCGACGTCACGCTGAGCCAACCAATGAAATTCAAACAAAGTGCTCCCAGCATTCCGTGCGCCGCTTGAGGTCGCGTTATGGCGTAACGGCAAATTCGAAAATCCGTCGAAATGTCAGCTACCCTAGGCGTAAATTTAAGGGTTACGTGTCATGGATCGCGGGGAGACAGAAAGTATATGGAAGATTATTTTGTGCTGAATTACGAACCGTCGGAAGATGAGCACAAGCTGGAATTCGCCTTCTTTGGTATATTCGATGGCCACGGTGGTAAAGAAGCTGCCCGTTTTGCCAAGGATCGCTTGATGAACTTTATTGTGAGTGATAAGCGATTTTGGTCAGATGAGGACGACGATGTTTGTCAAGCTATCACAAGTGGCTACCTCCAGACTCACCATGCTATGTGGCAAGACCAAGGTAAGCATTTGTATTTGACGCGTAGGTTAGGTTTCTGCTGCTAGGTAAGGACATATTTTGATCCAGTTGACGTGACTCCCAGTGTTAAATGCCATTGAAATAGTAAACTGGCGCTTAATCTTGATATTTCCATGGGTCCTGATGATTGTTTTTTGATATAGCCTGTGCGACAAAGGCATAACATTCAAATGGTTGGTTGTCCCTTAACCTTCATTGTTTGTTTTGAATGGAACTTACTTTTACGTTGAACTCCCTTGCGTTCCTTTTGGTATTTTAACAGGAATCCATTGCACCTTCTTAACTGTATTATCCTGCATGTTTGTCATGGGCAGTCACTTATCTCCTATGTGTTATTAGCCTTCTATTTCTACTTCGTCAGATTTTTCTAGAACCTTAGTTTGTTGGTACTTTCACCTTGTACTTCTGGTGTACTGAATAAAACCCATGTGTTTAATTGTTCTTGTCAGTTAATTGGCCAAAAACATCTTCTGGCTTGCCGAGTACCTCTGGAACTACAGCTTCAATCGCATTCATCCGAAGAGGAAAGATTTACATTGGACATGTCGGTGATTCCTCCATTGTGCTGGGTTATCAAAATAAAGGTAAACTTGTTTTTGATGGTTACTGTGTAACCTTTGCTATGATGTAACTTTTTTTTCTCTATATTAACACTTTCTTTGTTCTGTTTACTCAGGTTCTTCAGAATGGTCAGGCAAAGCTCTGACAAAGGACCATAAGCCTGAAGATGCTTATGAAGTTGCCCGCATTGAAAGCTCTGGTGGCAAAGTTGTAGCTAAATCGGGAGTCCCCAGAGTAGTGTGGAACAGGCCTCGCCTTGGACACAAAGGTCCTGTGCGACGATCTACTCCAATTGATGAAATCCCTTTCTTAGCAGTTGCTCGTTCATTAGGTATTGCATTGTTTTGTTTTATTATTATTTGTTTTGGAGTAATTTAATTACTTATTATTTTAGTCACGCCCTGTCTTGACATTTGACCTGTCAATAATTATATATTGTTTTGCAATTTTGTTTTAGGGGATTTGTGGAGCTACAATTCTGACAAAGATCAATTTATTGTGTCACCTCATCCTGATGTACATGTCATTGACATTGATGTGGAATCGCATCGGTGTTTAATTTTTGGAACTGACGGGCTGTGGAATATGCTAAACCCCGAGGACGGTGTCCTTATTGTGCAAGCTGCTGAACAGCACAATGAGAAAAATGTTTATTTCTCAGGTCAACCTGCCACAGCTAGGGTTTGTTCACTTCAACTAATTCTCATTTCTCATCTGAAGTTATTTTAATTTATCACTGCTTTATTAAATTTCACACTTTAATTGCAGAATCAAATGTGGGTGAATCCTTCTAAAAGTTTGGTTGATAGAGCGTTGAGGCGATGGGCAACATTTGGTGCCCGTGCTGACAATACCAGTGCAGTGACCCTTTTGTTTGATCCGCCTGGAGTCCAGAGGAGAGGAGAACGTGCAAGTGCACCACAGACTAATGTGGATCCGGTATGTCTCAATGGAACTTCTCTCTTGTTGTTTATTGTCTTTTCTATTCTACAATTGGTTCCTGCTTCTCTTTTCATCAGGTTCATAACACTGCTCCCGTTCCTGAGAGTGCCAAGGATTGGAGTTCCTCTATGACACCACCATATGCACCCCTTGAAGATCATAGAGTGGCAATTTTTACTCGTCCTTCTACAGTTGATGCGGTCCCATCTGCAAATCAGCCAGCATCGACAGACTCCACCATTCTTTCGTCTTCACCTTCATTACCAGCCACTGTGAAGACTGATCCCAGTTCTGTAAAACCGGAAGTTGTTGCAACAGCTTTTCCCCAGCTATCTGAGCCCACAGAGGATGTCTTAAAAGGCGAATCAGTGGATTCTCATGCCTGTAAAACAAATCAGTCCCCATTAAAAAATACTATCCCGAAAGACTCATCTTTAGCGAAAGATGAGAAACAACCATGGTATAATTTTTTTAGCTTTGATAAATTTTAACATTATTTCCTGTCTTTAAGTAAAAGTATATCACCTCATTATTTCTTTTCTTCATTTTCAGTGCTTCTGACAATCCGCCTTCTGCAGAGAATGTGAAATCTGATCTGGATGGTGTATCCAAGACTGTAGAGAGTCATCTGCTCAAGAAAGCTTTGTCTTCTCTGAAACCAGCTGGAGATGATACAGCTACCTGCAAAGATGGACATCCATTTCGTAAAGATGTAACCATGAACTGTGGCAGCTCAAGTAAGGATCAAGAAGTACCAAGACCTCAAGCACCTGAGCAGCAAGCAGTTGAATCCCCGCAGCGCCATTCTCATAAGCGGATGCGAGGCAAAACTGTGACAGGGGGTGAACTGAGTCACTCAAGCCCTGCCTCTAGCTCATTGAAGGCAAATTTGGCAGGTTAGTGGTGACTTCATTAGTCTAAGAGCTGCATGTATTGTTCTTGTTCCTAATGATGTACACTTATCTGTTCCACAGGAGATATGGGTATTGTACGTAGACGTCATAGTAGTGTGTTAGATTCCAGAACAAGTTCATTACCTGCTGGCCTTGTTGCCCAGAGTGTTGGATATACTCCGTCATACCCATACCTACTTGCTGCCAAACGACGCACTCGTTCTGAGGATAAACTACTTCAAGCTGTTGGGCGCTTGGAAGATGATTTAAGGACAAGTGATGAAGAGAACAAAAGAATAGGATGGTCAATGAATTGGGTTAATAGGTTGCGGCCATCAGGTAATTATTAGTTCTGTCTTCATGACTTTGTCTTTCACAATTATGTCTTTATTATAAATTTATTTTCCCCTAGATGGAGGCTCAGAAGAAAATAATGCCCACAGCTGCTCGACCAGAAGGAAAAAGAAATGGATCAGATGCAGTGGCAATGCCATAGGCAGGGTGAAGCAGGCCAGGTAGGCGGACAGCTTCTGATTTTGTTTTGTTTAGTACCTTCCTCTTTTTTTTTCTTCATGTCTTCTTAAATTCTGCCTTTTCTTTCAGGCCCTCTGTGTCAATCCGATCAACATCTTATGCAAATGGCTGTGATGCTGTCATCACTAGAAACTGCAGCAATAATGCAGACCTCAATTCCTCTCGAGTCCTGCGTTCAGACACCCACTCAAGTATGCCAGTCCACACTCTTCGCTCTCAAAATGTTGACTTGAAAGCATCTAGACTTTCTATTCATGTGAGTATTATGTGAATTAGAAGGTTGTTGTTGTGTTTCTCCATATTTTGACATAAAATTTATTTATGGCTCATTATTTTAGCCTCCAAGTAAATTCACTCCCAAGAGAGCTGTTCAACTCAAGGCTGCTCTTGAAATGACATCATTTGCTGCTGGGTCAAGTAGTCTGTTACCAGCGACTAAAATCCTGCTTACATCCTCTGGACCCGCCAAACGCCTCCGTCAGTCATTCTGTGGCCGCGCACGACCAGTGACAACACGCAGCAGGGTGAAGAGGTTAAGCAAGTAATGTTTGTGAAAGCATCATGTATGCCCAAAAGTTTTATTGTTTTTCTCTTTTTGTTGTTAAAGTTATTTTTAGTGTACTTTGAATACTTGTTATTGAGCACAGAAGGTGGCACCTGAGGCAATATAGTTTAATTTTGACCAAATAACTACTGTATGCCGATTAATTAGATTATTAGGCAGTAGAACTAGTCCTCTGAATGAGTAGGGAGTTTCCATTTGTGTGTGGCCGGTGCCTCACTGGTTCTATGATCTTTTTGTATTTTAAAATCCATTTTGCATTTGATATGTAAGTAGTGGTATGCATTTACCACGTTTCCTTTATTACTGCCAATTGACTTAAGTAATATTTTGTGGGAATTTAATTTAAAAGGTGTGTTGCACAGTTTGCAACACAGTTACATTTTATTATAATTCTATTCTTAATCATTTTCTATTTTCACATAATCCTTTGTCCCATGTATTTTATCATAAATTTTGGCAATTTTTATATTGGAGAGGTAGGGCTTTTTAAATTATTATCCGTCTTTAAGACACAGAACATTTCTTTTTATTATCAATATATTTAAAGAACAGCACAGTTATTACACACATAGTGTGTATTTTTCTAGAAATAAATCAGTCTTCAGTTTTCTGTGCTTTTGCAAGTTCAAAACTTGTCTTTTATCTGCAGTGACATAGGCAGAAAATCTATGTTTGTAATTAAAACGTATATGCTGTACTGTCGGCTAATTTATTCTTGTGGATTTTCAAGCTACTTAATGATTGAGTGTGATGTTATGGGACCAGCTACCAATCTGTTAAATGAGCTGATCAATATTTATTTTTCTGATAAGCACATCATCAAATTTCTTTGTACTATAAAAAAATTTAATTTTGTTTTGGCACTTAAGAAGCGATGTTGTTATGCTTGTTGATGTTTTTTATGATTGTTTCAGATGTGCAAAGATAGTATCAACACTATGTGAACTATAGATATTTTTCTGTCTTTTGTTGGGTGCTCATAATTATGAGTGGACCAAGTTTTTTAGTATTGAGATCTAGCAATAGAGCACTTGTGACTGATATGGAAATTATTTTTGCATTTTCTGTGCTTCTTAGGACAAATAATAGTTGTTGCATTGTACACACTTCTGAGGTTTTGTCTCCTAGTTTTGGAAGATATGTTTTCATCACTTTTTTTTGTAATGAAGTCATTAGGGTGGTCATAGCTCTTCTTGGCCAATATCATCTGGACATGATTTTCTTCATTTTCAAGTGTTTTGATCTCTGAACTCATGTTTGTTCATGAGGCCAGTTTTTCCTTATGTGGAAAACGTTCCTCTCATCAATGTGATAATGCAGAATGGCCTTATTGAATGTGCTAGTATCACTCTAGTATACAATTTAAAGAGAATGATAGAAAATTGAAATGGTGTGTTAGCATTGGTCAATCTTGTTTGATGTCTTGATTGGTGGCTTAAGTAAGTGTAGTGTATGGGATCTAATGTTCTCAATATATGAGTAAGCAATTGTGTTATCTCATGATGTCAACCTTGCTTTTGGTATAAGTATCTCTTACTTTAGATTTTCTGCTTTAATCACCTGTGACAAAGGGATAGCCTTCAAATGACAGATACTTTTACCTGCAAGAGAAGCCTTGAAGTTTGTATTATTTTAGTACAATTCAATTGTGTGTATATGCTCATATATTTGGAATCATTTTCTCCATTTCTATGAAAGGAATAGTAAAAGTTCCTTTTCGAATAGGCTAAGGACAAAAAAGAAATGGCCAAATCCTGCCTCTGGGCTCATGAAGGAATTTGTCACAGTTAACATGCTAATTATAAAGTTGTTATCGATATAATATGAAAGAATATATATATTCATATGTAAAGTTGTACATGTATATTCAAATGAATAAAAGTATATGTTTGTATGGTCATGAAACAAAGTGTTGCATATTGAGGTCAGCCTCCTTTCAATCCATTTGCTCTAAAGCAATTTTCCAAATGCCAGCTTCAGGCTGGCAAAACGCTGGGCTGCTGTAACCAAGACGTCCCCCGTTTTGTTTGGGCGTGGGTTCACGTTTTTCGGTCTGCCGATATAAACCGTTCCACGTAGAAAAAAAAAGAATCCGTCACGTTTAGTGTGTAGTGTCCGGTGTCCGGTCGGGTCCGAATGGCAGCAGCACTGTAGGGGCGGGAAGCGGCATACGATCATGTGTGGTCTAGCCCTCAATGGTAATGGCAGGGGCGGGATAGGCCACCACCCTCACACCGATGCGTAGCTGGACCGATTACTGGCCTACCTCGCAGGCGCTACAGGATGCTTTGACTGACTTGACTTGAAAGGCTAGACCACAACTGATCTTATGCCGGTTCGGGCCCGGTAACTGCCATGCTTGCACTGCACAACATGACATTCGCTCTGTCGTTCTCGCCCTCGTGGAGCTGCATGGAGCGTCCTCCAAGGGTGCGAGAGAGACGGCGACGAAAGCAGTGCTCTGAATCAACCTGCTGCGTAGCACGGTCGACTTCCAAATTACCCGCCTGAAATGAAGCAAAGTGCGGCAAAATGCCAAAACACACCGCTTCCGCACCGGGCGTCCGTTTGATGCGGCCGCAGCGTGCGCGGCACAGGCGCAGGTGTACGCTACGCTGGACGGGACGCTGTGCCGGAGCCGGACTGCCCCCTCCTCCCGTCCCATCCCGTCCCGTCCAGAATCCCGTCCCGTCCCCCTCTCCCGCCCTTCCCGCGGGATTCGCCTCGCGACTTGACAGGACTCGGGGCTCCCCTCCCGTGGCGTGCCGCGCGCCGTGCCGTCCCGCGGCGGAGTCGGAACGGGGAGCGGACGGCCGGCTGCCCCGTCTTGGAGCGGACAGAGGTACCCGCGGCCAAACTACGCTCAAACGCTCCGGGGCAGCCAAGTGGACGAGGTCCTGGACGGTGCCGTCGTGTCGCGTGCGTCGGTCTGTAGCGGGCGTCCTGGAAGCCCGGATCGGCCGCGCCGTGCGAGGGGTGCGAGGCGCGAGTGACATGTAACCGAGTCTCCCGAGACGCGAGAGGAAGACGAGTTGTCCTTGTCTAGCACCCAGGCTCGGCCCACTGGCAGTGCCACTGCTCTGACGATGCAGCCGAGACGGCGCGCCCCCGGCACCATGAGGGTGAGTACGAGCGGAACCCGGAAAAATGGAATGCCATTTTCAATTTGGCCGGCGCGGCTCGTTTGGCGTGACGTTGGCGCCGACGCCGGGACTTCCCGTCCAGTCCACTCCGCGGTCCCCGGTCCCCGCCCCGCCCGCCAGCAGGCTGATGCCGAGAGCCGTTTTCGTCGCTCTGTCTCTCTCCCTCTCACGGGGCGTTCCGGATAGGTGCGGGGGAGACAGAGCGACGACAACGACTCTCGGAATCAGTCTGCAGGCCGCCGGGCCGCCACTTGTCCGACACCATTACACGCCGAGCACTTTCCGGAGCATCATCATCGAGAGCGACACTGTGTCATACCCCTTTCCCCTTTACGCGAGTCGTATTCTTTTAAGACCCCATCATGCCGTGCGCTGCGCAGCACCGCGCCACCACTTGCATATGCAGAGTTTTGGCGGCGCCACGCCGGGCGGTGGTGTTTGGGCCGACGTCGCCGCCTGCCTCATCTCGCACCGCCGAAGGGAACTCCCAGCACGCCGCAAAGCACTCCGTCGCTCTGTCTCTCTCCCACCCCTACGGCGCGCCGCTTGAGTGCGAGAGAGACAGAGCGACGACAACGTTCGACAACGACTCTCGGCGCCGCATCACTGCCCTTCGGCATGTCCGTGCGGTGTGGTGGCAGCCCTGCGCAGCCCTGAGCCCTGGACGCTACCGCAGCGTAGCCGGAACGCAGCGCCAGCGCAGCGTGAAGCATCCTTCAATTTGTTAAAAGTACACTTGGCCTAATGGCGCAGGCGATGCTGCTGGCGCTCGCATCCAAACCGGTCCGAACCACGCGTACCAACCAACCTCAAGCTTCGTCTACTCCTAGGCGCTTGCGGTATGGAAGAGAAAGGACAATTTTCCAGATACTACCAGGGGCCTGTAACTCTCGGGGATAAAAATATGGCGGTAAAAGGCGGGAAAACCAGTCGTACCAATTGAAAATTTTTAAAATTATTTAATTGTTAAAGAAGGTATCCATTGGGAATTTACTTCAATAATTTTTGAAAGAGCCAGTTGCTGATATTGAAAGTCGAAGTCGGCTTAATTGCTCCCCCAAGGAGGGTTCCCCACCTCCTGTCCAAAGTGCCAGAGTTTCACACCCATGGATACTAACCGACTGCTCTGCACCGTGTCACGGTCAAGTGTGGCTGCTTGCCCCGATCGCCCGTTTATTTCTGACCAGGTGTGTTCCACCACTGCGCTAATCACGCTGCGGGCCGTAAAACCGGAGAGCACCCGCCGCAAACATGTGACCGCAACGAGCCTGGATCGCAGTTGGTAGTAGTGCGTCCGCTGCTGTGAAGTCGAAGAGCCGGCCGAACGTGGCTCGATCGTCTGGGATGATCTTCGAAGGATGGACCGGTACGGACGCACGCGGCAAACAAAAACGAAAATAGACACACTTGCACTGGAAGGCCTCCGGTATGTTCATGAGCGCATCGTCCTTGAGACAGCAGCGCCGTAAAAAAGACTCGCCCGCGGCCGACTGGCCAACGGGCCGCCGCAGTGGTTAACGCGTTCGGAAGCCCAGCCTCTGTCTGGACAAAGTCAACTCGAGGCGGTTTGTTGTTGTTGTTGTTTCTCGGACGCAGCCTCGACGCCGCAGTTAGCGGGTGCCGTTGCGCGCCGCTCTGACAGAGACAACAGTGTTGTTGTTTTTCGAACGCAGCCTCGCAGCGCCTTGACCTTCCGCTGCGGTGCATTGTGGGATTGTGTGCGGGGTGGGCAGCCAGGGCAGTCCACTCCAGCAGCAGACTGATTCCGAGAGGCGTCCTCGTTGCTCTGTCTCTCTCGCTCCCACACGGGACGCCCTACGAGTGCGAGCGAGAGGGGACGACGAAAACGACCCTCGGAACCAGTCTGCTGGGCTGTCTGCGGGTTGCCTACCCGACGGGTGCGACCGTCGCACAGTGGGCCAGAAGACCCGTGGAGGCGGCCAAAACACTAGACCCGTTTTGAGCTCCAGAGTCACCAAATGGGACTAGAACCGAACGTGTGACCCCACCAATGGATTGCTCTCCGAACGAGGAATCCATTGGTGGGGGTCACACGTTCGGTTCGAGTCCTGTTCGGTGACTCTGGAGCTCAAAACGCGTCTAGATATTTGGCCGCTTGCGCCGGCGCCGGTCTTCTGGACCACTGTGCGTCGGTCCCATGAGTGCGAGTGAGAGAGCCTTCCCGCGGAATCAGTCGGTGAGGCCGCGTCTGAAGAGGCGCCAGTGGATTTCTGGTCAAGTGTAGGTGCGGCGGCGTAGTGATTCCGCACACGGCTTTCGTCTCTCCGTCTCTCTCGCACTCAAGGGACGTTCAGTACAGGAGCGAGAGAGACGGAGCGACAGGCTGGCCAATCCATGCCAAGGCTGGGCCGGTGCTGGAAAGGCAGCGCCGGGCAGCGCAGTGGGATCATCATCTCTGCCGTCTCTTTCCCTGCCTTCCCTTCCTCTGTGCGTCTCCCTCTCTCGCTCCCACGCCGGAACACAGTGTGCGCGCCGCGGGTACCGAGCCAGTGTGTGTGTGTGTGTGTGTGTGCGTGTGTATCTGGCTTGCAAATGTAAATAACCGTCCTCATCCTCACGTATGACTGATAGGTGTAATAAAATGAGCCCTGACCTTAGACATTTTTCTCATCTCCTGCCCGTCGTAGCGTCGTATTCTTCGACCAGGGCCGGGGGGATCCCCGTGAGAGGAAAATTGCTCGTCAGGAAAAAGGGGGAAAACGGAGGAAAAGAGCCGCAGGACCGGAACGAAGGGCCTTGCGGGCAGACCGATTCCGAGAGTCGTTTTCGTCGCCCTGTCTCTGTCGCACTCGTGGGGCGTGCCGTGTCGGTGCGAGAGAGACAGACGACAAAGCGCCCTTCTGAATCAGGCCTTATCGGCCGAAAGGATCTCGAGGAAAGGCGAGGCGTCTTGACATTTAAAGCACTGCACTGCAAGTCCTGGCGCGCGGCGACGCGGCGACGGAAGGACTGGGAAGGACGCGGCGCGGCCGGCTGCCCCGCGGGCATTGTAAGTCGGTGTTGTTGGCGCCCAGGCCGCGCTCTGCAGTGCTATGGTCGCCGAGCTGTGTCATTTTCTCACCTCGCCGCCTCGCCGCCTCGCCGTGTGTGGCACACTGTGGCCGACCTGATTCCGGACAGCGCCCCGTCTCGCTCGCACCCCCACGGGACGCCCCGTGAGTGCGAGAGAGACAGAGCGACGGAATCGGCCTGCAGCCCCGCCCGGCCGGCCGGCGACATTGCGACTGCCCCGACTGCCATTGGGGGCGGCCGAAGCCGAAAATTATTCATGACTTGAAAACGAACGCCTTATACATCGGTACGCCGCGCCTCGCTTCGCTTGCTTCGCTTCGCGGTCTCGCGGGACGCAAGTGAGACGCAAGCCGAGCCGAACCGGGTTCACGGTTGGGTTGCAGTGCACGTCAGGTGGGAATGAAACCACACGCCCCGCCAGCCAGCCGCGGGCAATCTGACGCGGCCCCGAAAAATAGAAGGCAATTTGCCGCGGCCGGGGTTCGAACCCACGCCCGACGGCCTGGCGGCCTGACATTGACGCCTTTTGTTGTTGCAGGTCGTGCAAGTCACCGCTGCGGTGATGGTCGCCGCGGTGCTGGTGGCCGCGGCCTCGGCCCAGGACCAGGCGACGACGCCCAAGTTGTCGTGGAAGGACCGCGCCAAGCTGGACTACCAGAAGCGCTACGAGAAGTACATCCTGCACAAGAAGGAGGCCGACGAGGAGAACATCATCGTCGGTGACGGCGGTTCCGAGAGCAACGCCATCCCACTGGGCACGCGCATCAACCTGCCCACGGCACCGCCCCCGCCGCCCCCAACGCGGCCACCACCGCCTCCAACGCGGCCGCCGCCACCCCCAACGCGCCCGCCGCCGCCGAGCACCCCTGCATTCCGGCCGCCGCCCCCGACGACGACGACAACCACCACGCCGCCGCCGCCGCCGGTCTTCAGGCCGCCACCACCACCGCCGCCCCCAGTCTTCAGACCGGCGCCGCCACCAACCACCACGACGACGACGGCGAGGCCACCGCCGCCGCCGCCACCGCCCCCGACCCCCGTCTTCAGGCCTCCCCCGCCTCCCCCGCCGCCAAGCACGCAGAGGCCCACGACGGCCAGCCCGAAGCGCGTGGTGGAGGTGACCGAGGAAGTGCCCCTGGTCGGCGTCAGGGGCGGCTTCCCTGCCGCCGCTGCCGCCCCCGCCGCGTCGGTGCCGCTGTCCGCCCCCACGGGGGGCTCCGCGTCCAGCGGCGTCGCGAGCGCCGGCTCGCAGCAGGGCACACTGTCGGGCACCTTCTCGCGGCCGGCGGCGGTGGCGCCCTCGACGAGCGGCGGCAGCTTCGCCAGCAGCAGCGCCACGGCCTTCAGCAGCGGCGGCGTGGCCGGCGGCTCCAGCAGCAGCAACGCGGGCACCTACAACCCCGCGGGCACCGTCTCGGGCACCTTCTCCATCAACGTGGGCGGCGGCGCGAGCGCGTCCGGCAGCACCACGGCCGTCAACAAGTCCCCCGTGGCGCTGCTGGGCAAGGTGGTGCAGGGCATCGTGCGCCCCATCACCTCCATCCTGCCCGCGCCCCTCGGACCCAAGGGCTCCAACCCGGGCCTCGTCGGCGGCCTGGTGAGCGGCATCTTCGAGGAGCTGGACGGCGGCCTCAGAGCCATCTACCCCGGTGAGTAGCACTCAAGGTAGCAGCAGGCTGCACGCCCACAGTGGGCCAGAAGACCGGTGGAGGCGGCCAAAACTCTAGACGCGTTTTGAGTTCCAGAGTCGCTAAACAGGACTCGAACCGAACGTGTGATCCCACCAATGGATTCCTCGTTCCGACAGCAATCCCTTGGTGGGGTCACACGTTCGGTTCGAGTCCCATTTAGCGACTGTGGAGCTCAAAATGCGTCCAGAGTTTTGGCCGCCTCCGCCGGTCTTCTGGCCCACTGTGACGCCCGCCCTCGGCGCTCCTCGGCGCCCTCCCCAGTCCGTCTCGACTTCTTGACCCACACCAGGAAGCCCGACTCTGATGAGGCAAACTGAGACGGAAGGAAAGATTTTCTTTTAGAAAAAAGAATCCTCCGCACACCTGAGGCTCGCTGCTCGCCGCTCGCTGGCGGCGGACTTTGTTTTGATCGTGCGACCTGCTCGGCGTGCGCGGCGTGCGCGGCGTGCGGCCGCTCTTAGCCGTGACTCACCAACGCGCGTCTCCATCACGCACGCCGGCAGGCCGGCACCCTGCGGGCTGCATCCGGAGTCTCACCTCGCTCTGTCTCTCTCGCGCTCACGGGGCGTCCCACAGGGCTGCGAGAGAGACAGAGACCGTCACTTCGGGCTCAGCCCGCAGGCCTCGCCGAGAGGCGTACCCCGGGATGAAGCATGGCGTCGACGGGGTGCGCCGACATTTTTCATGACCGCCTCGGCCTTCGTTTCCGGCTGTTGACACCGACACCCTCGCCACCCTCGCCCCTCTCTCTCTCTCTCTCTCTCTCTCTCTCTCTCTCTCTCTCTCTCTTCTCTCTCTCTCTCTCTCTCACCCCCACGCGACGCCCTCGAGTGCGAGCGGGACAGAGAGGCACTGCTCCAAATCAGCCCGCTGGTTCGTTGTGGGGCGATTTCCATTTTCGAGACAAGTAGATTGAACTCGCGGCGGGTAGCTGCCTGGCTGCCTGGCTGCCTGGCTGCCTGCCTGGCTGCCTGCCGGGCGGGGCGGCAGGCGGATCGCGATGCCTGCCGACGAGGAAATAGACGACCGACGGCTTCGTTCTCGTTTTATTTATTTCATCTTCATCGGCATTTTGATGAGAGGGGCGGCGCCGGCCGGAGTGTAAGGCGTAACCGCGGAAAGTTTTGGCGAAATTTAATTTGTGGCCGGCAGCAGCGGGACCGGTACTCCTGCAGACGGTGCGGCGGCGAGGCGACCGCGTCGCACAGTGGGCCAGAAGACCGGTGCAGGCGGCCGAAACTCCAGACGCGTTTTGAGCTGCAGAGTCGCTCAACAGGACTCAAACCGAACGTGTGACCCCACCAATGGATTCCTCGTTCGAAGAGCAATCCGTTGACGGGGTCACACGTTCGGTTCGAGTCCCATTTAGCGACTCTGGAGCTCAAAACGCGTCTGGAGTTTCGGCCGCCTCCACCGGTCTTCTGGCTGGCCCACTGTGCGTCGTCGCGGGCAGACCAGACGCGCGGGGCGGCGAACACTATCACTTTTGTCTCCATTGACGCGGCCCTTCGCTCGGATAAACGGGCACGGCGGACCGACAGACGGACAGAGAGGGGGAGGGAGACACAGACAGACAGATAGACAGGCAGACGGCGCACATGCAAACATACGAGCAAGAGCTCACGAGAGGCTCTGGCGGCTCGGCGCCCATTGGTGCATGCATGCAAATCCAAACGGCGGAGGGCGCGCAATCGGAGCGACATTGTGATTGGCGAAGGGCTCATCCGCGCGGGAAGGGGGGGGGGGAGGGTTTCGACAGGCCGGGCCCGTTTCGATATTATTCAGGGCCCTCGCTGGCGCCCACACTGGTAGTGCCACCATGGTGCCACGGTGCGGACAATGACGAGTCGGATCGGGAGATCGGGGCCAGAGGTCGGCTGCGGTACTTCCCCGTGATCCCTGTTTCAAGGCCACTCATCCGGAAAAAAATAAATCATAAATTAAATTTAATACAGTTTCAGCAGATGATACAATTACTTCAAAACCTACATAAAACTATGACACATAAAGGTGTCAGCTAGCTTTTACTTTGAGAGTCCAGAAACCAAGTGCGTATCTTAACAATATAATAGGGGCTGGCTGCCGGGGCGGGATGGTGCGTCTGGCTGGTTTCAGTAGTACAAGTACGTATTGCAGGACTAAATTTTATTTGATTTTCGTTCTGTGGCTCCGGGAATTGAACCTTTGACTCCGCACTGGAGTTCGACGCCCCGGCGCCCTCGGCCGCCGCACCGGCGAGCGGGCCGGCGCCGTGTTTTGTCTGGGCCCGTCCTGCCCGTCGGATTCATACTGGCCGGCTTGTTTTAAAGGCCTTCCTCCCGCCGGCGAGTGGGTCCTATACAAATAGCGCTGTTTTGACAGGCTGCGCGTCCTTCTGGTTCGGCACGGCTCCCGGTATGGGCCGCGGTGGGCCGCAGTCGCCCGCAGTTGACTCGCGTGTAATGCGTGTCGCCCGTCGCCTCAGCTCCGCGACACTGCAAAAAAGGAAAAAACAAAAACAGCAACAAGCAGCACAATAAAAAATCTCATTCAACGAACGTTAATGAAAGCAGATGATACTCGTTTGGTTTTCTTATACGGGTAGTACGCGGATCATTCCAAAGATAGTATTTAAATGTGTATGAAACAAAATACACAGACCCAGTGAGCTGCTGAGCGATTCCGTAGAGTCGTTTCGTCGCTCTGTCTCTCTCGCACTCATGGGGACTCCGTAAGGGTGCGAGAGAGACAGAGCGACAAAGCGATCTTCTGAATCACTCGGCTGGCACGTGTTGGTACTAGCCGTGCCAGTGTGGACATGCACGGCATCGGGGCCGAGGTCGGCTGCGGCTTCCCCGTGATCCTGTTAAGGCCACATCGGAAAAAAAGTCATAATTAAATTTAAACAGTTCAGCAGATGACAATACTTCAAACTACATAAAACATGACACTAAGGTGTCAGCTAGCTTTACTTGAGAGTCCAGACAGTGCGTATCTTACAATATATAGGGCTGGCTGCGGGCGGGATGGTGCGTCTGGCTGGTTTCAGTAGTACAAGTACGTATTGCAGGACTAAATTTTACTTGATTTTCGTTCTGTGGCTCCGGGAATTGAACCTTTGACTCCGCACTGGAGTTCGACGCCCCGGCGCCCTCGGCCACCGCACCGGCGAGCGGGCCGGCGCCGTGTTTTGTCTGGGCCCGTCCTGCCCGTCGGATTCATACTGGCCGGCTTGTTTTAAAGGCCTTCCTCCCGCCGGCGAGTGGGTCCTATACAAATAGCGCTGTTTTGACAGGCTGCGCGTCCTTCTGGTTCGGCACGGCTCCCGGTATGGGCCGCGGTGGGCCGCAGTCGCCCGCAGTTGACTCGCGTGTAATGCGTGTCGCCCGTCGCCTCAGCTCCGCGACACTGCAAAAAAGGAAAAAACAAAAACAGCAACAAGCAGCACAATAAAAAACAAACGCACAACTTGTCGGAACAGTGGCGCTCGGAATGCAAAATGAAAACAATCATAGCTTAATTTTTAACTCTTTTTCTGTTTGCGAGTGGCAAAGTAGGATCTGCCAGCGGTGGTGTCCCTCTCGCACCCCTGCGGGGCGCCGTGTGAGTGCGAGAGAGACAGAGCGACGGAATCGGTCTGCCGCGCGCCCCGTGCCCATTGGCTAGAAGGAGTTTGTGGCGCGCGGCAAAACGAAGAAACAGCCTCGATATCGGTTGGAGTGACGTCACAATTTAATTCGCGCCGACCGCGAGGGACCGCGACGCACAGTGGGCCAGAAGACCGGTGGAGGCGGCCAAAACTCTACACGCGTTTTGAGCTCCAGAGTCGTTAAATGGGACTCGAACCAAACGTGTGACCCCACGAATGGATTCCTCGTTCGGAGAGCAATCCACTGGTGGGGTCACACGTTCGGTTCGAGTCCCATTTAGCGACTCTGGAGCTCAAAACGCGTCCAGAGTTTTGGCCGTCTCCGCCGGTCTTCTGGCCCACTGTGCGACGCCCCCCCCCCGCCCCCCCGCGCTCAGACCAGGCTTGGTTTCTCGCAGGGTGAAGGATGCTCTCTGAAATCCTTGAAACGGGTCCGATTTCTTTGTTCCCCGTCGAATTCAGAGCGGGTTTGGTTGGCTGCAAGTTCGACACAGGCTGATATCCCCCCCCCCCCTTGGTCCCCCTCGCCGTGCGACTTTACTCGGAGCAGACGGGTGGGAATCTGGATTTGGCTCGGCGTGTGTAGACAAGCTGGGCGCTGCAGCGCTGTGCCGCCACGCCACTGCAGGCTGCATGCACGGCCTGCACTCTGATTCCGAGAGTCGTTTTCGTCGCTCTGTCTCTCTCGCACTCACGGAGCGTGCCGTCCGGGTGCGAGAGAGACAGAGCGACGGACTCGGTGTGCAGCCAGCATCGCACGGGGCGCGGGTCGCCCGGCCCGGCCTTGTCGACGGGAGTGTGTTCCACACTGTGTTCCATTCCGCCTTGGCTGCCAGCGCGTCGCTCTGTCTCTCTCGCACTCATGGAGCGCGTCCCGCGAGTGCGAGAGAGACAGAGCGACGGACTCGGCGGTCTGCATGCCGCTAATTACGCGCCTCGAGTGGTCAGTGGCGGTCATTACTCCGAAGGGAACGCCCCGCGGAACGCCCGGCCAGCTGTCTCTCTCGCACTCGCGGCGCGTCCCGTATGGGTGCGAGAGAGACAGAGCGACGAAAACGACTCTCGGAATCAGTGTGCCGGAGCCCGCCAGCCAGCCGGGAGGTGCGAAGGGAGCCGAAGCCGAGCGACTACTTTCAACTTGAATGGCGCGTTGTGCCCATGGCAGCCCATGGCGCCACGGTTATGCCGCGAAAAACGAAGGCCGAGGCGATAGAGGCGACCTCTCCGGCCGGAGTCTGCATCACTTTCACTCGCACGGAGAGTGGCGAGCTATTTAGCGGCTCGCTTTCAGTTTCCGACTTTTGTCGATCACTGTTGTGCTGCCAGTCTGCTACACTCTAAATTCCTTGACCACAATTTTGCGCATGCGTGGTGATCGGAAATGTCTTCTGAAGACATTAAGGGTGCACCGACACGGCAGACTCGCGCCAAATCCGGGGTACATAAAGAGTCGGCCCGCATAAAAACAAACAAGACAAAAACAAAACAAATCAGAGCTAAGAAACACAATTTTGCTAGCTTTGCCAAGTCCAGCCGGCGGCTGTCCGACTGCCGAAACGCGTGTCCCTCGTTCCCGGCGAACGCTCAGTAGGAGGCCTTCCCTCTCTCTCTCTCTCTCTCACTCGTGGGGCGCGGCGTGTGGGTGCGAGAGAGACAGAGACAGGCTTGGAATGAGCCTGCAGTGCCGCTCCGGCATAATGCCCGAAATATTGTCCCACCGGATCCCGGCGAGGCCGCCGGTAATATGCATGCGCGGGTCTCTCTCTCTCTCTCTCTCTCTCTCTCTCTCTCTCTCTCTCTCTCTCTCTCTCTCTCTCTCTCTCTCTCTCTCTCCTGCGCTCATGTGGCGGCCCGCGGGGGAGAGAGAGAGAGAGAGCGACTACTGTTCGGAGGCGCAGGCGAGGGCGCGCTGGGCAAGGCTCGGCAAGGCTCCGGGTCATGCCTAGTAATCCCGGTGCAATTTATCGTTTCGACTATTACAGTTACTGGGCTGTGTAAACTTTTAAATGGCTCGGGGGAAGGGGGGGGGGCATCCCGCCGGCCTGTGTGAACGCACAGGTGGGCGCCTCCATAGCGCAGGTGGGGTGCCAGCTACCCTTGTCCTTGAGTGTTTACTTACGCAGACTAATTTATTGAAAAAAAAAAACATTTATTTTTTGTTTAAGTATTTGGATCAAACGATGCAAACTTCGTTGAGAGGTGTCGATAAAAATTGGACGTGGCAAAGTGCGACTCCAGCGCCGCTGCCAGAGAGTGGAGTGACAGTGCCGCCCGAACGGCACGGCCCGGACTGGCTAATGCGGGGATACATTTCCTATCGCGCGAACAATATTTGCACGTTTTCGCGATAAATATCGACATGACAAGTAAATATGCGTGTCGCTATTCCGCCACTTAACGCTCCATGCAAAGAGGAGTGTGTGTTTGTGTGTGTGTGTGTGTGTGTGCGCGTGTGTGTGTGCGTGTGCGTGTGTGTGTGTTGTGCGCGAGCTATACATAGACGCACTTTCACGCACGATGTGGCGCCTCACACGCCCACACACACACACACACACACGTGTCCACACGCAAAGCGTATCGCACACACGCACACTTAAACGCATGCACAAACACGGATGGGAAGGGGATTCGCGTAATCTGCGCGGACACGGTCGTTGGGCTGCAGCGGCGTGCATGCACGGTGCATGCATGTCGCGTGAACGCACCTGACAATGCATCGGGACGTCGAGCGGTCGTCAAGACGACCGAGTGCCGTTGCCATGACGACGCGCCAGAGCGGCGCTAGAGCGGCGCTCCGCCTGAATCTTGATCGGTACGGCGCCACGCGCGTCGTCGCTCTCGTCCCCCGCCTGATGCAGCAGTCGCTCTGTCTCTTTTTAAATTTATGAACTTTTTGTTGCCGTTTTTAGAACTTTTGTTGCAGTTTTCGTCCGAAAAAATTCCATTACTCGTGACCGTATCGGAACTTTGAAAAACCGTCGTGCGTCCTGTTGTGCACCGAGAAAACCTGACAAATTATTTTAGATCTTACAAAGAAAAGCAGGTTGTTTTAACAAAGTATTTTGAGCATACATAAGCTTGCAAAGAAAACACTTCGTAATTTACGAACTAATTTTTTCGTATAACAAAAGTAAATTAGTTTGTACTTTGTATGCTCAAAATATACTTTGTAAGGTTTCAAGCGTGTGTACTTTGGTTTTCAAATCAAGGAACCAAAATTAAGAATAATTGGCGTGGCGAGGGCGGCGGCGCGCGGCCCGGCCATCCAACGATTGTTTTCAAACGGGGTCCAGGATGCCTTCCCAGGCCGCTCCGGCCGCTGGAGTCCTGCCTGGAGTCCTGGAGGGGCTTTTTCAAGTTGAAGGCCACACGCACCGGCCGCGACATTGCGCGGTGCTGGCCGCCTGCCTGGCTGGCTGGCTGCCTGGCTGCATTTCCAGATTGAGTCCGCCGTGCCTTCCTTTGTGCGAACCCGACAAACACGTCCTGCAGTCTGGTCTGGCGAGTCGCCACCGCACAGTGGGCCAGAAGACCGGTGGAGGCGGCCAAAACTCTAGACGCGTTTTGAGCTCCAGAGTCGCTAAACGGGACTCGAACCGAACGTGTGACCCCACCAATGGACTGCTCTTCGAACGAGGAATCCATTGGTGGGGTCACACGTTCGGTTCGAGTCCTGTTTAGCGACTATGGAACTGAAAACGCGTCTAGAGTTTTGGCCGCCTCCACCGGTCTTCTGGCCCACTGTGCACCGCGACCAGCGCACGCCGCCGGGCCGGGCCGGGCCACCCGCCCTGTGTCAACGCCCCGAGCCGAAAAAGGAGGAAAGCAAAGAAAAGGAGAACCGATTTGGAAAAAGAAAGACAGAGCCGCGTGCTGCAACTCGACTTGCGGTAAAGAAGCGATTGGCCGGCGCACTTCCGCGTCGTAAGGTTGTGAGCTGACGAGCTGCACAGCCGCCCCGACGCGCTGTCTCTCTCGCACTCGCGGGGCGTCCCGTTTGGGTGCGAGAGAGACGGAGCGTCGAAATGGTGGCTGCTGTAGGGCGAGGACCGCCGAGACCCTTCAAGGACGCTCGCCGCGTGCGGTCAAGCTCGTGAACCCGAGCCTGAGACAGAACTGGTTTAGGCGAAAATCGATGAGCAAAAGCAAAAACAAAAAGCAGGCATCCACCCCACTGATAATGGCTATCTGCGAGAGAATTGCGATCTCCCACGGCCCCTTACGTGAGCACGGCATTGACATTGGAGGAACCTGCTCCGGTCCAGCAGGCTCGTTCCAACGGCCGCGGTCGCTCCGTCTCTCTCGCACTCGCGGGGCGTGCCTAGCCGTGCCGCAGGCCGCGCGGGTGCGAGAGAGACGGAGCGACGCGGCGGGATCACGTTGTTTGGCACGGAACACTTACTGACGAATGGAGAAGGAAGGAGCGTGGCTGCGATCCGCGGAGCGAGTGAGACGGATGCACGAAGACGAGAACAAGAAGACATCGCAGCCCAAAGCGCAGACGGCTGACGCGCTGCCCAGCGCCGCGCGAGCCGAGCGCGGAGCCGAGCGCCTGCGAGCCTCGGGGTGGGCCGCCCCGCCGAGCTGGCGTGTGCGCGGGTTGCCTACCCGTCGCTTGGCAGGCGCTAGGCGATGAAAGTGTAAGTCTTGCCACTCCCTCCCCGTCTGTCCCCTAACCGCTAGGCTCACCTGCAAGGCCCTGCGCCTTGCCCTGCACCGCCTTCCAGTCACTAACAGAACCATTCCGAAAAACGAATCGTTAGTGACGCCCTCCGTGCAGGCCGATTCCGTGGCGGAGGCCTCCCTCTCGCACTCACGGGGCGTCCCGTGCGGCTGCGAGAGAGACACACCGACGGGGGGGCTCCCGCTCGGAATCGCCCCCTTGACCGCCCTGCACGTCTCGCTGGAGGACGGGGTGCGCCCCGCCCCGCCCCGCCCCGCCACCCTACCACGCCCCGCCACGCTGCCACGCTTGCCGGCCAGCTAGCTGGACTCACCCCGATGCGTTTTGTTGCAGGGAACGCGGCGAGGAGAAGCACGCGCCGCTCCCAGCAGCTCCGGCGCACGCGGTGAAGAAACGAAGTGACGAGACGAGTGACGAAGTGACGTGACAAGGGACAAAGTGACGTGGCAAGTGACGAAATGACGTGACAAGTGACGAAGAAGGAACGATGTGACAACAATAAGGTGTGACGAAGAGACAATTTGACGAAGAGACAATTTGACGAAGAGACGGTGTGACGAAGAGACAATTTGACGAAGAGACGGTGTGACGAAGAGACAATTTGACGAAGAGACGGTGAGACAAAAAGACGGCATGCGACAAAGAGATGACGAGACAAAAACATGTGACGAAGAGATGATGGGACGAAAAGACGACATGTGACAAGGAGACGACTTGACAAAAACATGTGACGAAGAGACGATATGACAGAACGGCTGCATGCGACAAAGAGGTGGTGTGACTAAAAAAATGTGACGAAGAGATGTGACGAAAAGACGGAGAGTGACGTCGGCGTGTAACGAAGGAACAGTCTGTAGCGAAGGAGCGTTGTGTGAGACGAAGATACGGACATCAATAAAGACAAAGTGACGTGCCAATGTGTCGAAAACGGCGGTCGGACGAACTAACGGATGGAGTGACTGATACAGGCGGTGTGACTGGAAGGCAACCGATGAGACGAAGCAACGATACGATGGGCACGGCGAGGCGCGGAAGCGACAAAATGACACGGTGGGTGATATGATGCCGTGACGGAGTGACGAAAGAGCGACGTGACGATGAAACGTTCGCATCGCGACGGAATGACAATCGAGAATACAATAGACAAAAGACAACGGTGGACGAAGAACGTGACAGTGAAACATTTGAAAATGTCGGCTGTCCGTGAAAAGACATGAAAATCGACCGTGAAAATCGGAACAAAAGACGAAAAACCCACACACGCGAAGATATTCTACGACGAGGATGCTTGCACGGAGAGCTTTGCAGCGCAAGGACCTAATCAAAATTATTGGTTGCCATATGCGGAGGTGCTTATTGTTGTTGGACAAGAATAGGACCACGTGATTTCCACGACGCTGTGATGTGATCGATGCTGATGACTGCAATCAGCATCACGCTTTCTGTCGTGCTGTTACGATGTCGAATTCGCTCGGGACAGTGATTTAGTAACCACGGTGAACGCCAATTAAATTCTACTTTGTACCTGATTTTGGCGTTTTTCCTATTCAGCGGTGTTGAGAAACTACTAAAAAGTTTCCGACCAGAAGCACTGACGATTGCTCAATTAATTTTTCGCGCTCGCTCAAGTGAAGAGAAGTCGCAGCGATGCACTTCTGGACTGACTAGGTATGTAGGTTTAAGTGGTGGTGGTAAATGTATTTTTCGTTTTTCTTATCGGGCTTTAAAATGCCTTCTAAGCTGGAGTAAGTTACCACTGGACTTCTGTAATGGCAGGACTTACAAGCGCCATATATTTGATGTCTGAAACCGTTCACGAGATAGTCCAATGTAATGTAGGATTTTTTTTTACCATTTTCTTCTCTGCTTTGCATAATTTTAATGTCGGACCACCTTTGTAGTAGTGGACCACCGACAACGCACAAAAAGTACATTTCGTCTGTGATTTGTTTTCGAGTTTGTTTTCTTTTGCTGCCTTTTGCTTATTATAAGTCCTTTTGATTTTGTTTAGTAGTGTATCGTCAAAGCAGCAGCCGCCTCAATGCAACACAAGGATGCATGCATGAGGCGTACTCCTCGCTCTGAAATAAATTTAGAAAACAAGAGTTCATTCTGTCGTCATTTTCTTTTTTTTTTCTTAACAGTCGCCATTAATTGTTTCTGTTGCACTGTGTTGGCTACACTGTACACGCGGTTCGAAGTCGTTGCCTACCGCATCCACGGCTCGCGTTTATGAAGGCGGCAGTGAACACAATCCGTATTTCCGCTGCTAATTGAACGCGTCCTAGAGGTGGCCGACGCGTGCAAGCGTGGCACCGTAGCACGCAACGCGGGCGGCTCCAGGCTTCGCTGTGAGTCTGAGAGAGACAGAGAGTGTATCATCTTTGCAGCTCACTTTGTTGTGCGTGGCGCTGCCGCGTTTTAACTTTAAGTCTCATTCAAATCCATCCTCAAGACAATGAGTGTGAGAGAGAAAAAATAATTAAGTCTGCTCGAAGGATGACCGGCGCGCGCTTCGCGTCGGGATGCTGCGCTCCGGAAACTCAAAACTGCCGGCATCCCGTCGAGCGTCTCGCTGTGCGAACTGCGAATAGTCTTTCCGAGTTCATAAATAATTGAACACTGCGAATAAGCGCGTTATTCGCAGTGTTCACACGGTCCGGTCTGTCCGGCGCGAACTGCCGGCATCCCGTCGAAGGTGCGTCTCGCTGCAAACTGCGAATAGCCTTTCCGAGTTGATAAATGGTTGATTATTGAACACTGCGAATAAGCGGGTTATCCGCAGTTCGCACGACCCTGCCGGTCCGGCGCGATGCGCGCGCGTCGCCATTACACTACTTCGCCGAGTGCTCGCCGATGCCGCCGCCGTGGCCCCTCAAAGCAGGTCAAGGCATCGCAAACTTTTTCCTCGGGCTTTTAATTTCGCTTTAATCAGTTTGGAGAGAGAGACAGAGAGACGGCGCCGGGCTCGGCCAGGGTGAGTCCTGGCGGGACGCTGCTTTATCTCGGAGCGCGAGAGGACCCGAGAGAACCCGTCAACGCGGTGGCATTTCAAAAACAAAAAACAATAAAATAAAACAACGGCGCTTGAGCGAAAATAGGAGACAAATCAACACTGGAATGAAGTATCTGTTGAGCGGCCATCACGGTGTCATCCGACTGAAAAAAAAAACGTAAAAAAAAGTGTAGGGTTATGATTTACCAGTGAGTGGGACTATGCTTTTAGCCTTCTCACATGCATTGCCTACTTGCAGGCGATGTTCAGGCCATGGGCTCGAGGTGTGAAATATATGTAACCGCAAAGTGGAGAGGTGGACCCCTTGGTGTGCATCGTTTCTCCGGAAATTCTCCAGGGCTGTTCTCCCCGCACCCTCGTGTTGTACGACGAGGATATAGCTTGTCGCCACCAACCTGTCTGACTACCCTGATAAATGTCCCGCCCGGGGCTGGCTGGGGCTGGCTGGGGCTGCAGACTGATTCCGAGAGTCGTTCTCGTCGCTCTGCCTTTCTCACACTCCCGTGGCGCCCCGTATAGGTGCGAGAGAGACAGCGACGAAAGCGACTCTCGGAATCGGTCTGCTGGCTGGCTGGGCCTGGCTGCTCTGGTTGGCTCCGAGAGACCGGGCCTGAGTTTCCCCCTGCTGTGACCATGTTGTCAAAGTTCCGCTGACTGATGCTGCAGAGGGTTGTATGGCCGTGCCGTGCGCGCTACCAGTGTACCGCCGCCCCGTCCGGGCCGGTCCGGCCCCGGCCCTCCACGATCCATCCCGCCACTGCCAAAACTCCAGTGTCGACGCCATCATCTCCGCGATCACCGAAAGTGCCCCCGCGGGGGTCACCGAATTCCAGCCGAGCGGTTCGACGTGCTCTGCCTCTCTCGCGCCCCGCGGGACGCCCCATGAGTGCGACGGAGACAGAGCGACGAAGACTCTTGGAATGAGCGCGCAGGCCATCGGCAGCGCGTCAAGTTCCTGGGCAGGCCTCACAATGGGCCAGAAGACCGGCGCAGGCAGCCAAAATTCTAGATGCGTTTTGAGCTCGAGAGTCGCTAAATGTGACTCGAACTGAACGTGTGACCCCACCAATGGATTCCTCGTTCGGAGAGCAATCCATTGGTGGGGTCACACGTTCGGTTCGAGTCCCATTTAGCGACTCTGGAGCTCGAAACACGACTAGAGTTTTGGCCGCCTGCGCCAGTCTGCGCGCCTTCCCCGGACTTGCGGGACTCGATGTTTACCGCCTGGGCCCCGGGCCTGTCCTAGCCCGTCCTAGACCATCCTAGACCCGTCCTAGGCCGTCCTAGACCCGTCCCGGACGACAGTTCGGCCGGATTGGGATGCCCGGCTATCAACCGCGCTCTCCAGCCGGCGCTCCAGCCAAGGTCACCTCCAGGACAATTAAGTGGGGCCGCGCGTGTCCGACGCCACCTAGCTCCACCTCGCTAGCGCAGCGCCACCTGGCGGACAACGCCCGAGGTGCACACCGGAGCGGTCAGTTCCGGGCGGTCGCTCTGTCTCCCTCGCACCGCTGCGGGACGCACAGTGGGCCAGAAGACAGCACACTGTTATTGTTCTGAACCAGCCGCGCATTTAGAGTGCATGTTCCTCTCCTGGCCGCTCTGTCGGTGGAAACGAAGAAACAGGTTGTCGTTGGCGGGTTGAGCGATTCACTACTCATGTAAGCTTATGTGTGCGGCTCGTCATACAGTGTGCTCGCTCGGCCACGTCACCAGCGAATTTGCTGCATCGACACTCCACTGGCAGCGGGACTGCCCATGGGCAATGCTGGGCAAAGCCTGGGCATGCCCAGCCAATCCAGTCACGTGTCTTTCCAGGAAGGAAGCTGCAATTTCCGCTCTTCGACGCCGAGGACCACGGCGATGACGATCGAGGCGCTCTCGTCGCTCTTTCTCTGTCGGAGCCTCGCAGTGTGCCGTGAGGGTGCGAGAGAGACAGAGCGACGGAGCACGCGGCCGACACGACCCACCTGCCACACGAGCCAGTTTGACCGATTTGACCGATTTCTGCACAGCCTGTTGACTTTCTACTTGGGTCTCTAATCTATAGCCTCACGTCCGACGGCGTGTTTCCCTGGTTTCCCACACTGCAAAACGGCAGCGGCAGCAACAGCAACAACAACAACAACAACAACAAACGAATTCGTCTCCCCGCGCGTCGCCAGTTTGAGACGGGTTTGGATCGCCTTGCGGCTGTAAATTGGCACGATCGGAGAAACTGGAAAACACGCGTCAGAGTGGACGGACAAAGCGACGCCCCCTGCAGTCCGTTTCCGCAGGGATTTTCGTCGAGAGAGAGAGAGAGAGAGAGAGAGAGACAGAGACTGAGAGAAACGCGTGTTGTTCCAGGCACGCTGTGGTGCGGCGCGGGCAATGTGGCGCGCTCGGAAGACGACGTGGGCGTGTTCCAGTCGACGGACAGGTGCTGCCGCCAGCACGACAACTGCCCCGACAGCATCGCCGCCGGCGCCTCCAAGCACGGCCTCAGGAACACGGGCACCTTCACCAGGTCCCACTGTGACTGCGACGAGCAGTTCTACAAGTGCCTGCGCGCGGACCGCAAGTCCATCGTGTCCGTCAAGGTGGGCACCACGTACTTCAACTTGCTGCGGCCCCGCTGCTTCCGCGCAGTCAACCCCTGCGCCGGCCCCGGCTCCAGCCCGTCGTGAGTACCGCCGCCGCCGTCGCTCTGTCTCTCTCGCACTCATGGGGGCGCCCCGCACAGGTGCGAGAGAGACAGAGCGACGGGTCGAAGTTTACAACTTCCTCCTTCAACCTCGCGCTCGTCGCCATGTTATAGCGGTAGCGGGAGATTCGTGCTTGGCTGAGCCGTTTGTTGAAAGTCCAACCTTGAACCATGAACCTCCTCTGCATTGCCAAGTAACGGCACTTCGATACCCCGCTTCCAAAGCGACTGCCCATTGCAGACAGCCCCTCGCGCGCGGGGTATCGACGGGCCATTTTAAAGCAATGTCAGTCATCGTGACGCCACTACCGCGCGCGCGAGAGACTCTCTACGAGGTCGGCACAGAGAGGCCCCTCGCGCGCGGGGTATCGACGGGCCATGCTAAAGCAATGTCATTGTGACGGTGATAAAAACTGTGAGAACCGCCACTACCCCGCGCGAGAGAGACTCTCTACGAAGCCGGCATAGAGAGGCCCCTGGCGCGCGGGGTATCGACGACTTACTCGATCGAGTCACGGGAGGCGGATGGGTTGCCTACCCGCCGGGCTCTCGCGACGACGTTGTTCAACAAAAGGCCTTGTCGCTACCCCACCCGCGCGGCTCTCGCGCGTGGAGTAGCGACGGCGCGATTTGTCTCCAAAAATCGGCAACCTGGCCGACGCCCTGCCTTTGCTCCAGCGCGAGGACCTCGAACTGCACGGCGACGTTCCGCTGGTTCAACAACCGGATCTTCTAAGGAGGGCGGCCCGTGGGGCGGCCCGTGGCCCGCGCTCGCCCCGTCGCACCGTGTGACTTCGGAACGTGCCCGGTTGGACGGCGACGCGGCGCGGCCACCGCCACAGCTGCTACGAGTGTTTTCTAGTTTGCGGGCGACTCGCCCCAGTCTAGTTGTTGCTGCGTAGAGGGTGGCGCCGGTCAAACGAGTCATTTTTTCTCCAAGAAAGACACACCAAGGAAGACATAGAGTTAGTTACCAAAAAAGAACAAATCCTAGCTTGTTAAGGCGATATTTATTTTTCTACTAGAGTTATTTAAATTATATATTATTTTTTGAAAAGTTTATCAAAGTATTACGAAGGCTTTAAGAGTATTTAATATTTAAAAGGAAAGAAACTTTAGTTTTGCCAGTTCCTAAATGCTAGCGTAGGACTGTCGGCTGTGAAACATCGGCGTGAATAAAATACCTCCGCAAAACCAAAACACGATCTCTTTTCTCTCCTCCACACTGTAAAAACTAGCCAAAAAATCTTGAAGATTCCCGGAAAACTTTGTGAGAAAAAAATTGCCTCCTTCTGTACCTGCATTGCACTATGAGATTCCGGTAGGTATCGTACGTATTTTTTTTAACGAAGCCTTTGGAGGTTTCTTTGGAACGCACTTTCCGGCTTTCAAATTACTTTTTTTAAACAGTGCAACGCCTGTCCGCAACTTGCTCCGACACGACACACGGGCACGCAACGGAAACAAGCGACAATCAAAAAAATTGCTCTCGATTGTCATTTCCCCCGATAAAAAGCCGTAAAAAGCGCATCCACTCTCTGTCCTCGTTCTGCCGATTATTCTGCCCCGCGCCAGCGAGCGCCAGCGACTCCGAGTGAAAGTTTGAAAGTTTGGGGCCGCTGGATTTGTCAAAATCTCCTCCGCCCCGCTCTCTGCCGCCGCTCCCCTCGCGCCGAGCAGATCTGCTTCGTAAACAGGCACCGCTCTCCATCCAGCGGCTCCAACTCGCCCCGTCGGTGGCAAGAGAAAGAAAAATAAATAAATTCAAAAACAAAAATTTTAAAACAAAAAAAGGCGTTAAGTTTGCTGTAAATTTTCCTTTTCGAAAGTACATAGGAATTTCTGTTTGAAACCGACGAAATTTCCCAACAACAAGAACAAAAACAAGGACATGGAAGACCAGCAACAACAACAACAACAGCAGCCCTTCACGTCTCCTCATCGGGGCGTCGCCGTGGCGTCGCCATCCGGGGGCACCAAAGTTATTACTCAATAAGGCCTGACCGCGCAGGCGATCGGTTTGCGGCCCGCTGTGCGCACGTGTGTGTGTGTGTGTGTGTGTGTGTGTGTGAGAGAGAGAGAGAGAGAGAGAGAGAGAGAGAGAGAGAGAGAGAGAGAGAGAGAGAGGGAATGTGCGTGAACCGTTCCCCCGCACGGCTCCCTTAACACCCCGTGCGCCGTTCCCTTACGTGCCCCCCGTGGCGCCCCTTTTTCCGCTCGGACCCCCCGCCTCCTTTGATTGTCCCCCCTCCCCTTCCTCTTTTCAACTCTCGGTCGTGTACTGCGGGTGATTTTGGGTTTTCATCAAACCGGCGCGCGCCATTTTTGGGGGCCGCGTAATGACACCCTGCTGGCTGTTTCCGGAGAGAGTCGTTTTCGTCGCTCTGTCTCTCTCGCACTCGCGGGGCGTCCCGTGGGGTGCGAGAGAGACAGAGCGACGAAAACGACCCTTCGGCATCGCTCTGCTGGTCACGCAGAGTGTCAATATGAGGCACGGCTTCATATCGCGCCCCTGGTACCCCCCCTCCCCCCCTCGCGACAGGCGTCGCCGTCGTCGAGGCCCGGCTGCGCCTAGCTGCGCCGGCAGGCTAGGCAGCCCATCGTGCTCCCGGACGGCCTAAGGAGTGTTTCGTCGCTCTGTCTCTCTCGCACTCATGGGCCGTCCCGTCGGGGTGCGAGAGAGACAGAACGACGAAACGGTCGTTGAGAATCAGGCGGCAGGGCGGCGTGGCTCCGGACGGCCCGCACAGTGGGCCAGAAGACCGGTGGAGGCGGCCAAACCTCTAGACGCGTTTTGAGCTCCAGAGTCGCTAAATGGGACTCGAACCGAACGTGTGACCCCACCAATGGATCGCTCTTCGTACAAGGATTCCATTGGTGGGGTCATACGTTCGGTTCGAGTCCCATTTAGCGACTCTGGAGCTCAAAACGCGTCCAGAGTTTTGGCCGCCTCCACCGGTCTTCTGGCCCACTGTGGCCCGGCCCAGCCGGCGCGGCGCCCCCAGTGGACGCCGGGAAGTACTCGTCGAAGGGGAAACTTGATTCCGGCGCGCGGCACTGCCAGGGCACTGCCAGGCAGGGCACTGCCGGGGCAGTGCGGCATCGGGTGCGGCGCGTTGGATCTTCCATTTCGTTCGAGATCTCGTTCGATCCGCGCGTCGAGCCGGTCTTCGGCTGAACGGCGAGGCGAGTCAACGGGGTCAAATGGGTTTGGGGACTGCCGGAAACTGCCGGAACTTTCCATCACGTCGTGGAGGGCCTCTTCGTGGCCGCTAACGCCTGGCCCGCGCCGCCTCGCGCCGCCCGCCCCGCCCCGCCCCGCCCCGCCCCGCCCCGCCCCGCCCCGCCCCGCCCCGCCCCGCCCCGCCGGTCCGCGTCATCATCCGATGCAGCGGGGAAACGCCCCCCTGGGGGTCACGGCCGCCGACGGCCGCGATCCGAGCGCTCTCTCACACCGCAGTAAAGCTGGCCGTGCCCGCCGAGTGCCTGCCGCCCGAATCCGAAGGCATGTCTCTGTCTCCCTCGCACCCCCAGTGGGCGCACCGTGAGTGCGAGAGAGACGGCGCGACGGAACGACCCTTCGGGATGAGACGGCCCACGGCCCGCGCACTCCTCCACGGTGCCGGGGCGTCCTCGGCATCGCTCCCCGAGGAGTCTGCCAGGACGGCGGCGGCCTTGCACAGTGGGCCAGAAGACCGGCGGAGGCGGCCAAAACTCTAGACGCGTTTTGAGCTCCAGAGTCGCTAAATGGGACTCAAACCGAACGTGTGACCCCACCAATGGATTGCTCTACGAACGAGGAATCCATAGATGGGGTCACACGATCGGTTCGGGTCCTGCTTAGCGACTCTGGAGCTCGAAACGCGTCTAGAGTTCTGGCCGCCTCCACTGGTCTTCTGGCCCACCGTGCCTTGCCCGCCTTGCCGGCCTTGCCGGCCTAGCGAACGGTACAGGGCGCCTCACGCCCTTGTGGCGGTGGAGTGGCGCGCGCCCTAGTCGTCGCGCCGAGCGATTCGGGGGTGCGGTTCGTCGCTCTGTCTCTCTCGCACCCTTCCGGACAGCCCCGTGAGTGCGACAGAGACAGAGAGGCGAAGCGGCCGAAAGTCGGGCGACATGAAGAGCTCCTCAAACAGGGTGTCCTAGTTGGCCTGGCCCGGGCCGAACCGGCCGGGGTGCGAACAAGTCCCTAAATCACTAAAACCAACATTTACCTGCTGTGCCTAGACGTACGTGCGGGGGCGGCGGCGGAGTCTCGCTGTGTGTGTGTGTGTGTGTGTGTGTGTGTGTGTGTGTGTGTGTGTGTGAAGAGAACTCTGTATGTGTGTAGGGGAGTGTGTGTGTGTGACACAGACAGGACCTGGCCCGCGGTGACTGCCGAATATTAGTCGAGCCGACTACCGGGGCAAACTTGGCGGCGGTCGGTGTGCACACAGCGCGGTGCGCGGCAGCAGACTGATTCCGAGAGTCGTTTTCGCCGCTCTGTCTCTCTCGCACTCAGGGGGCGTCCCTTAGAGGTGCGAGAGAGACAGAGCGACGAAAACGACTCTCGGAATCAGTGTGCCGGCAAAAGCGGGCTGGGCGGGCGAGGCGGGGGCGGGCGGGCCGCGGAAAGTCATGACCTTTGCAAAAGCGGCCCCCTCGCGGGATAGGCAGCCGCTTTGTGGTCCTGGGAGGCAGGAAGTGGAAAGGGGAGGGGGAAGAGGGGGGGGGGGAACGCAACGCGTCGACACGTTTGGATTGACGTCGAAAAAAGGCGTCGTGGCGGTAATCTCGTTCTGGAGCGCGACGATTCAAACTGATCTCGCTCCAATCACAGTTTAATCTGTCCGCCGCCCCCTCCCCTCCCCCCACCCCTTCCCAGCCACACTTCCGCGCCGCGTTTTCGCCGCCCGGCCGCATCAAAATGGCCGTGGCCCCCAAACGGCGCTGTTCTTTCCGTCTGTCTATCCATCTGTCTGCCTGTCTGTCTGTCTGTCTGTCTGTCCGTCCGTCCGTCCGCCAGGGCCTGCAAATGCACACGATTAACATGACAAAGGGAGACTGGCACTGGCGGCCCGGCGGGTCGCGCGACGCGAGGCCGGATTGTGGTGCCAGACCTGCGACCCTGCAACCCTGCAAGTGGCGAAGCGGCCTGCCCTCTGCGCTCTGGGCACTGCGCAAGGTGCATAAAACAGTCGCCGTGTTTGATTGTTTTTGTTCTTTTTTCAGAAAAAAGTTTATTTTTTTGGTCGTGATATTTTTTTTTTTTTTTTTTTTTTGCAAAAATCATAAGTAGGCCCGCGAGAAAGCGGGGTAGATTGGCACCCCAACGACCGCGACCCGCGTGGCGGCGTGCCGCCCAGCTTTTCGGAAGACCGCTTTGTCGCTCCGTCTCTCTCCCACCCTCGCGGAGAGCCCCGTGAGTGCGACAGAGACAGAGCGGCGAAACGGACACTTCTGAATCGCTCGGCCTGGCGGCGTGGCCGGCGCGGCCATGCCGGGTCGGAATTAAATGTGTTCCTAACGAAGGCGCCGAGCTCGCGGCCCGACCGGGTACATATTCATGAAGGTGTCTGTGGCGCTGGCGGGGCGGCCGGGCCGGGCCGCTTCTAACGAAGTCAATGAAAAGAAAAGCACGGAGAAATGGCGGGCAAGCGCTCCGCCCCGCCCCGCCCCGCCCCGCCGCTCGAAAGGGGCCAAAGAGGCCGCTTCTTCATCACCTCCCGGTTTGTTAGCAAGGGGTGTCGGAGCAGCGCCGGCGCGCCGGTGGTGTCAATGGTCTGGCAGAGAGAGAGAGAGAGAGAGAGAGAGAGAGAGAGAGAGAGAGAGAGAGAGAGAGAGAGAGGGGGGGGGGCAGAGACAGAAAGGGGCGGCTGAAATCTCATTTCACGCTGGATGGCTGTCAAAATGTGGCCGCTAAGTAGGGTAGTGTGGCGACGCAGCGCGACGCTCGCGTTAGTTTGAGTCTCGGAACGGCGTCCATTCGGCGACCCAGTCGGCACTCCACTGGAGGGCTGCAAGGCGGTGGAACGAAGCGCACCACCGCCGCCTCGTTTAGCGAACAACTGTTCGGTGTTGTTATTCCCCCGCAGTTTGGAGGCCATTTGCGTGCGATGGCCCGGGCCGCACGCAGCCTAGCTGCTCGGAGTCTCGAAGCTCGAGTCTCGAAGCTCGAGTCTCGAAGCTCGAGGCTCGAATCTCGAAGCTTGACTCTCGAAGCTCGAAGCCAGGGCGGTGGCGCGGTGCGCGCGTTAATCCCCGCGGGATACCACAATGGAGTCAAATCCCCACGGAATCCCTCGGGAACCGTGCCGCCCGTGCCGAGCGCCGCGCCGACTCGATTCGATAGATCGATATTATTCCGGAAATTTAAATAAAAACATGCCGCCGCGCGCGGAGAGAAGAAAAATCCAGAATGTTTGTTTGCACTCCTCAACTTTTTGGGTCATTTTTAGCATCGTCTCTGCGAGAGGTCTCGATTTGCTCATTTACACTGAGCGCGCCCACGCGAAGCGCGCCACTGGTCTTCTGGCCCACTGTGCGGCTCATCATGTCACGTGGGAAGCACACCGAAGATACGCTCCTCTCTATGGCCGCCCGGTGACCGGCCAGTGAAGCATCCGGAGGGAATATTCACCGCAGTCGTTCGTTCGCCCACATGCTGTTGGCTGCCTCCGATCGCGTCGCTCTGTCTCTGTCGCACTCGCGGAGCGCTCCGTAGGGGTGCGAGAGAGACGGAGCGACGAGACGATTCTCCGGCTGGTGCCGCCCCCGCTGTGCCGCGGTGTGACTCTGTCCCACTCGCACCCGTCCGCACCGCCCCGCGAGTGCGAGAGAGACAGCGCGACGCGTGTTCGGGGCGGCGGGCTGCGCGGCCGGGCCTCTGATTTGCAATTGGGTGTCGAATAGATGGCCGCAGATTACGCGGGTAAGCAGGCGACAGGGGCCCATGCATCAACGGCAGGCAGCACCGCCAGCACACTGCCACGGCGGACGTCCCCCCCCTCCCCCCCCCCCCCACTCACCCTCTCTTTCTCGCTGCCTGCAAATTGGGCCGTTCAGCGCAGCGATTCCGAACCCCCGTCGCTCTGTCTCTCTCGCACTGACGGGACGCGTCGCAGAGGTGCGAGAGAGACAGAGCGATGCGTGTGGAATCCGCGCAGGCCGATTCAAAACCGCGTTTTCGTCGCTCTGTCTCTCTCGCACGCCTGCGGCTCGCCCCGTGAGTGCGAGAGAGACGGAGCGCCATTACGCCCACCTGCTAATGGCGACAAACTGCCGTCCTCTTGTCGATGATCCCAAAGGGCGGCCAGCCAATTTTCCTTACTAATTCAGTGTGCCGAGGATTGGACCATCCTTTGCCGCCGGAACCCAATGTTGTTGTTGGTCGCGTGGCGGCGAGGGAGGGAAAACAAAAACAAACAACAAACAAAAGAACACAACAGAAGCTGAAACGCCGTTTATTCTGTGGATTCAACAAGCTGTAACTTGTGTAGTCATTTTATTAATGGGGATTCCACTCTTCGTGTGTGTGTGTGTGTGTGTGTGTGTGGCAGAAATAGGGTGCAAGATTTGTGCAAGAGAACGTGGACCCTTTCATCCGTGCAACGCGGACCAGTTCGTTATAGCGCTTCGAAATGATGATGTTGAATTAATTTGACGACGTTTCCGAACACCTGTACCATTTCGTAATGGTGGTGTCTCTATGAAACAATTAGATACTAAGTTGGTTGTGTATACAACAGCAGAGGGCGGAGGACCTTGAACCTTGAACGAAGACTGAGTCTTGAAGTCTCGAATCCGGTTCTGTCGCCAGAGTGCGGTACAGTGTAAGGACCCTGACTGGATCCCCGGTTGCACACGGCCCGGCGTCCGTATCAGGTGTGTCAGGAAAACAAACTACTCAGGGGAATTCGATAATCGGGCGTTCGACGTCAGCGACCACGCGGAGAGCACCCTTCGCCCTCGCGGTGGCAACCACGGAAGGTGGGACGGTAGACTTTCCCTGTCGCCAGGGGAGTCACTACTGGCGCTCAAATTGTTTGTTTAGTTGTTTCATCCGTCCGACAGGTGCAAAGGGGCAGCCTTATGCCCCAGTGTACGCGCAGCTTGGAGGAAACAGCCTTACAAGAGGTGACGCGCCACTATCAGTGAAGGCTTTCTCACGAATCCCGAATCGCCGCCAGGATGATCCGTTCTTTACAGAGGACTATACAGTTGCAATAACTGCTTACTCATATATTACGAAACTGGGCTCTTTAAAAATGGCTTTGATATGTTGATTTACATCGGAATCATTAAAAAGAGAGCCTAGAACCTACCGGTGGGTGAGCGGTAAAGCGCTGTGGCACTGTGCACTAAAAAAATCTGCTTCCTGAACCAAGAGACTTCAAATAAATGAATTTACCTGAAAGTCTCAAGTAAACTGACTTGTTCCAAGTATCCGGGATACGATCCTTTTGGGTGCTCGTCTTAGTCTCGGTAAGTCACCATCAGGTGATGAGTACGACGACTCTCGCTTTCTTGACGTTATCCCTCGTCAGGTTTGACTATTTATTTTTGGTCTAGTCTCCCAACACCTATATGTGTATTGCCCGAGTCGAGCGGACTGTGCTAAAAGTACAGTCAACGCTGCTTGAATATAGTTGAGATTTGCCACTACACTTGCAGAAAAAAGTACAGTAGAACGCTCCGAAAATATCTGGTCAGTTATTCAACTGGACCGTCAGTATGCCAGCTTAAATGAGATCCTCATGGAAACCTCGGAGAACCAGTGCGGGAGTCCCGTACCCTTTCCGTACATTTTCCGTACCAAGCTACTGTTTTTTTTCTCAACGTTCAGTGTTTTTTTTTTTTTGTTTTTTTTGGCTCCAGGCGCGGCCCGTCACACACCTGAGCGCAGCGCGTTGCCTACCCTGCTCTTCGCAGGCGCTCCGGGCGACGCGGCACTCCGACGAGTCGCGTATTTCAACGCGTTTTCTGCACTGGAAACTTCGCAGTGCACTGAGTACACACATTAATCACTTAAGTGTGTACTGAGTACACCCCTTTTAGTGCGAAAGTGTACACACTGAGTACACCTTTTTAGTGCCAAAGTGTACACACTGAGTACACACTTAGGTTTTCCGTGACGGGTGAGAGGTAGAGTTTCGGTGGTGAGGGTTGAAGGAGGAAGAACAAATCAGTTTAACACGCAATTTAGTTTATTTAACAGTAATACTACTTGCAACACGAATTTCTTTTTCATTTTGGTGAAGACGCTATCACGCGAAAAATGTTTCACGAGTCGAAACATTGTTACAATGTATGTTTTTTTTCTTAACGCGACTTAAACATCTAAGACAAATAATTTACACGACCTTAACGAACTAAATTACAGTAGTCCTGCGACGGTCTCCGGCGCTCGGCGTTCCATTCGGGAGGGCCGCGCTGGCGGGACTCGGCGGGAGGGGAATACAGGGTTCACTAACACAGTGTGAGGGACGGCTGGGCAGCGACAATGGAATGACTCTACACGACGATGACAGGCGAATGAACAATACTTAACACGCGTAATAATAATAATAATAATAATAATAATAATAATAATAATAATAATAATAATAATAATAATAATAATAATAATAATAATAACGCTACACTGGTATCACAACACTACTGCGGTCATACACAAGTGTTCCTGCGCAGCGGGCAGGGCGACGGGGGTCTCGGGGAGGTGGGGATGCGGCTGCAGCTGTTGTAGATGGCGCGCAGCTGCAGGTGCTTGGAGCGTGCCCTCTCCGCCTCGGAGACGCGTCGCTCGTCGAGGTGCTCGAGCTGCGGCAGCTGCCACACCATGGAGAGCCTGCAACAGGTGGGGCAAGGCCGCCGTCAGACTGTGGAAAACCTTACAAACTATTTTAGGCCTTTCGAAGAAAAGCAGCTTGTTATGACAAAGTATTTTTGAGCATACATAAAGCTGACAAAGAAAATACTTCGTAATTCACGAACTATTTCGTCGTATAAGAAAGTAAATTAGTTCGTAATTTGTATGCTCAAATACTTTGTTAGGTTTTAAGTGTGCAAACACCGCGGGGAAAAGCCCTGCACACTGAAGGTTTGTGTACTCCCGTTGTCCATAACTATTGCCATACTTGTGTGCATGTACACGGAAAAAGCAGTACCTGGGGTGTACAGGCCTATTCTGGAGTGAAAAAAAAATCAGGAGCCGCCTGAGAACCCCAGGTACTGCTTTAGCCGTAAAGATATGCACAAGTTAATACATAATGCCGATACCATTTGACGCGCTTTTGACGCTAACTTTGTCCGTCGGCAAAGTATGTCATTTTATCGCTAGTCATTTTCCAGCGTGGCGACCTTTTCCTGTTCCCTCGGGGAGTTGTTGACAAACAAAAGGGTCGAAGTGTGCTGGCACCAGGGTGGGTTGAACAGTGAGCGGGTTGCGGTAGGCCAAGACGAGCGATCCGTATCTCCCCCGTTTTGGACGTCCTGCAGTCACCTGTTGCACGTGTTGTTGTTGTTGTTGTTTTTATTTGGGCGAGCAGGTGGGTTTCGATAACTAGGATGATCGAGATAAGGGCTTCGAGAACGTGCGACTCGGGCATGGCGTCGTAGTGAAATAGTGCGGGGGCGCGATGCGCAATTGACTCGCGAGTTAAATGCGCGTCTCCGTTCGGACTTTATCGCACCGCGGACCAAAAGCGGGAAAACAGCCTTATCTTATTTTCGCACGGCAAACGCTTTGATAAAGCAACGCGTGGAGGAACTGCCGCAGTCCAGTCTTTATTGTGATGGTGACTCACTGTGCGTATCTATAGTCCGATCGCTGCACCGATGCACCACCGATTAACCGCGAATGCGTATATAGTCCAATCGCCGAAGTGGTTTCCTTCCGGTCTGGGTGGCGGCTGTCTGTCCACTGCCGAGTGGTTCCGCTCATCATCAGTCTATCTCTCTCGCGCTCACGGGGCGCCCCGTGTAGGTGCGAGAGAGAGCGCAAGGTTGAACGCACTGCACAAGGTTTTCGGGTGTCGCGTCGCCGCCACGTCAGCGGCGTGACGTCGGTGCGAAACGTAATGGACCGCCACGCGTTCGCACGCGCGTAACCACACTGATAAGCAGCGGTGCGTCTCTCTCGCACCTCGCGCGCGCCCTGCGAGTGCGAGCGAGACAGAGCGACGCGACCGTTCGGAATCCGTCTGAAGATAAGCCGCAGTGTCACCACGAGGTGCAAGGCGAGGCAAGGGGTGCCTGGCGGTGGCGGTCGTGGGTTCGAGTCCCGCTGCCGCGCCGTTTTTATCTGTCCTTCCGCGCCGCAGCTCGGCACGAAAGAGGAAGGCGTCTTGTTTTCGCGCAAAGTGGCGGCCGCGGGTTCGAATCCCGGCCGGGTGCGTTTGACCTCGGCGTTCTCGGGGTTGCCGGCGTGCCTCAAGATGGCGGCCCTAGTCGTCTGCCCCTGCCTTGTCCTCGGCGGCCTCCATGGCGGCCTCGGCTGATGAAACCGGGCGGCCCGTTGCGTTTGAAGCAAATAGCGGGCCGTGGGAGGAAACAATAAGGCAGCGTCTGTCTCTGTCGCTCTCGCTGGGCGTCCCGCGCGTGCCGCGTGGGTGCGAGAGAGAGGGAGAGAGAGGCAGTGGAGGCAGCCTGCGGCCGGCCGGCCACAACAAGCAGCAGTATCTCTACGCCGAGATGCGCGTCCACGCTGCGCCCGGCCAGCCCCGCCAGGCCCGGCCTGCATCGCGCCCTCAAGGCTGCCCTGCGTCTCCCCTTGAGTCTCCCGAACCTTCGGCCGCGCTCCGTCTCTCTCGCACCCGCGGGGCTCGCCTTGCCGCAGGGGAGCGAGAGAGACGGAGCGACGCGTTCGGAAGGATCCCGCAGCACGCATGGGCGGCCTCGACGATCCAGTCAGTCAGTCAGTCACTCGGGCGGGCGCCTCGCCTTGCAATGCGAGAGAGACGATCTTATCGGCGGCCATCGCGATAAGCAGAGCACGCCGTCGCGTCGCGGACAGGTGGAGGGCCTACACTGTGGGCGACAGGGACCTCCACGACGCTCGCGACCCGCTGCCCCCGCCAAAGCCACCAGCTGCCCCGGACGCGACGCGTTCGACCAGGGTTGCATGCACACACTCTAATTGTCTGAAGTGCTAAAATACCGGTAGAGGCGGTCAAAATTCCGGACGTGTTTTGAGCTCCAGAGTCACTAAATGGGACTCAAACCGAACGTGTGACCCCACCAATGGATTGCTCTCCGAACGAGGAATCCATCGGTGGGGTCGCACGTTCGGTTCGAGTCCTGTTTAGCGACTCTGGAGCTCAAAACGCGTCTAGGGTTTCGGCCGTCTGCGCCGGTCGTCTGGTCCACTGTGCGACCGATCGTAAAAGGCAGGCGATGCGTGCCTTGGCAGTGCCTTGGCAGGGTAGCTTAGGTGAGTGCCCCTGATTCCCCCCGCTATCTGCGTGGAAAAACACGGCAGATCCTCGACGACGCGCCGAGTCGCAGGAATCGGCCGGCAGGGTGCGGCCGTCTGGGACGTTCTCAAGCCTGCAGCCAGAGGGATTCGAACCCACAGAAATGGAAGCCCATAGACCAAAATCCCGGACGTGTTTTGAGTGCCAGAGTCGCTAAATGGGACTCAAACGGGACGTGTGACCCCACCAATGGATTGCTCTCCGAACGAGCTATCGATTGGTGTGGTGGGGTCACACGTTGGTTCTTTTTAAATGCAATCTTTTCATAACTTAACTTTGGCACCCCTTTCATGAGTGAGAAATTTCAGCAAGATCACTAGACGCGACCCCTGAGCCAACGGGTGAAGAATGCGTCACTTTGCTGGAATTTGAACCGCCGTCGGCAGAATCGCGCCAGAGAGCACGACCGTCGCGGCCTTGAGCTTCAGATTGTGCATGCGGAAAGCAGCGGACCCACTCCTATTCTAGCCCGCGGTTGTGTAACGCGAAAATGGCGTAAATCTGTGCGTGGGATGATTCGCCTCAGAAACGGCGACACTGTGATGGATCGTCGTTTTTACGTCGGGTCGTCGAATGGATCTTCGAATTTCGTTTTTACTATGGAGAAAATCTTTACCACAGTATGGTGGTGCAGCCTTTCACCGTAAGAAATTTAGAGTGCAAAAATTTGGAGGTTTTTTTTCTTTTTTTTTTAAAGAATTTTCTTAGGTAGTGACTGGCGCACTGGTTGGACGCTCACCTGTAGCGGGCGCACTCCCCGGGCTCGCCGCCGGTGAGAGGCGACGGCGCGGCCTTGTTGCCGATGAGGCTGAGGTGGCGCAGGCGCGGCGTCTGGCGCTGCAGGCGACGCACCAAAGGCTGGGCGTGGCGCACGTGGTTGTGGTTCAGCCACAGCAGGCGCAGCCGCGGCAGCCGGGGCAGGTCCACGTCCTCGCGGAGCAGGTTGTGGTCCAGCACCAGCGAGGTGAGGTTGGGCATCGCGCACAGGAACTCCACATCCCTGAGGCACAACACGCTCTGTAAGTCACTGGCTGTCTACACGCCACACTGTCTACACTATGGGTCTACACTGTACTCTGAAGCACTCCGGGGGTCTACACTGTACTCTGAAGCACTCTGGGGGTCTACACTGTACTCTGAAGCACTCTGGGGGTCTACACTGGGTCTACACTGCACTCTGAAGCACTCTGGGGGTCTACATACTGGTTCTACACTGCACTCTGAAGCACTCTGGGGGTCTACTCTGGGTCTACACTGTACTCTGAAGCACTCTGGGGGTCTACACTGTACTCTGAAGCACTTTGGGGGTCTACACTGGGCCTACACTGAACTACACTGGGTGTCTACACCATCTACTTCACTGAGTGTTTCTATAATCTGGGTGACACCGGGGGGTGTCTACTCAGTCTCCTACACTAGGTGTCTGTCTACCAAGTCTTCTACACTGGTTATATTACACCGGGGAAAGGGTTCGAAGCAGCTCGGTGCCAACTTGTCAACAAATGGTGAAAGTGCTCTTATCTTGTTAAGGGTGGGCACTACAAGCAGACACGTGGGATTAAAAAATAAACCTTTGGAACTTGAATTTAAAAATAAGTTCATCCCATGCACGACGCTTCTCAGGCGCATTGTTGCAGAGATGCACCTTTACAGCTCAAGTTCGTTTTCCTCAAGTTGGCACACTCTATGTTGTATAGTGAACATTCTCTATATTATGCTGAAAATTTTCCATATTATGGAGGTGCAGCTGACTTTATAACATACCAATGAGAATTCACTGTATCGTATAGATATTTCGACGAATTTTGTTTGTATTATGGAGAAAATCTCCACCATAATATGCTGGTGCAGCCTTTACGACATTTACAGTGCACTTGCTGGACCCGCGAGTCCCCCGCGAAGGCATGGAATGCAGCAAGGCCACTATCAGAGAGAAAAGCGAGAAACTAGACAAGTGTTCGATAAGTCGGCTCGACTCAAAGGGACGCGACGGGGATGGCGGGCGGGCGTGCCGATGTCGGTCGCATAGGCCAAAAAGAAGATGGTCTATCAGACGAGGAAATGATTGCACATCGCCGAGGGAGAGAGAGACGGGGAGAGGGGCAGGGCTGGCACGTTCCCCTAGACATCGTCACGCCACGGCCCTCGGTATCAGAGTGTGTGTGTGTGAGGGAGAGAGAGAGAGAGAGAGAGAGAGAGAGAGAGAGAGAGAGAAGGAGAGTGGAGGTCACGTAATGGCAGGCATCAAATGCAACAAAACAAAACAAGCCAGGAATCTCAAGGGAAGTGAAAAAAAAGGTTGTACGGAGTGCAGAGCACGTGCGCGCGGGGCAAACTCTGCCGTTTTGACTGCATATGCCAGCCAAGCAGCATGGCGTGGGCCTCTCTCTCTCTCTCTCTCTCTCTCTCTCTCTCTCTCTCTCTCTCTCTCTCTCTCTCTCTCCTTTCATCTCCCTTTTTTTCCTCTCGCGTGATTCTGTGAGGCATGATATGAGGATTCAAGGGCCGGATATCCCTCAAATCCGAGAGGAAGATATCCCTGGATGGATTCTCTGCGAAACACATACACAAACACACACACACACACACACACACACACACACACACACACACACACACAAGGAGGCCAAATCCGCCCCTGCGACGCTAGCGCCGTGGAGACCCTATTCCCGACAAAACACGCCTGGTAACCCAAAAATTGAGTTGTCGCGCGGCGATTCTGTTTTGTGACCCGGTTTAGGGTTTAGGGGAACAGCAGCCGGAATTGGCGCTGCCCTCCGGGAGAGAAGTGGGTCGGTTGCCGTCGGTTCCCGGAGGAAAGCGAGGGTGATGGAAAATGGCTTTGCAAAGGAAAGCGAGGCCCGGCACGGCCACGCCAAGTGGCCCGTCCTCCGGGAGGCACGTCCCAGAAAAGTATCCCGCGGATGCAGAACCGCCAAACTCGCCGCCTCTTCGTTTTGCAGCCAGCGGTTCGAACCGGACTGATACGGCATTGCCGGCCCGGCCATTGCAGTCGCCGAACCCGCTTCTTTTTTTCGCGTCCGCCAGTGGCGTGCCCGTTGCTGGGCGGAGCGAGGCGGAGCGGGCGGACGGACGTCACCGACATTCGCCATTCCGAAATCTGCCCTCGGGTGATAGTCGTATCGAGCCGGGCGGGACTGCGCACAGTGCGCCCGAAGACCGGTGGAGGCGGCCGAAAGTTTGGACCGACCCCGAGACCCTGCCGCGCTGAGGCTCCGTGACTCACCTGAGCAGGTTGTGGCTGAGGTCCAGTGCGGTGATGCTGGCCCCCAGGCCGGCGGCCAGGGGCGGCGGCACGCGGTCCAGGTCCTCCCAGGCCAGCGAGACGGCGCGATCGCCTCCGGGGAAGTCCCAGGGACGCTGCCTCCAGGCCGAGACGCTCTTGTTGTTGTTGTTCACGTCCTTGTCGTCGTCGTGGTTCGCGGTGTAGGTGACGCGAGGCAGCAGCTGCTGCTTCTCGTGGTAGATGTCCTCGGCCTCACATCGGCTAGCATCCAGCCCAAGGTCCAGGACAAGTCCAAGCTCGGCGAGGCAGTCGCTGCAAAAGATGAGTCATCGCTTATCAAGATGCCAATTACAGTTGTTGGACGCAGTCACCCAGCCCTCCCTCCCTCCCTCGGTGCAACCGAACCTAGGGTTTTTTTCTCGCTCGAGAGGTTATGTTCCACTTCCTGCAATCGGCCCAACGAATTATGCCGGTCCGCTCACGCGACCCTCGTCATTAAGAAATCGTTCCTTTCTTTTCTCCTTTTTTACCCGTCGACTTTTTTTCTGGTGTGGGGACGCGGCTGATAGCGCTGCGATTACTCAAGACGACTCGTGCCGTCTCACTGCCGCGCTGCCCAATCGTCACCTTCCGTCTGGCGCGACCAATCGTCGCTCCGCGCGCCAGTTTTCAAACCACCCCGGCCAGAGGAAGGCTGTCGGCAACCCTAGCTAGCTACCGCTCCGTGCGGCGGCGAGTGTACGGCTGTAGGCAACCCTAGGCAACCCCAGGCCCGTCCCACTATCACAGACAAGTGTGTGGCTGTCGGCAACCCTAGTCGACCCCAGACCCGGTTCCCGCGCCCAGTACAGTCGGCAACCCTAGGGAACCCCAGACCCGGTTCCCGCGCCCATTGCAGTCGCCCCCACTCTATTCTTTTTGTCCCTTTTCGGGTTCGCCAGCCGAGCCGCCAAGCCGGCGAGGCCCCTTACCGTATCAACACCATGGCAGTCAGGCACAGAATGCCGGAGTCCTCGCCAGATAGCGGTATTAAAGGAAGCGCGCCCCGCCCCACTCCCGCCAGGACCCCCTCCCCTCCACGGCGCGCGTCTTTCCGGCAACCTAACCTCACTCCGCCAGGCAGCGCGCCTTGCGGCCATCCCAGGCCATCCCTTTCGCGAGGCTTTCACACACTAAGTTTTTTCATGAAAAAATTTTGTACGTGTAACTTGCACGATTTTCAGCATACGTGGAATTAGCAGAATGTGTAAACATGCACAAATTTATGCAAATTGGGGCACATTTCCAACGCGAAACGCACCACAGATTGAAAATCATGCAACACCACGTACAAAATTGAACATGAACATTCAGCGTAATTCATTCATTCATTCATTCATTCATTCATTCATTCATTCATTCATTCATTCATTCATTCATTCATTCATTCATTCATTCATTCATTCATTTTTGCAATTGACGACGTTATTTCTGTATCTCGTCTACGGCGAGTGATAGAAAATTTATGCAAAAGGACGACCCCGCCTTAAATTTAATTTTAGAGCGGGTCTACGCGATATAACTTTTCTATCTCTAGCCGTTCACGAGACACAGATATAAGAATAATTTCAAAGATATCGTGGTTGCGCGCCCTGCTTTTCGGCAAACGAAACTAATTATTGACGCAGAATCTATCAGTGAATCACCTCAGTGCTGCGTGGTGCCTATCTCTGAATCATCGCGTACGACAGAGAAAAATGTGTCGCCGGCCGGTCCGGTTTTTAGTCCCCCAGGCGCTGATAAGAGGTCAGCATGCACCTGCTGGTTGCACGCGAGGCGAGAGCATAGCGTCAAGAGCCTCCAAAAACGGATACCGCGTGTTCTTGGGGGAGTTCAGGCCAGAGTTGACCGAACTCCGAGATTCGGGGCATCACTGTTAGTGCTATGACCTCGTGTGTGTGTTTGTGTGTGTGTGTTGTGTGTGTGAGTGTGGAGTGTTGGTGTGTGTGTGTGTGTGAGTGTTGGTGTGTTGGTGACTGTGTGTGTGTGACTGTGAGTGTGTGTGACTGTGAGTGTGTGTGTGTGTGTGTGTGTGCGTATGTGTGAGAGCATTAGTAAGAGCGTGTGTGTGCATGTGTGGGTGCGTGGAGGGCGCGCGCGTTGAAACTAACATTAAGCGTCTGTTTGCTTGCCGCTTTTCCTTGACTTTATCGTAAATGCGTGTGGCTCTGTGTCGAGGTGAAAGTTGAATGGGTCTGTCACCTCCCAAAGGCAAACAAACCGAGGCATTGGAGCAAAAAAAAAAAAAAAAAAAAGCGACGCTTAAAACAAACCAGCGGGTCTATTCTTCTTTACAGTCATTGGACGCTGCGTGTTTGCACGGGGAAAGGTGTTATTTCCAGGCGGGGGCCGGGTAAACCGGCTGAAACCTCGAACGCAGCCTTTGGAAACCGGGTTTCGACGGTTGTTTTGACGCGGAATCCTCCGTTCAATGTGGACCGTGGCGGCCCGTCCGGCCCGTCCAGCAATCTCTGCGAAGCCTCCCCCCTCCATTCCATTGTCTCTTTCTCTCTTTATTCCCCGTTGCTTCCTTTCTTCTCTATCTCTCTCTTTTTTTCCTGTTCGTGCGGTACGTAAGCGATATTCATTGCGCTCTTGGAGACCCTGACTCTGACGCCCCCGAAAAACAGAGCAAGAGAGAAGGTCGCTCGCGAATGAAACAATTCCACCCACCCTTTGTAAGAGTTGCGACACTGGGACCGACTGGGACACTGGGAAAGGGAAAAACGTAAACGAGCTAGCAGCGCTCATTCCACCCTGTTTCCTTTCCCCACCAACCCTTCTCCTTCCTCTCCTCCTCTCTCTCTCTCTCTCTCTCTCTCTCTCTCTCTCTCTCTCTCTCTATCTCTCTCTCTCCTCTCGCCCACTCACACTTGCACACATACGGTTTGGCCAAATAATATTGTTTTCCGCTTCGGAAAGCCACCGCACTACCAGTCCACAGCGTGGCGCTGGACATTGTGCACATGTGCAAGATAAGCTCCCTGGAGTACAGTGCACCTTGCAGACCTTTTCCCTCGCCCCTTCCCGCCCCCCCCCCCCAGTTCTGTACTCTTTTTTTTAGTTTTCTTGAGAGTCGTAAATGGCGGGAGAGTTACGAGTCGTGACTCGTGAAGACAAACCTCTACTACAGTCAGCGGTTACATGCAAACACTAGAAATCTTTGATTGTTGTTTTCGAATAGAGTTTTGGCCTCCGGCGCCGGTCGTCTGGCCCACTGTGCAGCATCCAGCAACCAGACCGGTCACCTCAAATGCATCCTTCTCGGCAGTGCCCCGCCAGGACTCACCAGCTGCACAGGATGTCGTGCTTGTGCTTCTTGACGAGCACCTCGGGGTCCACGACGTGCTGCCTCTTGGTGGCGCCCGAGCCGCGGGCCGCCATGGCGGGAACCATGCCGGGGCCCATGGCGGCGGGGCCGACGGACGAGGGCCTGCAGAAGGCGATCAGGACCAACTCCATGGCGGCGGGGACCTCGGCGATGTCGCTGACGGCGATCACGGCGTGACAGCGATCTCGTTGAGGAGACACCCTGTCTGCTTGCTGCCGGCCGCACGACTTTGCCTCTCAGCCTCCCGGCCGGTCCACGACAGCTGCTGCTGATAAGAGACGGCCGGGGGAGGGGGAGGGCCCGGAGGGGCCGGCGGCGTGATCCACGGGGGGCGCGTACCTGCAACTGCTGCTGCACGATGGTGACGCGATTGGTGGCGTTGTGGTGACACTGAGGTGACCGAGTGGTAGCCCGGTGCACCCTAGGTAGCTCGGTGGTGGCTCTCTGGAAAGCAGGTGGCCCTCGCAGCACTGCGGGCCAGAAAACCGGCGCCGGCGGCCAAAACTCGCGTTTCGAGCTCCAGAGGTGTTAAACAGGGCTTGAACAGAGCGTGTGACCCCATCAATAGACTCCTCGTTCGGAGAGGAATCCATTGGTGGGGTCACACGTTCGTTTCGAGTCCCATTTAGCAACTATGAAGCTCAAAACGCGCTCTGGGTCCTGACCGCCTCCACCGGTCTTCTGGTCCACTGTGCGACGGTGGCCCGGCGTGGCCGCGGGGTCAGGGGGTGTGCCGATAAGGTGCGCCGCACAACAGGTGGCCCAGCCGCTCCGTCTCTCTCGCACCCCTGCGGGACGACCCACTGTGTGAGAGAGACGGACTGCGGCCCCGCCACTGCCTTATTAACATAATCGCACACGCCGTAATGGCCGCAAAATTACGCGCCGGCCGTTATAAGTGGTCGTTAATTCTGCGTGTGTGGCAATACAGTGTAGCGGACGGACGCGGCGCGCCCTCGGTGACCCGCGCCCTTTTTTGAGGTCGCGTAAAAAAACGATGTGAACAAAAAAAAAGTAGTTATTGTGTTTGGCAACGCGGTCAAGCGCACGACCCTTCTCGGGTGCACCGGGCCGTGGCTTCAAAAAAAGCAGCACACACTTCACGGACAGTTTTTTCGTTCGGCGGACACACTCGATGCATTATTATTGGAATTGGATAAGATCGACTTTTTGTTTTATTTCCGAGGTGACTGTACCCGATTCCCGATTGCGTGTGCTTTTCCTCCCCTTTTTTGGTGATTACACCCGAAAAAGGCGATTCTTGAATTTTATTAAAATTGACTTGCAATAAGTGAATTCACGCGAAACATTCAAGTAAATTTGAGTGATGCAAGGAACGTTTTTTTTCTGTGTACTTCCCTTCCCCGCTGAGGCCCTGACGTCGGGGTGAAAGGGCGACGCCAGACGCCGTTCTCCTCACAACGTCATTCCCACCGTGGAGTGACTGACGTCTGTCCGGGTGACGCGGGTTCGAATACCGCCGCCGCCGTCTCCGATTTTTCCCCCGTCACTTTTTCCATGCGTTGCCAGCCGCAGGCGGCGGAAAGTCCCTTCGCCGTGGGGTGTCCAGCCTGTCGGGCCCCAGCCGCTCTGTCTCTCTCGCACCCCTACGGCCCACAGTGGGCCAGCAGACCGGCAGAGGCGGCCGAAACTCTAGACGCGTTTTCAGTTCCCGAGTCGCTAAATGGGACTCGAAACCATCGTGTGACCCCATTAATAGATTCCTCGTTTGGAGAGCAATCGATTGGTGGGGTCACACGTTCGGTTCGAGTCCCGCTTAGCGACTCTGGAGATCAAAACGCGTCTAGAGTTTTGGCCGCCTCCACTGGTCTTCTGGCCCACTGTGCGGGCCTACGGGACGACCCGCGGGTGCGAGAGAGACAACCTGCGGTCCTGCGGCGCGGCCTCCGCGTGCTCCTGCTTGCTTTCCAGATAAGCGCTATAAGACTCGCTGCGCTTTTGCTTTTGTTTACGCGATGCAGCCAAATTTTCCACGGCGGCGGTGATGGGGCGATGGCGGGGCCGCGCACGTGCTGCCCGGGAACGGTCGGGCCGGCAGCGCGGCAGCGTCCAAGCAGCGTCCGGGTTAGGGCCGCGCCGGCCGTGTGGACACACCGACTATCGCACGCATGGGTCGCGACGGTCGCGAGGTGGATGGCTGGACCAACACACACAAACATACAGAAAAACACACTCACAATGCACACGCGCACACACACGCGCACACACACGCGCACACACACACAGCTGAGAGTGGAGAGACAGAGAGTCGCCAGAGAATGGGAGCAACCAGGCGATCAGGGCGTGTTGGAGAGAGAGAGAGAGCCAGTGTGTGTGTGTGTGTGTGTGGGGGGGGGGGGGTCTGCGAGTCTGTGTGCGTGCGTCATCCAACTGGGCCGACGTTCGAATCCAGAGTGCAGTGCATGGCTGCGCGGTCCAGTGCGCGGATCATCCCCTTCCAAAGCCTTCCTCTCGTCGTGATTTCGTTTTCTCCCTCCCACTCGAGTGGCTAATCAAAGTGTCGGCCGGCTGGACCCAACGGCCGATACTAAAAGGGAAGAAAAGGCCTCAATGTTGCCGTTCACTCGACCGTGGCCGAGCGCACTCGTGCACCGGTCGGTGACTAGCAGGACCGGGGTTCAACTCCCATTTTTGTTCTTTTTTTCAGGGGAGTTAGGCTTGTGTGAGTGTCTATCCGCCTGTGCCCCGCGTTGCACGCCGTTGTTCGGGCCCTTCGGGGTGCGTATGCGTGCCCAGCCGAGCAATTTAGAAGATCGGTTTGTCGCTCCGTCTCTCTCGCACCCTTCCGGAGAGCCCCATGAGTGCGAGAGAGACAGACGCGGTCGCGATGAGTCCTTCGGGGCGGCTGGGCGCGTCGCTCACACCTGGACCACAGGACACCGCTGCAGCGTGATTCCGAGGGTCGTCGCTCTGTCTCTCTCGCTCCTGTGCCGGACGCCCAATGAGTGCGAGAGAGACAGAGCGACGGACAACGACTCTCAGTCTGCTGCACCGACCGATTATTAACGACCGCGGCATTTCGTATTCCACCGTGTCTAATAATTGTGCGGCCGCCACTCTGAGAGAGAGAGAGAGAGAGAGAGAGAGAGAGAGAGAGAGAGAGAGAGAGAGAGACGTGCCTGCAGGTGGTCGTTGCAGTGTAATGGAGTGTCGCCACGCTGCAGGCCCATGTGGCTGCGGGGAATTCCAAAACGAGCAAGCAAGGCGCATCGAAGTTGTTTGCCTATCTCCCACCACCACGCGGTCTGCTGTGGGATAGAGAGAGGGAGGGGAGAAGGGCTGAGAGGCGGGATGAGAGAGGTTGGTCGTGAGCGTCGTTTTGAGGTCGTTAGTTTATCTGTAATGCCCCAATCTGCACCTCCCGATCCCAAAACAATACCGCGTTTTGTCAGATGGCTTGACTTGGCGATATACATGCAGTTCCGATGAAAAGTGTCTGTCTGTCTGCCTGCCTGTCTGTCTGTCTGTCTGTCTGTCCTTCTGTCCTTCTGTCTGTCTAATTGCTCTCGCGGTGCAATCTTATCCATTTTTCAGACGGCCAAACCTCTTTTGTGCAAGTTGGGTCCTCATCCCTCGCTGTCGGCCCTGGGCGAGGCCCTGGGCGAGGCCCTGGGCCCTGTCGGCTTGTCTCCGTTAAGGGTCAAAAGATGGATCCTTCACTGTTAGAAATCCAGCCGTTTTAGAACGGAAAATTCGTGCAAAGTTTAAAAACGACTACTGATGTTCTCAAACGGCAAATCTCTGTTTTAAAACAAAAAATAATAATTCTAGAAAAAAATTTTTTACCATTTGGTAATGAAAAATGCGTTTTCAAAACAAAAATCTTTTTGGAAACAAAAATTTACGTTTTTCACAAACAAAAAAAACATCATTCGCACAACGCCCCCTTTTTTGTTATTTCCATTTAAAGGAGGCATTTTTTTAAAAATTTGCGTTACTTTTTTTCCCTTTGGGAAAAAGATGCAAGTCATTCTACCTTTGCTCGTCATTTTTTACCGAACTGGTTTCAGTTTCTGACGGCATTGCAATTCGAAATGGTCATCCGACATGTTGTGTTTTCATATGACACTCTCGGTTAGACCAAATATTCCTCGTTTCCCGGCAACAAGCAAAAGTATTTTGGCTGCTTACGGCTGAACCGCTCTGTTTGAGAACGGAGGATTTTTAACAGTGTTTCCCCGAGGCTCATTGGACTTTCCCCCTTTTTTCTCGCTTTTCCGTTCCCACTTTACACCGCCTTGCGTTCGCTGCGCGCGCCGCGTCTCGCAGACGACGACCTCAAAGTAATGACTGTTTGAAGGCTGTGAGGGCGCAGCCCTGCCGTTGCGTGGCACGGCGTGGTGGCGTGGCGTGGCATGGCGTGGCGTGCCGTGCCGTGGCATGGCATGGCGTGGCGTGGCGTGCCCGGTCCGGAGGGACGACAGGACGGGGGTTGCTTTTGTCCGCGGTGACGTCAACGACGGGATCCACTTGCCGTCCCGGTGGACTGCGTCCGAAACACGACACGGAAAACACGAAAAAAGCGCGGCTGCGTCCGGGAGGCGCGCGGCCGCGGGGAAGATCAAGACGTGAACACGGAGGGCGGCGCGCTCAAAGCGGACCGCTGCCAGTGTCCCTCCGAAGAGTCGTTTCGTCGCTCTGTCTCCCTCGCACTCACACGGAGTGCGACAGAGGCAGCGCGAGGGAAGCGATGTTCAGAATCGCTCTGCACGGCGACTGGGTGACCAAGGCCCAGGCCGGCGAACGGGTGCCGGAGCGACACCCGAGAGGCGGGGCGGCGCCGGGTGGAACTCCCTGGTGGAACCACCCCGTCCCGCCGCGCCCCACCCCCCCCACCCCACCCCGACCCCCCGCCCCGCCCCCCCCCCCGCCCCGCTCCGCCCCGCCCCGCCCCGCCCCGCCCCGCCCCGCCCCGCCCCACTCACGTCATCAACGTGCTGGCTCTGCTTTTTTTGTTGTCACGAATCCGCGTTTGAATTCCGCCGCAGTAGTGTTTGCTCGGTTGCGGTACCCCCTCCCCCCCCCTCCCTCTCCATCCCCTCCTCTCCCCCCTCCCTCCCCCCTCCCCTCCCCTCCCCTCCTCCTCCCCATCCCCGGAGGCTATTGGTGGTGCACCCCCTGGGCTCCACGCGGCGCCGCGCGGTGCCCGCCCCGCAGAGATATACAGGGCGGACCGGAGTTTGAGTCCAGGAAAGGGATGAAAAACGATATTTCGCTGGCTTGGCAGGGGACTATAATTTCACTACAGTGACAGCGGCCGTTTGAGTTAGGGTCAGCGTTATGCTAGTCGAGCACGGTCCGGCTCGGCTCGGCATGGCTCGGCTCGGCTCGGCTCGGCTCGGCGTCTGTCCCGGCAGACTGTCCGGCGCGTCCGCTCGGCTCGCATCGGCCTGATGATATGCGCGACTGTTGCGACGACGCCGCGGTCCGCCAGGTCCGCCGGCCAGACACTACACGCACGCACGCACGCCGTCGGTGGCGGGTTCGACTCCGCCCAACCGCGCACAATTTTGTTGTCGCTCCGGCGACGGGGATATAACTCCAGCCAAATTTGAACACCAAAATTCTTCAAATATGTTCATGGAAAATTTACTGAAATTCATTGAAATTCGTCAAAATTTATCAAAATTAATAGAAATTCTTCTCAAAATTTAGCAGTTTTTACCTGAAGTTCATCGGAATTTGTCTGGAATTCATTGACTTTGTACACTGAAATTCACATTGATTTCCCCTTGGCTTCGCCTTCATATTCCCGGCAGGCTCGTGGTTCGACTCCGGCAAGGGGTAAAACCACGCGCCCGGGGAAAAACAAAGCCCGCCTGAGCGAACATGGCGGGCCGGCGGGCCGGTGGGCCGGCAGGTGCGTGGCGGCGGGCTGCACGCCCAAAGGGAATCGTGTCTCGCTTCGGTGGACGCCTTTCCAGCCTGGACCCTTTGTTCCGTCACCCGCCCCGCCCCGCCCCGCCCCGCCCCGCCCCGCCCCGCCTCGCCCCGCTCGGTGGGGCAAGGAAAAAATAAGCCGCCACAAGGGGCGGAGGCAGCAAGGCAGCGAGGCAGCCCGACCGCCAAAGCACTGGCCTCGACGCACGCAGTACGCAACCGGAACAGAGAGCGAGAGTTCCGTGTTCCATCCCGCGGCCCTCTCACCTGTAGTCCCCGGTCCCTACTCCCTTGCACTGCAAGTACCCCTGCTTGTGCAGCCGGCCGTGTAGGCACGCCGCCTTCTGGCCCACTGTGCCCCGCCAGGCCGCCGCCTCCGCCGAGAGCGCCCGGCGGGTAGGCAGCCGGCCGGCGTACCGCGCGCCCGTGCTAACGGTGTTGCCTACCCGCCACTTCACAGGCGCTCCACACCGCAGCTGCTGAAGCACCATTCGCTGTCTCTCTCGCACTCGTGGGTCTTCCCAGTGGCGCGAGCGAGACAGAGCGATGAAACGCATCCTTCGGAGTCATGCGGCAGGGCGGGCACCTTCCGCAGTGCGCGCTCGGCGGGGGCGAGCTGCTACAAGGCTTGTTACCGTGTGGCATGCTGCTAGCTGCGCGCTATCTTCATGGGGACGACCTCGGTGAATACGACAACGACGGTGACATCCTTCCCTTTTCCTGCAAAGCCCCCCCCCCCCCTCCTCTCTCTCTCTCTCTCTCTCTCTCTCTCTCTCTCTCTCTCTTTCTCCTCTCTCTCTCTCTCTCCCTCTCCTCTCTCTTTCACTCTCCCTTCTCTCTCTCTCTCTCTCTCTCTCTCTCTCTCTCTCTCTCTCTCTCTCTCCATAATCACAAACACACAGTCTAACCGCAGTAGACGATGCAGCAGACGGAATCCGAAGGAGAGCGATCCGTCTGTCTCCGTCGCACTCATGAGGCTGCCTGTAGGGGTGCGAGAGAGACAGAGCGACGAAACGACTCATCGGAGAGCAAAGCGGATCGCGGCAGACGGGCGGACACCCTCGACGGGGATATGCTCGCTACAGGCTCAGCGTTTGTCTGCCGTTCGACTCAATTTGCTTAGGTCATCTGTTCGCCGCCATGCCACGCCACGCCACGCCACGCCAGCCCCGCGGCAGGGGGTTGTTCCATTGTGGCTTCCATGTTCCAAACTAGCGCGTCTCTCCCCGGCCCGGCCTGTGTTTCTCCCACTCAATCTCCCCCCCCCCCCTCCACCGCAGCGCACGCATCGCACGCACCCCCGCCCGTCAGTCAGGCCGACCACTCCGAGGGGCCCACAGTGGGCCAGAAGACCGGTGGAGGCGGACAAAACTCTAGACGCGTTTTGAGTTCCAGAGTCGCTAAATGGGACTCGAACCGAACGTGTGACCCCACCAATGGATGCCTCGTTCGAAGAGCAGTCCATTGGTGGGGTCACACGTGCGGTTCGAGGCCTGTTTAGCGACTCTGGAGCTCAAAACGCGTCTAGAGTTTTGGCCGCCTCCACCGGTCTTCCGGCCCACTGTGGGGCCGTTTCGCCGTCGCGTCTCTCTCGCACACGTTGCGGGACGCCCCGCGAGTGCGACAGAGACGGAGAGCGTGACGAAACGCGACCCTTTCGGAATCGGTCTGCAGCGCTCACCACCGTCATCCATCCGCACGCACGCACACACATGCGTCTATGAACATGTTAGAGAACACACACACACACACACACGAACACACTAATGAACTGCTCACCCGATTATGTGGGAGGTCGGGCTAAACGCTAGAGGAAGCAGACTTGACGGCTTTTGCAAAAGGAGCAGCCATTTGTTAGTCTTTTTTCTCTTCCCCCTTCCCCCTTTCTCTCTCTCTCTCTCTCTCTCTCTCTCTCTCTCTCTCTCTCTCTCTCTCTCTCTCTCTGAGTGGCTCGGCGAATAAGGTGCGGCAAGTTGGACTGCTGCTACTTAGCCGCGAAACTTGCTGGTGCACTGTGGGGGCTTATCCGCGAGGCACACGCGCGGCCAACCCGCGGCCAACCCGCGGCCAACCCGCCCGCCGCCGAGAGCCGCGAAGCGCGAAGCGGCTCCGCGGAGCGCCTCCAAGTGATCCACCAAGTAATGTCTTTTTAATCCTGCGGGGCCAGGCGGGCGGGTGGATTCCGAACAGTGTCTGTCTCTCTCGCACCCGTATACGACCCACGAGTGGGAGAGAGACGGAGCGAGTGCTGGGCCATGGGAGGCGCGGCAGTGGCTGCGAATTAATCTCGAAGCGGAAAACTTGCCTATGCCGTGCAAACACTCTCGCGGCAGTCTTTCAGGTCCTGGCCCCGGCCCTGCCATTCGCGGAGCGAGGGCCAGTTTGCGGCCCGGCCTCGGCTCGGCTCGGCTCGGCTCGGCACGGCTCGGCACGGCTCGGCACGGCTCGACTCGGCTCGGCTCGACTCAGCTCGGGTCCGTGCCGTTCCCAGGCGCACCGCACGAAGAAAATGGACATCCCAATCTAACTTTCCCTTGCCTGCTCCTCGAGACGAGAGGTCCCTCAATCAGGGCGTCAATTAAAATACCGCCTGGCCGGGGAAGGGCCCAGCGAAGGGCAGCGGCTGGGCTAACTAGGCCCGCGCCGACCCTTTCATACTTTCGCCCTTCGTTCGTCTTTGCTACCCTTCTCCTCGCCCGCCAGCAGACTGATGCCGAGAGTCGTTTTCGTCGCTCTGTCTCTCTCGCACCTGCAGGGGACACCCCGTGAGTGCGTGAGAGACAGAGCGACGAAACCGACCCACGGCGTCAGTCTGCAGGCCGGTCTTTGTGCTCCACGCCGCGCAGTCCGCGCACGTCGCGACCCTAACGCTGTCACACCTGCGCCGTGCCGCCGTGCCGCCGCTCCGACGGCTAACCACTAAGCGGCCGGGCGGGGCAGGCGGGCCACGCTGGCAGGCTTTCGGGAGGCGGGTGTAATTTTGGCTTTGTGCGACTCGGTGAATGGGAAAGCGGCAGAGTCGGTGATTGGGTGAGCCTGCGTGCGTGCGTGCGTGCGTGGGTGCGTGGGTGCAGTAAGAAAGCCTCAACCGGTCGGTCAGTCTGTCAGACAGTCCGTCATTCTGTCTGTCAATCATTCTGTGAGTAAGTAAGTAGGTAAGTAGGTAAGTAAGTACGTAAGTAGGTAAGTAAGTAAGGAAGTACGTAAGCAAGTAAGTTAGTCCGTAAGTTAGAAAGTAAGTAAGTAAGTAAGTAAGTAAGTAAGTAAGTAAGTAAAGTAAGTGAGTGAGTCAGTCAGTAAGTAAGTAAGTAGGTAAACGAGAGAAAGTTATTGAGTCAGTAAGTAAGTCAGTAAGTCAGTAAGTCAGTCAGACAGCCAGTCGGCCGATGTACTGAGAGTCTGTTCCCAACCCACCAAAGTCAGTCAGTAAACAAACAAGTCAGACAGTTCTGGAGCCAGTGATTGTGCGGCGGTGACGGCGATCAGCTATAGGTAAAGGCCCGCCCACAACAACACGCGCAAATCGGCATCCCGGAAATTTTCTCCCTTTTGTTTTGTAATTATTGTTTTCAGATTCGGTCCAGGTGCTTCGCGGTGCTTCGAGGTAACGACGCTGTAAGGGTCTCGCTGCTGGAATACGCGCCGTTTCCATCAGGCATTCCAACGCCCACAGCCCCGACCAATCAGAGATTCTCATCCTCTCTCTCTCTCTCTCTCTCTCTCTCTCTCTCTCTCTCTCTCTCCCGCGCACAATCGCCAAGTGCGACCCATTTCAGGCCCTCCGCCCCCCCAGTCTCCGGACGTGCCCCTCCCCCCCCCCTCTCCCCCGCAGGTTCCCATCTCCATTCTAACCTCTGCGGATGCAGGAAAGAGTTTGGTGGCCATCTCCGCGGGAGGTAACGCCCCACCGAGAAAAAACGCCAAGTCGAGGGGAAGACCGGGACGGCCCGAGCACCGCGGGGGGCTCGCGACGTGGCTGGCGCCGGGGCGGGGCGGGGACACCCACCGCGAGAGGACCCCGAAGACAATTTCACGGCCCCGGTGATCTGCATGGCCGGCGCACGCTTGGCGCACGCACCCACAATCAGCGACTCAACTCGTCCGGCAGTCGATTCCATTCCGCCGTGACTTCGGCCGGCTTCGGCCAGGGATTCCGAGGGCCGCTGCCGAAGAGTGTCGCCGCGCTCTGTCTCTCTCGCACCCGTAGGGGCGTCCCCTACGGGTGCGAGAGAGACAGAGCGGGGAAATAATCTCCTTGGCCGAGGCGGCAATAACACAGGCGTGATTCACTGCGGGCCAATAGGGCCGTTATATGAGCTTGTCTGGTCCATGGTCCTTGGTCCGGCACCCCGGCCGCTTAGAGAGAGACCCTCGTCCGCTCGGTACCCGCGTCACGCCGGCAAGGCGAATCCGGCGGAGCCCGACTGCACCTTCATGAACCCCTCCGGGCCCAGCACCGCGGGCACCGCCCTCCTCTGATCCCCGTCGGACTGATTCCGAGAGCCGTTTTCGTCGCTCTGTCTCCCTCGCACCCAAACGGAACGCCCCTTGAGAGCGAGAGAGACAGAGCGACGAAAACGACTCTCGGAATCAGTCTGCTGATGCTCATTTCTACGAGATGCAAACGTTGGCGTTCTATTTTCCTTCTATTTTCCGGCCGCGTTTTTTTTCGTGCCGAGCGGATTCGGCTCTCCACTCTCCACCTTTCCACCCCCTCCCCCTCTCCCCCTCACCTCCACGAAAGCCCCCGCAGCTTCCATCTTTATTTATTTTGGAGCGTAACTCCTTTATCCCAACTTATCGCCTCTTCATTCTGTGAAAAAAATAAAAAAAAATAACGAAAATGACGGGCGTCGGCGTCTCCTCGGAGTCTTCCGGCATTATGCGCGTCTTTGGCCACGTTTTTAAATACGGCGTCAAAATAAAATTTAAGAAAAAAATAACTTTGTTGCGAAACACTTTTCGTTTTACTCTCCCCGTTTCCTGCCGGGGATCCATATCTCAGACCTGTTTGTTTTATTTTATTTTAAATCCTTTTTTTTTCCAAGGTGTCCCTGCTCTCTGGCGCCGAAAAGCGTGCTTCAAAGTCCTGGGCCAAAGAGGGAGGGAGGGGAGGGGAGGGGGGGAGGGCTTGGCTTATCTCCACCCCTTGGCTCCTCAGTTTCTTGCGGACTGCCAAGCGAGAGGGGCTATGAGGTGACGGCAGGTGCGTATGTTGTGCTGCCGTGTGTGTGTGTGTGTGTGTGTGTGTGTGTGTGTGTGTGCATGTGTGTGTGCATGTGGATGTTCGTGTTGCCCGTACCGCAACCGTCAAGCCTCAGCTGCTTTGTGATAATGGAGACACAAAAGGAAATGAGACCGACGCATGCCGACAGACAGACAGACAGACAGACAGCGCGAGACAGGCGGGTCCGGTCGTCCTGCATTAGCAACCCCTCCGGTTCTGAATGGAAATCCCGGGCACATGATATAGTGGCGTGCATTGGAGGGCCGCGCCGGAAACGCCTCAAGGAGTCCACCGGAAGCGCGACGCACAGCCGGAAGCAGCGCGGGAGGGGAGGGAGGGGAGGGGGTGACTTCACAGTGTGAACAGGCGGCCGGAAGGTCTTACAGGGGCGGCCCCGCGATGGCTGACGCGCTGAGGGGTCGGCGAGAGAAGAAACAAATTATTGTGCTGTGCGACGAAGGGGCTCGGCTCGGGGGATCGCTGCTGGCTCGCTGAGCCAATATTTATTTCTTTTTGTCATCGCCAGGGATGCTCGAAGGCGGCGCTGAGTCTTCCTCCTTGTGCCGGCTGTTGCAGCGCGGTATCCACGCTTTGGTCGTAAGTAAATAAATCAAAGAAACTGACAAAAAATGCGGGAAAAACAAGCGTTTGGAAAAGCCATGGGTGAAGCGGGCCGTAATGCGGTGTCGGTAACAGCCGGCAAACAGTGGCCGTGAAAATGAAAGGGCAAGCCTTTCCCTCCCTTCTCGCTCTGGCCGCTCTGCCTGCGTCTCCGCGAGTAATTGCCAATTCCGGTAATAATGGCGCCTCGGGCCGCCGGCACACTGAGAGTCGTTTTCGTCGCTACTGACTCCCTCGCACTCATGGGGCGCCCCGTGGAGGTGCGAGAGAGACAGAGCGAGACTCTCGGAATGAGTCCGCTGCTCGGTCCGCCCCGCGCGGCCAGCCGAGGCAGGCAGCACCGGAAGCGAGTAATAAACGTGTCGACAAAGAGCCCGGCCCTCTGATTGGCCGCGAAGGCCGCGAAGGTGGCGGTGTTTAAAAGGCTGCCGACCTAACCTAACTAAGATTTACGACGCAGGGAGGCGCCACGCTACAAAACGCTACGAAAACGCGGCCAAATCGATTCGCAGTCAAGATAAACCCGACTCGACCAATTATTCGGCGTTCTCCTGAAATTTGTCGGGGGGTTGGGGGGGGGGGGGCAGTTTGTCGCGGAAGACTATACACTGCAAAGGTAAGTGAAGTGCTGCACACTCGGGGGCACGGCGGGCAGTACACTGTACAGAAATCCGGTCAGTGCCTCTCCACCAGAAACCAGGCAATACCGTTCCAAAGCACCAATTTTTTTGTAACATCAGGAGGATTTGAACCTGAGCCCTCCGCAGTGCGCGGAGGAACGCTTCTTTTTTTTTTCCACGCCACATAGTCGTCTCATCTTTAGAGCACTGTAAGCACCGCGAGGGAAGAAAGACGTCGCCAGCCAGCATGGGCCGAACAGTGCCTTCGTCGCTCTGTCTCCGAAGAGGGCGAAGACGGCATGAAAAAGGCGTCAACGCTTATCACGAACCACGGCACCGCGACCACGGCACCGCGACCACGGCACCACGGCGGAGGGAGAAGAAGATCATGGTCCTGCGAGGGGAGGCCGGCGCGGGATATCCTCAAGATTGAGTGCAGGACTATTGTCCACCTTTCTGGAAGCAAGTCATGCTTCCGGAAGAGTCGTCCTTTGTGGCGCCGCCGAGGACGCGCCGTGAAAGAGACGCGGACAAGGCCGTCGCCAAAATGGCACAAAAATGACAGGAAAAAGACGAGGCAGCGAAATGCCGCGCCAATCAGACGTCGTCCAGCACTAAAACCTAACACTAAAAAATTCAATTTTTTTCAAAGTGTTTTTGTGTGATGTTTTCGGTAAAGAGTTGAAATAGAAACGTGTTATTTGAATTAGGAATGGACCACTATTTTATGACTCCAGAATTCAGAGGGCTATTTCGGCCATCAACTGTCTTTTTTCTGCACTGTTAAAAAAATCAGTTGTAATTTTCATAACATTGGTTGGCATTTTTTTTCACAAACAATTGTTATGAAAATTAAAATCACAAATGATTGTAAATTGTTTTACAATCACGTTATGAAAATTCATATCATGTTATGAAAATTCATATTCGCGTTTGCGAGGTCATTTTAGAGCAGTTAAGCAAAAGGACAACTAAGTGTTCATGTATATGAACACCCAAGCGGCCTTATGCCATTTCTTGAACCGATTATGCTTTTGATCAGCGGGTTTCGAACCCGGGATCTTTGACTTGTGGTGCACGCTCTTTACCGCTGTGCTACCACGTCCCACGGGAGGCAGAGGGTCAGCTACTGATGACTCTACCAGCGCCCCTTGGCCACGCCTCTTGAGCTAGTTATGAAATTTACAATCGGATTCGGAAAATTACTATTGTGAGCTCAAAATCAACACTTAAGATCCGCAATTTTCAGAACATGGTTCCAAGTGACACCAGGTCAGTTTACGAAATTGTTTCGAATTTTCGCATCAAGTTATGAAAATTGCAATGTTTGTAAAATTCATATCCGTATTCGTAAAATTGTCATCAAAATTGCTTTGAAAATTCATAACTTTTTTAACAGTGTGGCGATGTGGTTAAAGAACGAGGTTTGCCAAAGAGTCTGACAAGGACCGTATTGGTTGGCCGGGGCCTGTCCTTGCCCGCCCACGTTCTAGGCGGGGCCGTCCTTGAATGGCAGTGCCCGGTGCCTAATCTACCGCGTTCTCTGTTCGCCGCTAGAAGACTGACTCTGTTTCGTCGCTCTGTCCCTGTCGCACTCACCGAGCGTGTCTTTGACGCGCGAGAGAGACAGAGTAGTGTTCGGAATCGGCCTGCAGGAGTCGTCCTTATCAGTGTGCCGGCAGGACTCCTTCGGCGAACGGCGATCGTTCGGCATGGCGGCCAGTCGGCGAGGTGTCGAGGCGAGGGACTAGGGACGCAGTCTCCGCACTGGAAGCGCTGGAATTCCTGGAATCTGCGGCGGCGACGACGCGGCAGCGACCCGTGGCGTCATGGAGAAGACAGGTAGCGTGCCCCAGGGGCGGATCCAGGGACGGGTTGAGGGGGCCGCGAAAGTTGCCTACTTACAGGGGCAAAAAGCGACGCGACTCGTCGCCTTCCTCTCAGGCAGGCGGATTCCAGAGACCCCCTGGAACCGTGCCTGCCCCGTCCCTCCGCCACCACGGCCTAGATGACCTCCCCGCGGGGACCGGCCTAATCCTCGCGCTCTGCCTCCAGGCGACGACGGCGTGCTGCTGGCGCGGCGCTCCTCCACGTCCCCCAAGCCCTCCAGGTAAACGACGGCCTCCTCGGCCTCCTCCTCGGCGTTGGCGGCGCTGGCGGCCGCGCGCTCCTGACACACTGCCCCTTCATTCGGCCCTTGGTTCTCCAGGCACCCCTCCAGCGAGCGGCGCACCATGACCAAGAGCGGTGATGCCCAGGTCGCCCCGCTCAACGTGCCGAACAAGCACAAGCGCTTCTTGCAGGTGAGTCGGCCACTGCGGGTATTTGGGGCGCGGAGCGGTGCGAAGCCACGCCGCCAGCGCTATCTTATCTCGACCCGCCGTGCAAAACGCATTCCCGCGAGAGGACGGCTTACTACACATGTCGTTTGCGTTCTAAACGATCACAGCTAATATGCCCTCTCGCAACAGGACTTTTTCAACACCCTGGTGGAGTGTCGCTGGAGATACACCCTGCTTGTTTTCCTGCTGTCTCATTTTGCCAGTTGGTTCATTTTTGCCGTGATTTGGTATGTCCTCGAACTCACATGACATTCGGAAAAAAAGGTTCAAAACGGGGTTTCTTATTTCGTTTTATTGTAGGTATTGCATGGCTCTCGCACACGGTGACTTCGAGGATCGGCTTCCTGGGGAACAGCCGTGCATTATCAACACGATGGACGTGACGAGGTGAGGGCTCGGGTGAGGGATTCAGGGTTCTGTTTTGCTTATTTTTTATTAACAAAAGGTGTTTACGCCAGTGGTCTGACCTTCACCGGCTCCTTCATCTTCTCCATGGAGTCCCAGACCACTATCGGCTACGGCACGGCCTACCCGTCCAAGGACTGCCCCCAGGCCGTCGTGGTGCTGTGCTTCCAGAGCGTCTGCGGCATGATCATCGAGGTAAAGTGTCGAATCTGGCCAGTTTGAGCTCCAGAGTCGCTCAACAGTACTGGAACGAAGCGTGTGGCCCCACCAATGGATTCCTCGTTCGGCGAGCAATCCACTGGTGGGGTCACACGTTCGGTTGGAGTCCTGTTTAACGACTCTGGAGCTCAAAACGCGTCGCTAGAGTTTGGGCCGCCCCCACCGGTCTTCTGGCGCACTGTGCTCCTGCGTTCTGCCTGCAGGCCTTCTCCGTGGGGATCGTGTTCGCCAAGATGACGCGGCCGCACCTGCGCACGCAGACGCTGCTCTTCAGCCGCAGGGCCGTGGTGGCCGTGCGGGACGGCTGCCTCACGCTCATGTTCCGCGTCGGCGACATCCGCAAGTCGCAGCTCGTCAGCACCAAGCTGTGGGTCGTCATCAGCGGCGTCAGCGACCCGGACGAGCCGGAGATGGACCAGACCGAGCTGGCGGTCACCTTCAACGGCAGCGCCAACAACCTCAACACCAGCTGGCCCACCACCGTGGTGCGTCCCACAGCCTGCGTACTGAAGAGTGTTCATGGTCAGGCGCGGATCCAGGGGGTGGGCAATTGCCTCCGCGAAGGCCCTTAGAAAGCCGCCAGAAAGCCGCACTTTGTCCTACTTTGCTCCTCCCTCAGGCCGGCTCTGGATCCGCCACTGTACATGGTTATTGACCCTCAGAAGAGTCACACTTTGTGCGTAAGAGTCACCCATGTACACTCTTCAGTTTCCAGAGCTACCCCCTCCAACCCTCCCTTGGTGACGAACGATCGCAGTGCCCGATATTGTCTCGGTTTTAGATGCACAGAATCAACGACAAGAGTCCGCTGTATAAAATGGACCCCAGGGACCTCCTGGAGGACACGTTCGAGATCCTGGTGTTCCTGGAGGGCACCATCCAGTCCACGGGCCAGACGACGCAGGCCCGCACGTCATACACCCCGTCCGAGATCATGTGGGGCCATAAACTGTACCCCATGTTACGGTGAGGCCCAGCCCTGCCTCGTCAACCCGCCCCACCGTGATATAACAATATTTCCTTGTTTGAAAATTTTTGTTTGCAGGTACAGCAAAAAGCTGAGGAGGTACGAAGCAGACTTCAATCGGTTCCACGAGACCATTGAGGTGGAGACCCCCCTGTGTTCTTCATACAATTTGAATCGAGTTCGGCGCCTGTCGGAACTGAGCGTGCTTCACCCAATCAGCGAGAGCCGCGAGGAGACGGCAGTGGAAATAGAGTCGTAGTATCTTTTTTATACTGGTTTTAATAAAGTTTGTACGAGAAAATAACATTTTATTCGTCACGCCAAAGGAATTTAAAAATCCAGATACAGTTTGCCGAGTTATTCGCCACGTTCTAACGAATAAAACGAATAGACTAACTAAATACAAAAGTAAGATTTTGGTATTTTAACTACACCTTAAACCTATGAGTAACATCAACTGATATAAAATATGCTCTAGAAATAATCATTATTGCATAGCTCTATGAGAAGACTATAACTACTATTACAAGCTCACGAAAAAACACATACGGAAATTTAGAGAAAACAACGCAATTGCTTTTATGTGACACTTGATATGAAAATATGTTGCACACTCACACCAAATAGTTTTAAGTTCAAAAGAAACCTACAATTTTTTTCATGTTGTCCAAGACTACAGAACAATGCTGCCTGATATGGTGGCTGTTTTTAATTTAATTACATGGCTATATCAGTCGAGAAGGTGGCACACCAAAACAACCCCATTGCCCACCCAAAATACATAAATTCTAAAGATGTAGTTACTCGCTCGACAACCGAATGCCTCTGAATTTAATGCACCATCAATAATAAAATCTTGCATAAGACTCTAGTGAAGGAGTAGCACCAGCCAAAAACAAAGTCAAGAAAAATACTGGGAAAGTCTGCTACTTTTCAGGGAAGAACTAGGTTCTTTCAACAGTGTCTTCACTTAAAATACAAACTCCTTTCCACCTAGTTGTGAAACTGAGATTATTGATCGGTTTTCTGCGATCGATTCCTCAGTCAATCAACCCAAAGTGTGGTACTATCAGTGAAAAGAGAATGACATTTGTCATCTCAGGCGCACACTTAAAACCTTTTGAAGTATTTTGAGCATAAGTAAGGTACAAACTATTTAGTTGGTAATATGAAGAAATAATTCGTGTATCACAAGGTATTTCCTTTGTAAGCTTACATATGATCAAAATGCTTTGTTATATCAGGCTTTAATAGTTTGTAAGGTTTTCAGAGTGCCCTGAATCATTCCTTCTCTAATGTACGGAACTGCAGCGATACTGTATTTTATCTTTCGACAGTGACAGTATCCACCGAATGCATCTTGGGATGACAAACCCAGCTGTCATCCATAATTAAAAATAAATATATGGCAAATTCGCGCAAAGCCCCATTGAAGCCAGCAGATGTCACCACCCTACTTACTCATTCACTCCACTTACTTATCGTAACAAATTCATAAAAGGAAAAAGCATCTGGGAGCTTTGTTCGTCGACTTGTAGAAAAGCTCCACACTTTCTGAGATTCTGAAGAGCCTGACAGCAAAATATTTACAAAGGACAAGGTACAACTTTACATAGGCCTAATGTGCATAAACTTAACAGTTTTCTTAAAAGTACATATATATGTTTTTTTTTTCTCAACGTAGAGCACATCCGCCCTATTTAGCTGTGTTATTGTTCCCACTTGACTTTATTTTAAAGTTTACTACGAGTTAAAACATTTATCTCAAAAGCCGAGTTCAAGCTTGAGAGGGGAGAACGAAATGAAGACGCACACAGAAAATATCTGGAACAAAAACGGGCTTCGAAACCGGACACGGGTCGGAGAAGGTGAACGACGTCTAGCTCTATTTCACGCACCAAGAAGCCGTCACTGGTAAACACAACGCTTTCAACCCGCCGCTACAAGTTCATGAACAAACGAATTTAAAAATAATTCACCACGTTTCACATTTCGGAATGCAAAAGAGCGGCGACCCGCAGTCGCACGGACTGTCAGACACGGTTCTTTGCATTTCGCAAGTGACTCTATACGTGTGCATTGTCTCTTCGTTTTTGACACAGAATAAAAAGAAGAAGAACACTTGCTGCGTGATCACACGAAGATGAACAAGGCCCCCTTCTTGCACGACGGGCACTCGAGTGACACGGCCTTGTCCTTCTGCTCCTTGTGGCGGTGCGTTTTGGAGCCGCCGGCGTCGTCCTCGTCGACCACCTGGTTCTCGTCCGGAGAGTCCCCGAGCATTTCCTGCCAAAACAAAAACCGATCGGTAAAAGAAAAAGGGGAGGCCATATTCGAACCGCGGTTCTTGGAGTCAGAAAGTGGACGTCCCAGGGCGCTCGGCTACGACGGCTGTACTCACATCGTCCGCGTCGGGCTCGGGCTGGTCGCTCTCCAGGCGCACCCACTTGCCGTGGCAGTGAGTGGCGGCCAGCGCGGACCAGCGGGTGGCGCGGTCCACGACGCCGTGGCCCTGGCAGCGGTAGCCCAGCGACTTCCGGATGGCCTGCGACTCGCAGCGGACGCACACGCGGGAACCTGGGGGCGGCAACGACCGGGGGCGTCAGCAACAACCAACCTATGTCTCTCTCGCACCCCTACGGAACGCCCCGTGAGTGCGAGAGAGACAGCGACGAAAACGACTCTCGGAATGACAAGAGCGCTCACCTTCTCTGAGGGCGGTGAATCCCTTCTCCTTCCTGCAGGCCTTGGACGCCTTGATCACCTCAAACGGCACGCAGTACCTGCACACAGACAGACGCACATTCGTGTTTATTCGCCGTCATTCCAGGCACACCTGTCCGGCCGCAGGTGCGTCTGAGGGCACCACTCTGCATGCGCGACGCGCCCTGCCCCGCGGAGCCCCGCACCGGACCACGGCGCGCCCCGGCGTCCGCAACCACGCCCCGCCCCGCCAACTTTACTGCGGCGACACCCCCGAGGGGCGTGGTCGCCGGGTCAGCCCGCACAGCGGCGCAGCGTGCTGTTATCAAAAGACACTGCGGAGCGCGACGCCACAAAGTAAAGAAAATCATATCAAAATGGCCTGGAATAAACGCAAAATGAGGAACGAAAAAAAATCTGCAGATCTCAGAAGGTGACTTGTGCACAGCCAATCTGATGCACTTGGAAAATCCTGTGTTGGCTTGACTGTAAAAGCATCAAATTACATTTTTAACCGAAATTTTGAACCAAATTTATTTTTTGAGAGGGAAACAATTTGACTTGAAAGTTTACGCCTCGGTTTACGCACTAAATGTTTATATGCAGAATTTTGTACGTGTCACTTGCACGATTTTGTGCATACGTGGAATTTGCATAATGTGGGAATAAATTTGTGCAAATTTGAGTACAATTTTATGCAAAACGTGACCCAGGTTGAAAATCATGCAGCGCCACGTACAAAATTGTACATAAACATGGGAGGGTCAACGGGGAACAACAACAAAAGGACTCACTCGTTGTCGTCGGCGGGGTCCTTGGGGTAGCGCAGGCGCAGGTTGCGGCGGATGTCGTGCGTGGCGTTCGCCTCGCGGCTCCAGCCCAGGGCGGCGGGCAGCAGCAGCGCCGTCTCTGCAATCATTCACCACAGTGCTCAAAATTAGCTTGTTTTTGGCCTTTTTTGGGGGCAACATTTCAGATTTCCCAGAGATTTCTAGCTCAAAGGGACGACAAGATTTCTAGAGTGGCTGCCCCCTCGATGTTCACAGTGTTCTTAGGACTCATAGAGTTGACAGTTTTCAAAGGGTTCACAGGGGTCACCGGGGGTCACAGTCTTGCAGTGTAGACGCAGTGTTGACATGTTGACAGTGTTCACAGAATTCCAGAATTCACAGTGTTGACAGTGACGTGGCGAAAATTAAATTCGCGTGATTGCGCGCGAGCTACTAGTCGGACGCCTCTCGTCCGCGCGACCCCGCACTGCAGAGACATTGCCAAGTACTTTTAGCGAAAGGAGGGCACAAACTATTTGCCTCACTGTGAAAACAGTTTTCTCAAGCTGAGTCACGAATTACACGCGCAGCAGGACGGCCCGCTGCAAATGCATTTTTCAACCCCGGGAAGGTGAGGTTCCCCCGCGGCCTGGTGGCGCCGGGGGCAGCGGGGGCGGCGCGTTGGGGGCAGCGTGGCGAGGGCGGCGTGGTGGGGGCGGCGCACGGTTCCTCGTCGCAAGCCAAGCCAGCCCCACCTAGGGCCCCGCTAGAGTGCCGCGCCGGCTAGGCCCTGTTGGGTCCTGCCCAGCCGCGCGCGCACTGAGCAGTCCAGCTGCTTGCCTCTCAAAAGTAATCTCCAAGTTGCGCGTTTGCGAAGCGGGATAGGGGATGGGACCGTGGGGGACCTCGCCCGGGAAAATATCGCGCAGCAGTTCCACCGGTAAGCCGGACCCCCCGCCTGCCCCGCCCCTACACTACTCTGCACGAGACCTCATCGTATGGCACAGTGGGCGGTGGAGGCGGTCAAAATTCCACACGGGTTTTGAGCTCCAGAGTCGATAAGTGGGACTCGAACTGAACGTGTGACCCCACCAATGGGTTGCTCTCGAAACGAAGAATTCATTGGTGGGGTCACACGTTTGGTTCGAGTCCCATTTAGCGACTCTGGAGCTAAAAGACACGTCCAGAAATTTCAACCACCAGGTAAATTTTCTAATTTCTTTCCAGTTGTGGAGAAAATCTCAAACTACGTTGGAGCAACCGTTCCACCGTGAGCCATCACTGACGAAATTGGCCATCATTTTGAACGTGTTGAACATGTCTGCCTCGATTTTGTCGTAAAGTGACAACACATTTTTTTACAGTGCCAACGGCACCTAGTTAAAGGTGTGCCAACACAACAAACTTTGGAAACCGGTAATGGAAACTTGGCGAAAAAGGAAACAAACGGAGCGGCGGAAAGTTACGCGACGGGGCGAGCGGGCAAGCAGGGCAAGCACGGCGGG